>NC_052159.1:63447618-63781567 GCF_902713615.1 Scyliorhinus canicula | reverse complement strand
CCCCACCACCCCACCACCCCACAAACGCCGGTACTCTCCTCCTCCACCCGCACTCGATATTGGTAACTGAACGGCGTCAACCATCATCAATGGTTGACGCCGTTTTAAAGGTACTGTGCCACGGGTCACGTCGGCGGGACTTCGGCCCATCCGGGCCGGAGATTTGGTGAAAGTAAAAATATAATGAAATCCCGCCGGCGCCAGCTGTTCTCAGAGGCTGCCGGCGGGATTTGCACAACGCCGGTTTTTGGCCGGTTGGAGATTTAAAAACCCGGCGGGAGCGGGAATAACGCCGCCGCCGGCCGATTCTCCGACCCTGCGTGGGGTCGGAGAATTTCGCCCCTTATGTCTAGCTTTCTTGTCTTACTTGATCTACCACTCTTTCTTGTTGTGACCCCCACCAGCAAATCAGTAATGAAGGTGGCTTGCTGCGTATCCCGTTCTCTGACCTACGATGCCTTTGACGGCCGCCCTATGGAAGGCCTGGATCTGGATGAGCCCGGTTGACTTTCGGTTGTCACAGGAGACGGGGTTCCAGCCTGCCCATCAAATGTGCTAATGTCTGGCAAATCCTCTGTACTGGTCCAGGTCAGACAGTGCCCGGTGAATGCTCTCGATGCCCTTGGCCATGATCCTGCGTGTGCAAGGCACCTGGTCAAGGGGACAATGCAGGTATTGGGGTTTGGTGCAGGGTGAGAGGCAAGGGCAGATGGTTTTGATCAGCCTCTAAAGGAGTGGGGAGGTGGTCGGTGAGGAGTGAGGGACAGGATGATGCCAGGGGCACAGAGGTGGTGACCTAAGGAGGTTGTTCATCTTATGTTGGCAAAGTGTTCCAGTCCGCCTGGTGAAGCCCACTGCCACCTCCGCCCAGGCCAAGTTGACATCGTCGGGTGGTAGCCTTCTGTCCACCCTGGGGAAGAGGCCTCCCCTCCACAGGATCTTGCATCCTGTCAAGCTCGGCATCGCTGAACCGGGGGCACCTCTTTGCGGGGACCATCTTCTCGACTGGAATGGTTATGTGTGAGGTGTGGACGGCTTGTCAGCAACTCCAGCTTGTCAAGCTCTCCAGCACCAATATTGACCCCAACAAATCCGGTGCCAGTGGGAATCTGCATTCAAGCGGGCAGAGTGCTGGCCCATTAGCATGTCCTGAATTGCTCCGGAACTAGCGCTCCCAACAGGAATGCGAAAACCCATGCAATTCAGTCCCAGCATCAACACATAGGGCTGTGCTCTCCATTTGTGAGAATTGGGGCAGGATTATCCTGTCCGCCAGCTGTGTTTTCCTGCGCGGCACGCCCCTGCCGGCAGCGGGTTTCTCCGTTACCAAAGCGGCCAATGGGGTTTCCTATTGTGGCCACCCAACACCGTCGGGAAAGCCTCAGGCGTGGGTAAACTGCTGGATGACCGGAGGAACCCGCTGATGGAGAATTCCGCTGTATGTTCTCCCCCCGGAGCGGAATTGCGCCAGTTTACAATCCGCTTGCGGTTGTAAAGCGGGTTTCAATTCAGTGTTCCACGCCAAGCAAATTTATGCATGCCGTGGAATACGCGAGATTCTCAGTGAATCCCACTATTGGCCTGCCATCTTGAGCGGGCGGCTCGATCGCGAGGACCCGCAGCCAGTAGCCCCCCGCACTGGAATTTGCCCCCAATCCCCCCAAAATCGCAAATCAGCCCTCACCTCCCCCCACCATGCGCCAACCCCCCCAGCCCCAGATTGTCTGGGTGTCCCCTCTACCCCCAAGTGCAGGATGATCCCTCCCCAGAGACCCCCATAATAGGTGAACCCCGCAGTGATCCCTGTAATAGGGGGACTGCCACAGGGACCCCTGTAGTAGAGAGACCCCCCACAGGGACCCATGTAATAGGGGGACCGCCACTCAGGGAACGCTGTAATAGGGGGACTCCTGCAAAGGAACTCCTCCTAAAGGAACATCCTCTACAGACCCTCCCAACAGACAGAATCACCCCCACACAGACCCCCACAAATGTGCACTAAATGCATCCCAATCACTCAAGTGTGTCATTTCACTGCACCTACCTCTCTTTGATGTGGACAATGTGTATAAACATTGGGAATTCACCACTTAGGTCACTGAAGTCTGAAAGGATATGAATGAATCAAAGTTGCAGATGGTTTTTATGAGAAGTACATCACAGACCACTACTCCAATGGCTGACAAATAATGGATCTGTGGGACCAGACGCAGGGAAAGCTGCTCTCCTTCGAGGAATGGACACATGGAGCTGCAAGGTAGGTATTACAGCTATAATTCTTCCCACTGCCCTTGTCTGGACTGCTCTCTAGCTTCCTGCAGGGGCCGGGTGGTCTTTGTGTGTGTGAGGGGGTTCTGTGTGTGGGGGGGGGGCACTGTTGGGGGGGTTCCTTTAAGAGGGGGTCCTTATGAGGGTCCCCCTGAGAAGGGTCCCTGAGAAGGGTCCCTGAGAGGGACACCCAGGCAATCTGGGATTGGGGGCTGCTGTGAGGTGTCGGGGGAGGTGGTCAGAGCCGATGTGCAGTTGCGGGGTGGGGGGGGGGGGGGGGGGTAGGGGAGGGGGTTGGTTGGGCCTCAGATGGGCTTGGTTGGCCATTATGACTCATTTGCATTTATTTACAAGCTCCCGCTGGCTTGCGGCATGGGAAGTCATTCACGTCACCAGCAGGGGGTCGGACACCGCTTTGGGTCATGAGGCTTGATTCTCTGTCCCATCAAGGAACCCATTCCGGGCACCCCGGGATGGAGAATCCAGCCCTTAGTTTGTCAAATGGAGAATCCCACCCTCAGAGTGCAATCGTATGTGGCAGCAGAAGAGTGCAGGGAAACAGTAGCGACATCACTGTTTGGGGATTTTATGCATGTGAGAAAAGGGAGATGAAAAGCATTGGCAGAAAAAAATGACAAGAAATGTTATAGGAAGCAAGTATTACAGCTACAAATTATACGCACTTCAGAATATCTCGGGCAGGATTGTCTGCTGCCTGACGCCGATACTGTAATCGGCGATTCGGCAGAGAATTCCTTCCGACGCCCAAATCGGGGGTGGCGCAGGTTTGACTAGTCGGTTTTCTAGTCTTCGCCTCCTCCAAAATGGCGTCAACGCGTCACGCGCCGCACGCCGTTGGAATGGCATTGGTGTGTCACCTGATGCTCAGCCCCCGATGGACCCGAGCGATGTTGATGTGTGGTCTGAGCAGTCGGGAACGCGGCATGGCGGCCACGGACTGTGTCCTGCGCTGGAGCCTTGTCAGCCGGGTCATGTTACTGGCCTTGGGGCTTCTGCGAGGGCTGTGGGGACTGGTGGGGAGTGGCCGGGGTTGTCCTGTGGGACAGAATTTGGCAGGTCGGCTCTGCGGTCGGCCGGCGCCATGTTGTATGGCGCACATGTGCGGCCACGGACCCGCCCATTCTCCGGCTGTTTTTGGCACGGGAGCCGGGAGCTTTACCCGGTGTCGCTGTTTGCTCCGAATCGGTCCCGGATCAGTGAGCGCCCACGCCGGCGTCAGCACTTTGCTGCAGGATCGGAGAATCTAATTCCTCCTTTATTACTAAAGGAATCCCATTGTGCTGCTACTGATAAATAAAGAAACCAAGCTATTCATGTGACAACTTATCAATTAAATAAAAACAGCATCATTTAATAATCACTGGGCTGACTATTTCATCCAATATTCACATAAATTTATTAATTGAATTCATGACTTTTTTTGGAAAGGTAACCAGCTTACTGGAAAATTCACAAATTAAATAGAAGTAGTAAACAGAGTTTAGAGAGAGTAATATTGCCTTCATTTATTTGGCAGTTGTTATATCCCCAATGGAGGTCCCGGGATCAGAACTATATTTCCCGTTACTTTTCCCAGAATATGCACTTCCCATTTAAGGCAGGCAGGCCTTCCCCTTTAAGGGGTAGGGGTTTCCACGGGAGTTTCCCCTTTTCAAGGACAGGCCCAGTTGTATAAAAACCCTGGCCTAGCTGCAGGTTGTGGAAGGAGACCCTTCGGGGAGTGGAAGAGTATTGTAATTGTATTGAAATAAACCTTGTTCTGTAATCTCTACTTGCGTCTGTGTGTTCTGCCTACCGTGGATACAACAAAAGTAATTTATGTTGAGAGGAACGCAGACTCAAAACCTAAAGTGGTGTAGCAGGGCCTTGGACAGGCTGGAGATGGAGGAGATTAGACCATGGCATAGAAGGGCCGAAATCAGATTGGGGGCAGAGCACAGAGGCCCAGAGGGCCTAGGCTGTAGAGAGTCAGACTAGGCCAGAGCGAGTCAGACTAGGCCAGAGCATTGGGCCAAGTGTCAATCTAGAGCAGCTGCAACTTAGTGGGCCTGGGTGCAACAAAGCCAGACTGGGGCTGTAGTTTTTTTTTATCCTAGTGAGGCAGCTGGAAACCATATGGCAAAGGTAGGGAGGCAGACCGCAGCTAAATTACTGACGGCTGGAGGACAGTGGGTAATGAGGGAAATTGAGGCCAGGCCATTTCTTTATATATCGAGGAGACAGTGGCAGAGAGCTAGACACTCTTTGAGCCAAGATACAATGCAGCCAAAAGAAAAATCAGCTGGGGAGCTGAAGAATGGCCGAGACAGGCCCAAAGACTGAATTTAGTTTAACGTTTTCCTCAGGATGTGATTGTTGATCAAGAGGTTGCCAGCGGTCAAGTAGGACAAGTGCAGACTTGAAATTAACTTAATATCAGAGGATATCTGCTGGGCAGCAGGGGTTCTGAAAGATGAAATGATAAAAATAGGGGAACATACACAACATTTTGGAAGCTGAAGTTAAGCCATTTGCAGTAAAAGATCTGAAAAACACTTTCTAATTAGTACAGCGTGAGGATCTGGACAGCAGGATGAAGGTGCTACAGTGCCACCTGCTAACCAGAATCTTGCAAATGCATCAGGAAAATCAACAGTTTACATTGCAAACTCCAGTGACATCAGGTGTAAACGGGAATCCCATTATAAATGTTCACCGAGGCAGTTTCAATTTTAAATGTCGGTGTTAAAAGTCGGAAATCTATGCTTTTTGTGCAGGAGATGCAGGCTTTCCATAAGATTTTTAATGATAGAGATATAGGGCGCGATTTAATGAAACGTTTCTAAGTGTGGTAGCGAGCGGGAAATGCCGTGAGTTTCCCGACGCTCGACCCGACGAGGCCGTCACCAGTATCAAACGTTAATTGGTCCACTTAAAGAGGCCCCACAGACTTCACGCGGCAAACGATAGTTCTGTTGGCTGATTCGCCAGGACCGCACCCACTACCGGTTGTGGAGGGCACAGCAGATCACCACGAAGTGGGAAACCCTCTGGGGCTGTGCTGCAGTGCACCACCAGAACGGTCGAGGCATTGGAACTGCATTTTGAGGAGTCCGATGCACTGCTCAATGACAGCCCAGCTTCACGGTCCTCGCAACAGGTCACCACTTGGGTCACTGGCTTTCATACTGACGTCAATAGCCAGGTTCTCAGCGGGCATCCCATATCCTCCAAGAGCCAATTGGCCATCTTGGGGTGGTCCTCGAAGAGGCCGGGGATGTCCGACTTCCCAAGGATGTAGCTGTCGTGTACACTCCTCAGGATGTCGATGCTGTTGCCACCTTCTCCACCGTCCAGCCACCTGGCCTGCCATCAGCACTGCGGGGTCCAATATATCATCCATCCTATGAAATATCTGTAAGGAATTGTAAAGGATGTGAGACTGACAACCAGTGATGTCTTCCATCCCAGGTCTCTCTATTTCCCCATCACTCCTCCCTTCCTATCTGTGGAACACTGCCGCAGAAGGCTGTGGAGGCCAAATCACTGACTGTCTTTAAGACAAAGACAGATAGGTTCTTGATTAATAAGGGAATCAGGGATCATGGAATGAAGGCAAGAGAATAGGGATGGGAAAAATATCAGCCATGATTGAATGGCGGAGTAGACATAATAGGCCGCGTGGCCTAATTCTGCTCCTAGATCTCATGGTCTCCCCTCATTTCCCTGCCATGCAGTAAGCCCTGCCCACGCACCCCCAACAAGCCCTGCCCACGCACCCCCAGCTGCAGAGGGGGCTCCTGGTCATAAGAACCCAGACACCTGCACGTGATGTTTCCCGGACCAGGCGCTCGTCCCCTCCCCGATGCACACACATACCCTCTAGCCGCGAAAATGTCCTCAGTTCTGGGGCCCAACCTTTGGGTGTTTGAATAGAACATAAAACATACAGTGCAGAAGGAGGCCATTCAGCCCATCGAGTATGCACTGACCCACTTAAGCCCTCCCTTCCACCCTATCCCCGTAACCCAGTTTGTAGCCACTGTAGCCACCTAAAATGGACACTGACCTAAACAAAATGGAGAATCGCTAAGACTGCAGGGAAAAACAGTTTAGCCAAGGCAAGCAGCCTGCAAACACTCATTAGCATTTTGCAAGCAGCAAAACCAGTTTCTGGCCAGGTGGAAGATCTCAACCAAAGGTGATAATGGCAGAACGTTTTACATACTAATGAGGCAGTCCAGATCTAGGCACACACAATGGCAACATTTGGGTTTGAATAAGATACTTGAGTGGATGTCCAGACAGAGCGGCACCAGAAGTATCCACTATAGAAACCGCCCCCACCATCAAGAAAGACCCTCACATTGGAGGAATTCAAAAGATATCGATTGGAAGCGATCCAATCGATACCTGAAGGTAAAGCCCGCCCAGGAAAAGGCAAGGACATTGGGGACCCCTATAAAAGTAGACCCCCACACATGGTCCTGTCTGTTGTTTCATGCTCCGGCTTTGACCAAGAACTTGAACCTGTATCCTGACTCCAGCCGTTGAGCACCAGCCGCCGAACCGTAAGTGCCAATACGACGCTCGCTACGCGAACCAAGCCCGCTAGACCCCCAGTGACCAGCACGCTTTCTGAAGGTTGCAGACCAAGACCGGGACGAAGGCCTCGCTCCCTGACCTTGCCTGTTCCTGTTTAGTTAAGTATTCTGATTGCTTAGTTTAGTCATAGCTTAGTCCCTTAGTGTGTGCATGCGTATTTATTATAATTGTATAATAAATATTGATCGTTTGGAACTTACTAATCGGTGTATCGTTTTATTACTTTGAACCTGACCTTGGAATATTTGTGAGGTGTCTATACGGCATCTGGCGACTCCTGAGCTGAAAAATACATACACAGAGCCTAGTAGTGTTAAGCACACGGCCTTTAACGGAGGCAAGTTAATACACTCCAATAAACGCGTTTTACACCCACAGCAAAACGTGCAACAAGTTACCCATCCGAACATTTTTTTGGTCACTAAGGGCAATTTAGCATGACCAATCCACCTAACCTGCACGTCTTTGGACTGTGGGAGGAAACCGGAGCACCCGGAGGAAACCCACGCAGACACTGGGAGAAGGTGCAAACTCCACACAGACAGTGACCCAAGCCGGGAATCGAACCTGGGACCCTGGTGCTGTGAAGCAACTGTGCTAACCACTGTGCCATCGTGCTGTCCTATTGGACACTCTGCCCATGGTGTTGTTTCCTGCAGTGTTCAGGCACAGTGTCCAGGCATCACGGTCTGATTGGGATGCTTGGCAATATCCCCCACATGTTACATGGCCCGCCCACCCACGGGGATCCACTTGGGAGGCATGAAGTGCTCATTTAACTACATTTGCCAATTCCTTACTAGCAATAGCCTTCAGCTGCATGGTCAGATTGCTGATTGCTCCCACAATCAGTGGGAGTTATGGGTGGTTGGTGTGGCATAGAGACAGGGGCTGGGTTTGGCCCCATTATGGGTACACATGATATGGGGGTGGCATGGCAGACCTATGGGTGCCAGGACACCCCCCACCAATGGCGGCCCAGCCCCCTCTCCACCAAGGCCACCTCCTAATGGGGGCTCCCCTGAGCACTGGGGCAGCAACCCCACGTGACCACTTGATGGGGAGGCAGTTAGATTAATGGCACCATTTCCGATTTCAGCCTCTCCTGCAATCTAACGGCTGCTCAATTGGGCTCTCGCTCAATTGCGACATGGCCGTAAAATTGCGACCATGGAGACATTAGAAAGATATAAGAAGAGACAGCCTTGTCCCATTCTTACTGTCCTTCAGTGAACACTGAGTAAGGAAAACAATTAAAGGAGCTTTGAAGCAAACACCAGGGACAAATAGTCTATTTTTATGTCAATTTGTTCCTAATATTGAACCCAGAGAATAGAATTTGGCAACGCCCTGTCTAACTTTAAATCTTTAATGAGAATTAACTCTCGGACTAATTACTCCACACATGGGGCGAAATTCCCTTTGAAAGAATATGTCAATGCGTCATATCTACCAGATCATGGTGCACCTAGCACCATGACGATATGGGGGAGAACACCCACTCCCGGTGGCCGCCAAGGTGACCGTCGCCCAGAATATTAACGCCACGGGGTCCTTCCAGGAGCCAAGTAGGGTCCTGTCCGCAATCTCATGGAGCTTGGTGCAGAGGTGCATCTGTGCCATCACGGAGGCCCTATATGTCTGGTCGGCTCAATACATCAAATTCAATGTGGACCTCACCAGGATGCCTGGGCAGCGGGTTCGCCATCAGAGCCGAGATGTTCCAGATCCAGGGGGTGATTGAAAGGATGCATGTCGCCCTACAAGCACTGCCGCATGTCAGGCTGGTCGTCACAAACCGAAAGGGGTTCCATTTGATGAACTTGCAGCTGGTGGGTGACCATCAGATTTGCATCATGCATGGCTGGACACCTATCCAGAGGACACAGTTCTAAGTTGACCCTGCTACAACGATGCCCATGCTGCAACCAGGGGCGTGATCGAGCGGTGCTTCGGCATCCTGAAGATGTGATTCAGTTACCTGGACCGGTCTGGAGGGGCCCTCCAGTATAGTGCTAGGAGAGTCTCTCACATCATGGTGGCTTGCTGCATCCTGGGTTGTTAGTAATAGCAGGTCTGGTCCATGGGATGGACGATGATGATAACCCGCTCTGTGATGAGCTCTGGTGCACCGCATCATTTGACAACATCGGACTCCTGCCCATTATAGCACTTTCCACCGTCCACCTGGGTGATCCCTGAATGCGAGTTGGCCATTCCACCACATGGCCCCATCGAACCTTGGGGTGGCAGAGGTGGGGGGTGAGAGGGTATTGCGGTTTGACACCGGAGAGGTGAGCACTGCCTGAACTGGGATCCCTGGCCCATGCCCACCCCCAACGTCCCCAGCACCCCCTCTGCAGCCAACCCAGACCAGCCCATCCCTCAAACCCTTCTGACAGAGCACCGAAGCAGGTGCTAACCTTGTAAACATGTCGTTATTGTGGCAACTGAATGAATACACACGGGTTTATGCCCTAACCCCTAATGCTGTCCTATGTGCTGCACCTGTACCAACTTAACAGGTGTCTACCTTTCTGGCCTATGGACCCCAATGCTACGCCTAGGTGGATCCCCAGGCGGTACGTCAGGAGTGGAGGCGGCCTCCTGCGATTGTCGCCCTTTGGGTCTCCTTTGGTGGCTGTCTTGTGGGGCACTGGAGTTAACCCCTGAGGCCCCCTGCCAACTGGCGCCACCAGTCCTCGAGGCCTGCTCTGGTCTTAACCAGGGTCTGCATGCTTGCGATCATGGAGCACAGGGAGTGGACCATCTCTGTCTGGGAGGGCGTTCCATCATGCTGTGACTGTGACACCACCTTTGGGTCTGTGTCACATCAGCCAGTGACTGTGCCACCTTTGGGTCTGTGTCACATCAGCCAACATCGGGGCAATGTCGACCAAGCCCTCATCCATGGCCTGCTGTTACTGGGCCACGCTCTGGAGTGCCGCTGCAGCGTCCAGGTGGCCCTGGTACATGGCTGCCCAGGACAGCCCTGCCCTGGCTCTCGGCCACTGTCCACACACAGTGACCCAGGCCTTGGGCATATTGACCCGTGGCCTTCGCCCCCAAGGCCTCCACCATGGATGCCACTTGTAGGGTATTGTCCTGGGTGGCACGCATAGCCGGCACCACCTCCTGCTCCTGCAGGTGGTTGGACTCCTCCAACTGCACCTGCAGGTGCTGGATGCTCGCCGACAACCCCTAATGTAGTCATTGGCTCTGCGACTGCATCTCCACTGTAGATGGGACTGTCCGTTCCAGAAGCCCAAAACCCATCCAGACAGCAGCTCGTCCCGGGGGTAGGACCGTCCTCCAACCATCTGCCCCTCGAGGGATCCTAACTCCACCTGCTGTCTGGCTGCCCATGTGTGGTGCACACAAGATGGTGCCCCATGAACCTCTTCGCCAACATGCCCAACCCAGCAGAGTGTCTCTGGAATGGTGGAGGGTGTTGGAGACAGCTGTGACGGGAAGTCAGTGTCATCCCCGGACTGATGCTCCAGGGAGCCTCGGGCTGTGAGTCAATGGCTCCTCCTCGCTGTTCCTCCTGGTGTTGTGGTTGGGGTCAGGGGCACCAAAAGGATCCGCATTGGCAGGAGATCCTGCAAGACACAAGGCATGATGCATGATTGGACCGCGGATTGGGGTGGCGATTGGTGGTGATGGTGGGGGGTGGTTTGTGGAGGTGATAGTGGTGGGAGGGTGTTGCGGGGGTGGTCGTTGGGGGGGGGGGGGGTTGGGGAGGGGGTGAGGGGGTGTGGAGGTGGTGATGTGGGGGTGATTTTGGAGGGGGTGTGAGGGGGTGTGGAGGTGGTGATGTGGGGGTGGAGGTGGTGTTGGAGGGGGTGTAAGGGGGCGTGGTGGTGTTGTGGGGTTGGTGGTGTTGGGGGGGTGAGGGTGGTATGGAGGTTGTGATTTGGAGGGTGTGGTGCTGGGGAGATGGGGGGCTGATAGTGTTGGAGGGGCATGGGAATAATGGTGGTGGAGGGGGCATGGGGATAGTGGTGGTGGAGGGGGTATGGGGGTGGTGTTGGAGGGGGTATGGGGATAGTGGTGTTGGAGGGGGTATGGGGATGGTGATGGTGGAGTGGGTATGGGGGTAGTGGTGTTGGAAGGGGTATGGGGATGGTGGTGTTGGAGGGGGTATGGGGATGGTGATGGTGGAGTGGGTATGGGGTAGTGGTGTTGGAAGGGGTATGGGGATGGTGGTGGTGGAGGGTGTATGGGGATAGTGGTGTTGGAGCGGGTATGGGGAGGGTGGTGGTGGAGGGGGTATGGGGATAGTGGTGGTGGAAGGGGTATGGGGGTAGTGGTGTTGGAGGGGGTATGGGGATGGTATTGGAGGGGGTATGGGGATGGTGTTGGAGGGGGTATGGGGATAGTGGTGTTGAAGGGGGTATGAGGATAGTGGTGGTGGAGGGGGTATGGGGGTGGTGTTGGAGGGGGTATGGGGACAGTGGTGGAGGAGGGGGTATGGGGATGGTGGTGTTGGAGGGGGTATGGGGATGGTGGTGTTGGAGGGGATATGGGGGTGGTGGTGATGGAGGGGGTATGGGGGTGGTGGTGTTGGAGGGGGTATGAGGATAGTGGTGGTGGAGGGCGTATGGGGATAGTGGTGGTGGAGGGGGTATGGGATAGTGGTGGAGGAGGGGGTATGGGGATAGTGGTGCTGGAGGGAGTATGGGGACAGTGGTGGAGGAGGGGGTATGGGGATGGTGGTAGTGGAGGGGGTATGGGGATAGTGGTGTTGGAGGAGGTATGGGGATAGTGGTGTTGGAGGGGGTATGGGGACAGTGGTGCTGGAGGGGGTATGGGGATAGTGGTGGAGGAGGGGGTATGGGGATAGTGGTGTTGGAGCGGGTATGGGGATAGTGGTGGTGGAGGGGGTATGAGGATAGTGGTGTTGGAGGGGGTATGGGGATGGTGGTGGTGGAGGGGTATGGGGATAGTGGAGGTGGAGGGAGTATGGGGATGGTGGTGGTGGAGGGGGTATGGGGATGGTGGTGGAGGAGGGGGTATGGGGATAGTGGAGGTGGAGGGGGTATGGGGATGGTGGTGGTGGAGGGGGTATGGGGATAGTGGTGTTGGAGGGGGGGGTATGGGGATAGTGGTGGAGGAGGGGTATGGGGATAGTGGTGTTGGAGCGGGTATGGGTAGGGTGGTAGTGGAGGGGGTATGGGGAGGGTGGTGGTGGAGGGGGTATGGGTAGGGTGGTAGTGGAGGGGGTATAGGGAGGGTTGTGGTGGAGGGGGTATGGGGATGGTGGTGGTGGAGGGGTATGGGGAGGGTGGTGGTGGAGGGGGTATGGGTAGGGTGGTAGTGGAGGGGGTATGGGGAGGGTGGTGGAGGGGGTATGGGTAGGGTGGTAGTGGAGGGGGTATAGGGAGGGTGGTGGTGGAGGGGGTATGGGGATGGTGGTGTCGAAAGGATATGGGGAGGGTGGTTGTGGAGGGGGTATGGGGGTGGTGGTGTTGGAGGGGGTATGAGGATAGTGGTGGTGGAGGGGGTATGGGGGTGGTGGTGTTGGAGGGGGTATGAGGATAGTGGTGGTGGAGGGGGTATGGGGGTGGTGGTGATGGAGGGGGTATGGGGATAGTGGTGTTGGAGGGGGTATGAGGATAGTGATGGTGGAGGGGGTAGGGGATGATGTTGGAGGGGGTATGGGGATAGTGGTGGAGGAGGGGGTATGGGGATAGTGGTGTTGGAGGGGGTATGGGGATAGTGGTGGTGGAGGGGGTATGGGGATAGTGGTGTTGGAGGGGGTATGGGGATAGTGGTGGTGGAGGGGGTATGGGGAGGGTGGTGGTGGAGGGGGCATGGGTAGGGTGGTAGTGGAGGGGGTATGGGGAGGGTGGTGGTGGAGGGGGTATTGGTTGGGTGGTAGTGGAGGGGGTATGGGGAGGGTGGTGGTGGAGGGGGTATGGGTAGGGTGGTAGTGGAGGGGGTACGGGGTGGTGGTAGTGGAGGGGGTATGGGGAGGGTGGTGGTGGAGGGGGTATGGGGAATGTGGTGGTGGAGGGGGTATGGGAAATGTGATGGTGGAGGGGGTATGGGGATAGTGGTGGAGGGGGTATGGGGATGGTGGTGGTGGAGGGGGTATGGGGATAGTGGTGATGGAGGGGGTATGGGGATAGTGGTGTTGGAGGGGGTATGGGGATGGTGGTGTTGGAGGGGGTATGAGGATAGTGGTGTTGGAGGGGGTATGGGGATAGTGGTGGTGGAGGGGGCATGGGGATAGTGGTGGAGGAGGGGGTATGGGGATAGTGGTGTTGGAGGGGGTATGGGGATGGTGGTGTTGGAGGGGGTATGAGGATAGTGGTGTTGGAGGGGGTATGGGGATAGTGGTGGTGGAGGGGGTACGGGGATAGTGGTGGTGGAGGGGGTATGGGGTGGTGGTGATGGAGGGGGTATGGGGATGGTGGTGGTGGAGGGGGTATGAGGATAGTGGTGTTGGAGGGGGTATGGGGATAGTGGTGTTGGAGGGGGTATGAGGATAGTGGTGGTGGAGGGGGTATGGGGGTGGTGGTGATGGAGGGGGTATGGGGATGGTGTTGGAGGGGGTATGAGGATAGTGGTGTTGGAGGGGGTATGGGGATGGTGTTGGAGGGGGTATGGGGATAGTGGTGTTGGAGGGGGTTTGGGTGTGGTGGTGATGGAGGGGGTATGGGGGTGGTGGTGTTGGAGGGGGTATGGGGATGGTGGTGTTGGAGGGGGTATGGGGGTGGTGGTGTTGGAGGGGGTATGGGGATAGTGGAGGTGGAGGGGGTATGGGGATAGTGGAGGTGGAGGGGGTATGGGGATCGTGGTGATGGGGGGGGTATGGGGATAGTGGTTTTGGAGGGGGTATGGGGAGAGTGGTCATTGAGGGGGTATGGGGATAGTGGTGTTGGAGGGGGTATGGGGATAGTGGTGGTGGAGGCGGTATAGGGATAGTGGTGATGGGGGGTATGGGGATGGTGGTGTTGGAGGGGGTATGGGGATAGTGGTGTTGGAGGGGGTATGGGGATAGTGGTGTTGGAGGGGGTATGGGGATGGTGGTGATGGAGGGGGTATGGGGATAGTGGTGGTGGAGGCGGTATAGGGATAGTGGTGATGGGGGGTATGGGGATGGTGGTGTTGGAGGGGGTATGGGGATAGTGGTGTTGGAGGGGGTATGGGGATGGTGGTGTTGGAGGGGGTATGGGGATAGTGGTGGTGGAGGCGGTATAGGGATAGTGGTGATGGGGGGTATGGGGATGGTGGTGTTGGAGGGGGTATGGGGATAGTGGTGTTGGAGGGGGTATGGGGATAGTGGTGTTGGAGGGGGTATGGGGATGGTGGTGTTGGAGGGGGTATGGGGATAGTGGTGTTGGATGGGGTATGGGGATAGTGGTGTTGGAGGGGGTATGGGGATAGTGGAGGTGGAGGGGGTATGGGGGTGGTGGTGGAGGGGGTATGGGGATAGTGGTGTTGGATGGGGTATGGGGATAGTGGTGTTGGAGGGGGTATGGGGATAGTGGAGGTGGAGGGGGTATGGGGATAGTGGAGGTGGGGGGGGGTATGGGGATAGTGGTGGTGGAGGCGGTATAGGGATAGTGGTGATGGGGGTTATGGGGATGGTGGTGTTGGAGGGGGTATGGGGATAGTGGTGGTGGAGGGGGTATAGGGATAGTGGTGATGGGGGTTATGGGGATGGTGGTGTTGGAGGGGGTATGGGGATAGTGGTGTTGGAGGGGGTATGGGGATCGTGGTGTTGGAGGGGTTATGGGGATAGTGATGTTGGAGGGGTTATGGGGATAGTGGAGGTGGAGGGGGTATGGGGATCGTGGTGTTGGAGGGGGTATGGGGATAGTGGAGGTGGAGGGGGTATGAGGATAGTGGTGTTGGAGGGGGTATGGGGATAGTAGTGGTGGAGGGGGTATGGGGGTGGTGGAGGAGGGGGTATGAGGATAGTGGTGGAGGAGGGGGTATGGGGATCGTGGTGTTGGAGGGGTTATGGGGATAGTGATGTTGGAGGGGGTATGGGGATAGTGGAGGTGGAGGGGGTATGGGGATGGTGGTGTTGGAGGGGGTATGGGGATAGTGGAGGTGGAGGGGGTATGAGGATAGTGGTGTTGGAGGGGGTATGGGGATAGTAGTGGTGGAGGGGGTATGGGGGTGGTGGAGGAGGGGGTATGAGGATAGTGGTGGAGGAGGGGGTATGGGGATTGTGGTGGTGGAGGGGGTATGGGGATAGTGGTGGTGGAGGGGGTATGGGGACAGTGGTGTTGGAGGGGGTATGGGGATAGTGGAGATGGAGGGGGTATGGGGATTGTGGTGTTGGAGGGCGTATGGGGTTGGTGTGGCAGGTGGTGGTAGAGGGGGTTTTGGGGTGGCGACACACATGCCATGGGGAACTACAACCCAGTGGGGTCTCACTTGCTCGCCCGATGCCAACCTCCGCCTTGGTGACTGCCCTCTCCCTGGGCCCAGAACAGCAAAATATACTTCCACATGTGCAGAATATATACAGTGAGTGAATATCCGTGCCATCATTGTGCTCTTAGTAGTTCTAATTTATCTTCCTCATTACTAGGTCTAGGTGCAGCCCTGACAGCCGCAATAGACATGGAGGCAGCCTGCTAACTGCTATACCCTGTTATCTGAGATAACTTGGCATGTGTCCTCTGGAAGCCTGAGGCCTGGGGTGCCACATCCTGATAAGGTTCTCCTGTTCCGGGTCAGGTCATCCTCAGCCTGACCTGTTGGTATGAAGAGGGTCACAGGCTTTGGAGTGGCTGTGGACACCCTTGTAGTGTTCTATATGGAGGTCTGGGGTGTCCGGCTGATCTCCTCACTGCATGTGACCAGGGACCCTTCTCTGACTCCTTGAGGAGAAAGAGCACCTGGAAGAAAATTGGGGGCATTGCCCCCTCTCAGCTAGCCACTGATGGATTCTGCTCATGGATAGAGAGATGGAGTGCAAGTCTGGGGGCAAATCTGGCAGAAACTGCTAGACCAGGTTCTCCAAGGCAGATGACACCTTCCAACGGTGACCTCAATGTGCTCATGTGCCAGTGCCATGACATCAGACAGGACGTGGACAGATTTCTTCATCCTTCATTCTAATCTGCTGCCAGCCTCTGACAATCCTGCTTCTCTTTGCAGCTCCGACATTTTGCTGAGGCCGGATTCCAGAAGCTGATCATTGGACTCAGACTCAGCAATGGTCTGGCCTCCAGCAATCCTCTGAATATCAGAGACCTTGGCTGTCACTATCTCCACTTTGTGCGGATCTGTTTCTATGCTGTGCTCACCAGGCAGTGACCTTAAGCCTGCTCTAATACTACCCCCCCCCCCCCCCCCCCCCACTGAGGTGTGTGTCTCTGCACTGGTGGAGGATGCAGGTGAACTAAATGATGAGCCTTCCTCAGATGTTTCCTCAGAATTATCATTCGAGGTGATCTGCTTTTTCTTGCTGGTAGCTGTAAGAAAGAGGAGATAATTACCTTGAAGAGAATTCAGTCATTGTCCATGGGGGGACATGACTAATGTACCGACCTTCACGAGCTTCTTGATCTAGCTCCGCTGCCTGCTCCTCATGCGAGGGGCAGGGGAGAGGCCTCGACTGTGGCATTCCTTTTCTAGTCTGGGATTGCTCCCTTTTGTTCTGGGTGATCTTGTCTTGCGTAGAGACAGATGGATAGACTGTGAGTACCGTGGATGAAAGAATTGGTCAGACGCATGCACGCTTGCTGTGTATGCTCAGTGCTTCCTTGTAAGAGCTGAAGACATGACTTGTGTAGAAGATGATGATGTTGAAGATTGAGATAATCAGTGGTAATATCCCTTTTGGTGACATTGTGCAAGATCTTTGTGAACTGTAACCCTTAGACTGACGGTTGGCCTGATGAGAGTGTGATTTTGGAATGAGAATTTTGCCTTACCCTGGCGGAGTGACTGAGGTTATTTATCCTCTTCCTTTTCTGTGGTCAACATGCGCTGACCTCCCTGGTGACCTCCTCTGAAGTCGGCATGGTGAGATTGGCAGACCTCTTGCTGCCGCCTCTGGGATAGAGGACGTCCTGCCAGTTGTGGGCCGCTTAAAGAAGACTCTCCAGGGAGCTGTCATTGAACTTGGGGGAAGATAGGGTATTTCTTCTGGGGGTCTTTACTCCCCATAACAAGTCCAGGGCTGTGAATGTGTGTACGGGTGCCTAGGCCTTTGACCCCATGAAGTAACAGCAAGGCAGACAAATCCCAGCCTAACCTACTATTAGATTCGATGAGCTGCTCGTTAATGCATAAATAATGAGCTGAAAAGCAGTCTATCTGATACAAGAAGCTGTCCTGCAACCCAGCGGGAATCACACCGACTTTCCCACCTGCCACCACACTTAGTTTCCAGAACCGAAAATTCTGCCCGTGAATCGAAAGTTTACAGGATATCTTTGTAAAAAGGTCTTATCAATCCCCGACCTTGCTATCACATCATCAACAATGTAAATGTTGCCACAATCCCAGAGGATTGCTCTCCCTTTGAGAGCTGATTGGTGGTGATTTACCCTGTGGGTCTCCACACTTCAGGCGAGGGACAAGGTTGAGAAGGCGGGGCCTTCATGGATAACCTCGGTCAATGCGGAAATCGAACCTGCTTTGCTAGCATCTGAATCATGATCCAGCTTCCCTGCCAACTGAGCTAAATTACCCTCCACCAGCAGTAGATCCTATTGTATTAGGTAATGTACTGACCTGATTGTTTTGCCCTCTTTTTGTGTAAGCCAGAAGCAATTCTGTACCTTGTGAACCTCTTTCTCCATTTGTCCCAGTTCTGGGCCTGTTGTCAGCCTTGTGTGTTCCAGAATGGTTGAGTGTGCTGGTGTGGATTCCATGCTTCTGCTGATCCCTGGAATTGTTGTTGCTCTTCTGATGCTACTTGTTGCTTTTGGTCTGTGTTTACTGCTGTCTGGACTCTGGGTCTGTGTCTCAGCTTGCATCTGCTGCACCCTATGCTGTAATGTTGTGGTGCATCTTGAATTTGTTCCTATTGTCCTTCTTTCGAGGATCTAATTTCTTGCCAGGTCTGTAGTTTCCTCTTAAGGTTCTCTGGGTATTTTATTCACTGTCTACAGCCTCCATGTTATGTTTTGTGTGGTTGGAGCCCAGATCAGTTTTTTTGGGGTTCATCTATTCTCCCAAAGTAAGCGACTTGAGACTGCAGTTTCCCAAAAGCATTACTTTTATTTACAGCTATTATATACATATCATGGGACCTCTGCACAAGATTGGAGTTTCTTTTCTTTCCAGATATATTACTTCTCAGTATTGTGACCTGACATCATTATTACACCAGCGTAATACATATGCTTCTGATGTTAACCCTTTGCCTTACAATTGACATGGATAACTGAAGAGATAGTCACTGAAGACCATGACCTCTTAAATGACTGACCATTTGGAAGGGCGTTGAAAATGGTGAGCACAAACGATAAGCTTGGCTGACTGAATAGAGGACCCAGAGAAAGCAAAGGACATGAATCATGCACCTTCTCAGTTCACTGTCTTCCTTTGCAGAAAATGTGGCAGAGACTGACATGTGTCACATCAGACAATTGTTAACACAGAATTGGCCGTCACTGCGAAATGGAAGGCTACCAAAGGCTAGCTTCAAATATTGCAAGTTAGCTTGAAATGGTGTGAGCAAATATGAACTTGGGTCTCGTGCTGAGATGTGCAGCAATTCTGCAATGCATTTAGAGCTGGAATAAATGAGGAAACACACAAAATTTGCATGCTCCCTGCATTAGCTTCAGCAGGTAACCGTTAATAGCAGATTGCAATCCTGTCCAACCATTTTAACGGCAATCAGATTTTTGTCCCAGGTTGTTCGATTTTAAGTCTCATCTGTTATATATATGAAATGACCCAAACCAATCAGATTGAGTACCTCAGTATTTCTAATCTGAATTGATCCAATATCTCACTAGAATTGCAACAGCGAGGAAAGTAATGAAATGAGTGCAGATCTCGTAGAACAGGCCAACAAGAAATCACATAAATAGTTAGTAGTGGAAAAGATTGCAAATTGATTTTCATTGCTTACTTCTAACAATTCCTACATTGTGTCAACTCTGAAACATTCTTTCGCCATTGCAGTTTACATTCAGATTGATCAGTCATAAATCAATAGAATTATGCTTACATCTTACAATCCACTCTTAAAATGTATATTGCGCTTCTTAAATCTTCAACCTCTGAAATTGCCACAGTGTGTGAATCAATCGAGGACACATAAGGCTGCTGTAAATCAATTTGTCCCTTTCAGAGGATGATTGCCTTCCTTGGTCCAGCTCCTACCTTATTTCAGTGCCTTGCTTTGATTCAATATTATCCCCAGTGTCTCCTTCAGGGCTCAGTATCTGGGTTCAGAGTCTCCCACACTTCAACCAACCCACCCCCAACCCCCTCCAACCGCCGTTTGCCCCCCAGATTTTGCATCTCTTCCACCAATGTCTTGCCTGTGATTAACAATTTACTGTGTGGAGAATCATGCATTTATAATTCCTAATGTACTGCTGTGTGACATGATGTTTGAGTATACATTACAATATTACACCTGAGGTACATTGCAGTGTACATGCAGCAACATGAAGCCAAATATTTGTGATAATATATTGCTGGCCCATAGATCAAAACTCCAGTTAATTTCTTTAAGATCAAAATCCTGTCCGGGGTGTGAGAAATATTTAATTTGTGACAGGAATTTGTTGAATAAAAATCTACTTGTACATCATGTGAATGCCATATGTAGTGAGCAGCTGCCAGCTGTGATCTTTGATAAAAAACGCAGGCCACAGAACTGAAAAGGGCTTAATGAGCAGATGCTCTGGACCACTGGGGTCTCCTCTAACCTGAACCTTAAATAACACTGAGTTCAAGTTATAAGCCTTAGCAAATCATTACCCTCTCTTCAGTAATATTTAGATGACGTGGCACTGACAGAGACAAGAAATATTTTCCTTTGGAGTCCTATTTTCGTCTGGCAATGGTACATTCTATGGGATTCAGATATCAAAGGAATTTTGGCCCTCAGTTTCATATTCTATGTGGATCAGAAGGAACTGTCACATCTGGCTCCAGAATATCACATCTGTTATTGCCATGATGCGAAGTGATGATATTTAATTTTGTTAACCAAAACTTCAATTTTATCGGCTGCATTCCCCTCTTACAGTAGCAAGGGGGTTTTCACAGTAACTTCATTGAAGCCTACTCGTGACAATAAGCGATTTTCATTTTTTCATTTTCAACTAAACTTCAAACATTATTTCACCAATATGTGTTTTGGGATATTCTGAAGGACAGTCAGTGCTGAAGGCGAATCTTTATTATTAACAAGCTGTCTTTTCAGCTTTCTGTTTTTGTTCCTTCCACCCAAAACTCCATCCTGATTTGGACGCACATCGTCATTTTCTTTATCATCTCTAAATCAAACTCCTGGAATTCCCTATCTAACAGCCCGATGTAGTACAAGAGTCTGGTGCATACAGGGTTAACATGGGACTGAGTACAGTACTGCCCAGGCAATGTAGGAAGGCACATGACCTGGACCTCGGGTCAATGTGGTGTTGGCCAGAGACATGGGGCAGAATTCTCCCACCTGGAGCGAAGCCCCATAGCGGGGACGTGGGCGGGGACAGTCCCAGGCTAAGCACAGGAGGGAGCGAAAAAGGAGAGATCCACACCTATAGAGACATCATAGCGTTCACTTGCACCCTCCCCCAGCTCAGGAACACACACCTCGATGGGTATTAGTGCTAGTTCAGGAAGAGTCTCACAACCTAGTGAGCTCAGCATGGACACATGTCCATGGCAGGAGGAGGCACGTCCAGCCAAGCTCCCTACCTCTCGGCGGGCTGCTGGGGAAGAATCATCTGGGAGGCCTGAGTCAGATGTCGAGCTTTGGAATTGGCCTTCCAACTCATGGTGCAGAGTCAGGAAGGTGCGCCGCAACATCAGGAAGAGCTGTTGGATGCCCTCAACAAAGTGGCACACGGGTTGGCGGAGTCCCTCTGCCTGTTCTCTGGTTAAGTGGTACCAACACGTGCATGCATTTTGGTCTCCATGGGGAGGGTGGCATTTGCAATAGGAACCCTAGCCCAGCAGAGTGCACAGTTTCTGCTAGCGAAGTATGCAGACCTGCATCCATCGGCGTTGCCGTGGGTGACTTCAGGCAGCAGCATTTCCGAGAGAGGAATGGAGGACCTCTATGTTCCTCCAGGTGCCCCTTTCCCTCAGAGGCACACCGGGGCCCTTGGGCACCCAGAGGGAGGAGGAATAGCAGTTGGACACCCCTGAGTCATCCGCTCAGTGCTCTCAGAGGTTGTCTGCTTCCTCCGAATCTCCTTAGTCTGTCACCTCTTCAACCTTGTCTTGTCACCAGAGAGGGAACAGTTCATCCACCAGTGAAAAGCTAAAGTCAGCCACGGCCCTCCAAGTCTTGGCTGTCCAGAGGACAGATAACCAAGTCATCAAAGGCAACAGGGCCGCCAGCTCCACAGGCTGCCTCTGCCCCCTGCTGCGGATGTTGGGGAAGCATCTAGAAGACCATGTAAAATCAAGAAATCTTGATCACAATTCTTGCACGGAAGAACACTGTCACTGTATTATATGTAAATATATTCCCTGTCATTAAATAATATATAGTGTTGTCTTTCAAGCATTATTGTATAGGCTTTGTGAAGCCTCCTCTCCCCAACACTCAGAGTTCAGTTGTACGCAGCCACATCACGAGAGATTCTGGAGGGAGAAGTGTCTGTGGCAGGGCCATTCACAGCCTTGTGCTAGCCCTCCTCCATGCACAAGAAACTTTCATCCCTCTCACTCATCTGACTGTCCTGAGCTTTTCCAATGCTGTACGCCGGGATTCCCTTTCACTTGCCTACCTTAGCTGACCAGAGTCTCTGCCCACCCCAAAATGAACTCCCTTGCTGACCCGTGTCCGTCCAACATGAGGTTCCACTCACTTTCGATTTTGAAGGATGTTGTAAAGTTTTTTTGTCCGCTCTCATCTCAATTTCCCTTCCTTTGTCACACATATTCGCTCCTCTATTGCAATTACTACTCCCCCACCATGGCAATTTATTTGACTTCCCCTCCATTACCCTTCAACCTGAACCCTTCTCCTTCACCAATATACAGGTAAAAGTATACATTCCCTACCCTCGTGTCCACCCTACCCCAATCCTCATTGACCTCCCCAACCTCCTCCTTCCCATCCCAGGGTCCGTGTCTGCCTCCAAGTCCTCACCAATCAGCCTCACAGCCCCTTCTCCTGCTACTGACATAACCTCACCCTCCCACTCTAACAGCTGCACCTCACCCTCTCACACTCACCATTCCACCCTACCATGCCCATCCTCAGTTTGCTCATCAGGAGGGAGTCTGTCTCCACAAACCCCTCTCTTGCATGTTTACTCCCTCACTCCTTACTCCTTCAGCCTTCCTTACTCTTTCCTCCTCTTTATTCCCTCCTCCCCACTTAGTCCTTATCTTTGGTCCCCCTTACACATTACTCCAGATGTGTTCTGGACTGGCGTGTTTCCCTGCTGGTGTAACAGAGAATTGGGCATGGGGGAAAGATTTTGGTTGGGCCTTCATCCGCAATTCCATTACTGGCATGGAAATTGGTTTCACACCAGCCTCCAATGGGATTCCCGATCTGCCATGGCAAGCACCACCGGAAGATCCTGGGCGGGATTCTCCCATCTGAAGGCAGTGTGTTGACGACGTCATACAAACTGGAGAATTTAATGACGGTGTCATCGGTCCGCTATGTGGAGCGATCCTCTGCCCTAAGGGAGGCCAGCATGGCACTGGAGCGATCCACGCTGCTCCAGCTGCCGATACCGGCATCAAATGGGTGGCGCGGGTCTGTGCATGCGCAGTGCGACTGGTGCGAATGCGCGCCTGCGTACTGTGGCCGACGCGAATGCACGCTACAGGGGCCGGCGCGGAACAAAAGAGGCCACCACCACGAGAGGCCAGCCCGCTGATCGGTAGGCCCCAATCGTGGGCCAGGCCATGGTGGAGGCCTCCCCCGTGTCGGACCCACCCCTCCCCCCCACCAGGCCCAGACAGGATGGACTCCGAGGTCCCACTGGGTAAGACCAGATGTGAACAGCGCCGGCGGGACTCAGGCTTTTTTGGGCGGCCACTTGGCCCATTCCGGGCTAAGAATTGCCGGGGGGGGGGGGGGGGGGGGCGGCGTAGAGCGGCCCCCGACTGGCAGCGGCATCAATGGCGCCTAGTCTCCGCTCATCGGAGAATCGGCAGACCAACGTCGGAGCGGCCTCGTGCAATTCGCGCCTGGGCCGGCGATTCTCCGACACGGCGTGGGCTGAGAGAATCCCGCCCCCCGTTATATATTCCTGCCGATGGGAAACTGATATTTGCACCTCCTGCCAAATTCTCCTCCCCCACCCCCACGCCCCACCACCCACCCCTCGCTCACCATTGATCCCGCCAGCTGGGGCATGGGAGAATGCCGCCCATAAAAGACCGAGGATGGAGAGAGCTCTGCACCTGTACCATTTACTGTGTAGTTGTTCATATAGCACACTGGGCTAAATTGCTGGCTTTGAAAGCAGACCAAGCAGGACAGCAGCACGGTTCAATTCCTGTAACAGCCTTCCCGAACAGGTGCCGGAATGTGGTGACTTGGGGCTTTTCACAGTAACTTCATTGAAGCCTACTCGTGACAATAAGTGATTTTCGTATTCACAAGTCATGAAGAAAAATTTGCTGCTAACATTTAGAAGACTACAAATACTTATTTAACAGACATGTTCCACAACCAACACCATCCCAACACCCTGTGGAAGCAGCTTCATCACACACTGAGCACAATGCACTGCCCGTATGAGTTATCATATAGGTCAAGAGATATTTTAACAAATAGTATCTATTTATCAGACAGACCTCCCAATATACTATGAATGTTGTCAGCCTGTGGCCATGGAATAAATCCAATGTAAGTGGCTTTTGTTCTCTGACACAATACCTCCGAACCCACTTTATTTATTGATTAGTTCAACCAAGGTTGATGGATGGCAGTGTGGTTGACATCGTCCTCCAACCAGTAGTATTTCAGCATCTGAAAATATAATTCTATATACAGTGTGTGCAATCCCACAGAAATACTTAATTATGTACATACTGCCCATCTCATTCAACAGCTGTTTGATTATCAGTACACTAAAAATGCTTTTGATAATATTTCTCATAAAATTGCTTTATATGTCATTCACAGGATTCAAGAGTCACCGGCAAAGCTGGCCCATCCCTAGTTGCCCTGAGCGTGTGATATATTAGGCTTTGCTCTTCAACCGTGCAGTTAGCAGAAGGAGGCAGTCGAGAGCTCTCAACAGGAGGCCTTACCCAGATAGCATCTTTAGATAGCACTTATCTCCCGCACCTCAGGCAGAGACAGCATCTGCCTAACCTGCGCTCCACCAAGCACTGGTCACAGAATTCTGCCACCTCCTTGAACCAGACCTATAGTCTCAGAACAGGGCGAGGATGGTTTTGCTAGTAACCATCAAGGTTACTGGGGCCTTCAATTTCTACACTGATGCATCTTTCAAGTCTGGAGCTAGTGATAGCGCCAGCTTCGAGGATGTCACATAGCCCTGAACAGGAGAAGTTGTTAAATTCTCTCTGAGCAGAGGATTGTTAGCAGGAGAAGTAGGCTAAAAGATTACTGCAGGTGCTGGAATCTGAAACGAAAGGGACAATGCTGGAAAATCTCAGCAGGTCTGGCAGCATCTGTAGGGAGAGAAAAGAGCCAACGTTTTGAGTCCAATGACTCTTTGTCAAAGCTAACAGACAGAGAATGTGGGGAAAACAAACCGAGGAGTAGGCTCATGCCTTACCAAGATATCGGGTTTTACTATGGAACAGGGAAGTATCAGCTGACCCCCATCTCAATGGGAAGATGTACTGAAACTGCAAAAGGTATAACCCGCTGTGTGCTCATGCTCAGATGATCATATTGGCAAATACCTGCTTTCCTGGAGTAGTCAAGATGCTTTCGTCCTGTGTCAAACAGTCCTTCCAGCCAGCTTCCAGCCACCAAATCAAAACAGGATGGATGCTTGCTGACATGAGCTACCTGCTGGACACATGGCTAATGACCACTCCACCTCCCCACCATATGTAGACAACACTCCTACAATGATAATCATGCTGGAATGAGGTACATCCTGAAGTAGACTACTGATGTCTAGACTACTAATGAGAGTTTCCAGTACTCACTGGAGTGTCTCCCAATTTGTGGTTGCCTGGTGTGCTCTCTAAAATCTGGCCATCATGAGGGCACAGACTACAATGACCACCAGCTGAGGAAGATGGCGTGGAGGAGGAAGAGGATGAGCTTTATGTGAACATCTCATCAGATTGCAGTCCCCTGAAAAATCCACCAGATCACATTGCTTCACACCCCCATCTGAGCATTCCTCTGTATTTGACTCAGTAAGTGTACTTTTGGCAGAATCCTTAGGCAGCTTTGAGAGTCAGCGAGCCTGATCAAAGCTGTCAAATAGTAGGTCCCAATGCTGGAGCTCCTAACACAATGGCAGTAATTCAGAGAAATGCAGAATCTTTAGTGCACCATGCTGTGTATTTCCTGATCAATCAATGCATCATTTTATATTTCTGATCATGTATGTTTGTGATTGCTTTAGTTCACATGGTGGGTATAGATCAGTTAATATCAGTATAATACTCGATAACTGTGGGGAAGGGATGAACTTTTTGAACCACTACATCACACCTGCAATGAGCTTCTGCCTTACGTATAACTTACTTCTGGGGTATGTGCAATCGGGTGGCTTTGCAGTGAATTAAAATCTTCCCCAAGTACCTCCGTAGTGGCAGATTTCCAGATATGGTTGTTCTTCATACAATGCAAGAACATTCAGTGATTACTTAACATTCAGCTTCACTGAGGAACAGCAGGTAAGGTGACACTGGATGTATCCTTTCCAGACTTGCTTCTACACCAGCCTATCAGGTGTACCAGCATTCCAAGCTAGGATTGACTGGAGAACAATGCCTTACAAATGCCATAGTTTACCAAGGGGATAATAGCGAAACGATGTCATGTCATCCGAAAACATCTGTCCACAGCAGCTGTGATCCAGATTGCACTGCTATTTAGATCATCGCTGCCCTCATGTTTTTATGGCTCCTTCAAGAGTAGTGCCAAGAATGTCTATAGTGTCACCTTGTTTGCGAAGCAAAGTTACACCAAGGAGGTCGAACATGCTTTGTTCAGGACGATTGTCATTGAAAAGTAGCAACAGCAGCCACACAGAGCTGAACGGCTGACTTTCTCTAATGCAAAGGGTGAATGATTGCATCTGGGTAGCCATTCAAACCTCATCCGTAACGTAACGACTTACCGAAGCCAACAATAAATTCTACTTTCTTAATATGTCGCTGGTCTGTAGCTACTAGAACAGAATTTTATAGTTCAATTCCCAGTTCTCTGGAGGTTCCCACAATTCATATATTTTGCTGCAATCATCTATGCCAGGCTTATTTGAAGGGATACATACAGTAAAAGGATGATTCATGGAATTGAACAGTTTTGACACATTGATGTTGCTGGTCGGTTGCAAAATGAATTAAAGCATGGGCCCTTCTGAATAAAGCACCTTGATGATAGCAGAAAGCAAATGAGTTGACTCTGCTGAAATTGTATGTATTAAAGCAGCACTGTAGCCCAGTGGTTAGCACTGCTGCATCACAGCACCAGGGACCCGGGTTCAATTCCGGCCTTGGGTGACTGTCTGTGTGGAGTTTGCACTTTCTCCTCTTGTGCCAGGGTCCCAGGTTCAATTCCCCGCTGGGTCACTGTCTGTGCGGAGTCTGCACATTCTCCCCGTATCTGCGTGGGTTTCCTCCGGGAGCTCCGGTTTCCTCCCACAGTCCAAAGCCATGCAGGTTAGGTGAATTGGTCTTGCTAAATTGCCCTTAATGACCAAAAATGGTTAGGAGGGATTATTGGGTTACAGGGATGGGGTGGAAGTGAGGGCTTAAGTAGGTTAGTGCAGACTCAATGGGCCGAATGGCCTCCTTCTGCACTGTATATTCTATGTTCTATATGTCTGCATGGGTTTTCACCGGGTGCTCCGGTTTCCTCCTACAGTCCAAAGATGTGTAGGTTAGGTGGATTGGCCAGGCTAAATTGAATCTTAGTGGCAAAGATGTACAAGTTAGGTGGGGTTATGGGTTTATAGGGATAGGGCGGGGGAGTGAGCCTGGGTAGGGTACTATCTCAGAGGGTCAGTGGGGATTGGATAAACCAAATGGCCTCCTTCTGTACTTTAGGGATTCTATGACTCTATTAGGTTTGAAACAGTTAGAGACATTAAAAACAGAGCACAATGGTCATTTCAACAAACAGTCCTTCCTGAAAACTGTCCTTATATTCAACCCCATAGGTCTTCTTACAACAGATAGCAGAGAACAGCTATTGAATCCCAGTTTAGATTCAGCTCTGCAGATAATAGCTGTAGTAATCCATGGGAGGCAGGAGTTCCGTCACCACACCAATATTTATTTACAATAACAATATTACAGGAGCAGCTACAAACAGTGCTGCTAGCAGTCCAGTCAACTCAAGACTGGCTCACAAAGCCTACACAGGTGATTATATGGGCCCCCTCAATGAGCTATCATTGAGGGAGCTCATACTCCAATTGGCCAACCAATAAAGCCAATTGGAGTTCATTACAATAGCCTTCAATCATTGCCACGTAGCTGTGCTGATATCCATTAGGTGCAATGGGTGGCACATAGGATTGGGTTCTTCGGCATGTCTTTGGTGCCTCCTGACACTTTTCACTTCTCTTCTCTTCTGCTCATCTTCCTCTAGATAGTTGCATAGGAGTACTGGAAATAATCATCATTGTAGTGAACTAACTGACAGAAGAAATTCAGTATAATGACCGCTGCATTCAAAATCCTAAGACAAGAACCTGTCTCAGCTGAATTGCATGCTTCAGATAGGCATTATGAGAGCATCACTTGTGATAAAATCCCAAATGATGTTCTAACTGGGCGTGAAGATCCCAAAATGGGACCCTGGCCACCACTTTTATTATTTTCTATAAAACATGGCGGAACAGAGTCACAGGACCGGTAATTAGCTTTAACAAAAAAAAGAACATTGGTTAAACATGAAAATTTGGATTATTAGACAATTCCCCTTTACTCCCCGAGAGTTTAACAAGCACACATGTTTAAAAATTAACATGGAATACAAAGTACATCATAAGCTACAAGGGTCTCATTAACGCAAAACATATATTTTAAGCAGACAAGATGATTGTGGTTAAGGGCACAATCCACTCTGACACCAAGTTAGTGTCTGTGGTTTTCCCAGAATCCCCCCAGATGATTGAGTATTGAGAGTTTCCAAACTCCACTGCCAAAAACACACCAGATTGTTCTCTTAGAATAATGCATTCTCTAGGCTGTTTGCATTACAAAATCCATTCCAGGTTTGATAAATGACATTTTCAAACAAAGCTTTCACTTTACTTTTAACAGAGAACCCAGATCAGGATTTCACAACAACCCCTTTGAGATTTCTTTCTCCGAGCTACTGTGAAAACTGCTCATCGTGGCTTTAACTGTCAGTACCCAGACTGTATAAAAATTACATCAACCATTTCATCTCCCTCTGAAGTCTGCTGTCACATTTTACATCTCGTTACTGCAGTTGTTTCTTTATCTCAGAACACTTGGTTTACTCTTGTTGCACGTTTTACTATGGGCGTAAAACGCGTTTATTGGAGTGTATTAACACGCCTCCGAGTTCGACGTGTGCTTAACACTGCTAGGCTCTGTTCTATGTAATTATTTAAGCTCTGGAGTCGCCAGCTGCCGTATAGGCAACGTCACAAGTATTCCAAGGTCAAATTCAAAGTAATAAAGACGATACACCGATTAGTCAAGTTCAAACGATCAATATTTATTATACAGTTAATAATAAATACTCATGCACACACACTAAGAGACTAAGCTACAACTAAACATAAGCAAACAGAATACTTATCTAACAGGAACAGGCAAGGTCAGAGAACGAGGCCTTCGTCCTGGTTTTGTCTGCAGCCTTCAGCAAGCGTTCTGGCACTTGGGAGTCTAGCGGGCTTGGATCGCGTAGCGAGCGTTGAACTTACGGTTTCGGCGGCTGGTGCTCAACGGCTGGAGTCAGGATACCAGGTGTCAGTCGGGGCCGGAGCACAGGTTTAACAGACCGGACAACACGAGGTCCCTATCTTTTATAGGGGTTCCGTTGTCCTTCCCTCTTCTCGGGCGGGCTCTACCTATTGGATCAATTTCTTATCGATACTGGATTAATTCCCCAATGCGAGGGGGTCTCCGTGATGGAGGGGGCGTTTCTTATGTCCTTTTGTTTGGAGGTTTCTGGTGCCTCGATGTCTGGGTCTTGATTGGAATGTGTCCATTCAGAACCAAATGTATCTATTGTGTGGGTGTTCAAGTCTGATGGCCTCATTAGCATGCAAAGCGTTTTGCCATTTGCACCTAGCTAAGGTCTCTTCACCTGAGCCCAAACTGGTTTCTGCTGCTGCAGAATGCAAACTGCTCTTTGCAGACTGCTGTTCTGGCTGAACTGTCTGTTTCCCAGCAGCCTTCCATTTTAGTTTGGCTCAGTGTCCATTTTGCGTGGCCAGCATGGCTACATTCCCTCCTTGTGATCCTCACAATCATACTATTGTGAAGGATCACCTATGTACTTTGCCTCCTTGTGTTCTGACCTCTTGCCAGTTCCTGTTCTACTCTGTTCTAAACTATGGGAAGAAGAGAAAAAAAATTTAACTAACATTTCTACTTGGCCCTATGTCAAAGGGACATGCATTACTACAATTGGGAACCTCTACCTATCACTATTAACCTTAACTTAACTTAAACATTTAATCACTCTAAACCTTAACCATTCACACCACAACATCACACTTCCCAACTCGGCAGTCGAGTATGGAACAATATAATACATGGCTGAATTTTATTTACAGAGTGTTGTAATCAGTGAGGGGTTGAGGGGTTTGGTGGAATCCGAAGATGGGGGATTGCACTCTATAGATGGGTGAGGTGCTGGAACGAGAGGCTCTCCTCTTCCATTTCCTCAACCTGAGGGTCTGCACTAGGATGGTGAGGATCGCGATCACCAACAGTGATTCGATTATGTAGGACATGGAGTACCACGTCATGAATTTAGTACACCAGGTCTGAACCTCGCTGATCAGAGCTGAGCACTGGGGGTTTGCTGTACTAACATTTACGGTGGGGGTTGTGGGGGAAACGTGTCTTGTTTCCACACATATACATATGACATTAAATAGTAATAAGTGGGCTTCCATCATTTTGCTGTTCTTCTTCTTTCTCTTCCTTCTTCCTCCGGTATTGACAATCCTGGCTTCGACCTCTGTCTCGTCCTTTGAAACCTTTGGGATCAAGCACAGTATCTGTCAATACACAGTTTAAGACCTTTACTTGTTAGTGCATCTGTCTTTCAAAACCCAATTGACCCTTTAAAATGACTGGCTAAGTCACACCCTGTGACTCCCCTCATTTTTTTTTCAAAAAGCGAATTTAAAGACCAGCATACACCTAACAATCCTTCCTTCTGCGAGCCGTCTCGCAGGCTTTGCTGATTTACCATCCGAATGTTCCCGGATGTAAATAGCATGTGGGATGGCGGCCGAAGGGCTACCTAACGTAAAATGAAAACAAATTTGGAAACAAACATCCGAATGAGTTGCGTATGGGCCGCTACGGGTATGAGTTGGATGGGATCCCCGGGTAGGGCGTGCTGTGCCATACCCGAGCTTGGCTGACCAAGGGTTGGTTCTCAGACAGGGCGGGTCCTCAGTGCCGTTTGTCCACTGCCTGAGTAACCTGGAAAGAACGGGTACGAATGTGTTTACCATGACTTGCAGCCTCTATTTCGCCGAATAGAGGGGCACCTAAAAAACCAAGGGAGCCAAGATGCTCCAACTGAGGACATCACTGAAGTTCTCAGAGATATCTGCGGACAAGCTATTTGGCGTGTGGCCTTACAACTTTGGAAAGGATCTCCAATCAAACCGAAGTTCTCAAAAGTTTCGGCAGACAAGCTAACGTGTATGTGAGGTGGTCACAATCTTTTCAGCTGAAAAGAAGATGTCCATCCTCCAACTGAAACATTGTACAATCCGGAGACAAACAAACATAAAACGAAGACAAACATACGTGCAGGTTCCATCAGAAAGGACATCGTTTCCCTCAAACGATTCCTATCTTACATCATCTGGACACCTCACTTTGATTCTGCCTCTGTGAACAGGGTCACAAAGGGGTTGCCGTGTCGGGAGTCAGACACCGTGTCGTCCTGCTCTCCCGGATCCCACACCCTTGTGTGGATCAGGCATGCTATTTTGGAGTTGTGTGACCGGGGGTCACTTTCATCATTGCGGACAAGTCTGTAGGAATTGTCCCTGTGCCATTGGGTAGCGTCGAGTGTGTTGTCGGGGTAGTCGGGGTCGGGTGGTGGTTCGGGGTTTTTGAGGTAAGTGACTTCCATGGGGTCACTGGAGTCGGGGTCGTAGTTGGTGCAGTGTGGGCTGTATGGCTGTGTGCTGTCGCTGTCTTCAGAGTCAGTGTCTGTCCTACTGTCTCTGCTGTGGCAGCTTGTGGGCGTGTCGGGGCGTGGTCTGTAGTGGTCTGTGGGCGGAGTCGTGGGCGAGTCCGTTGATGAACTGGTCTGTGAGGGGGATGGTGGAAAAGTGTCTCTGGTGGGCGGTGTGAAGTGTTCTGCTGCATCCAGCAGGACATGGTGAGCATGGTTGGCCTGTGTTCCATATGCCTTTAACTGGTTTATATGGAACCACGCGGTCTTCCCATTAGGATACTTTATCCTGTAAACGGAGGGGCTAATTTTGTCCGAAATTGAGTAGGGACCGGAATATTTTGGAGCCAAAAAACTGCTGGGGTTATAAACAGATAACATTACCTGTTGCCCAACCTGGAATTCTGTGGTGTGTACGGTCTTATTGAAACAGGCAGTACGTTGCTGTCGGCGTTTCCCTAGCTGGACTGCGGCTGCGAGCTGTGCAGACCTCACAGTCTCAACTAGATCTCTAACTGCCTTTTCATGTGTGAGGGCCGTCACTTCGGGGCTTGTCATGTCCAGTCCTAAAAGGAATTCTGTACCTTTCATAGGGCGTCCGGTCATGAGTGTGTGTGGTGTGTATCCTGTCGATGTGGAGACAGTGTTCCTTATGAACATAAGTGCAAAGGGGAGCACTGAATCCCATGTGGAATTGTTCTCTTGAACCATTTTCCTAAGGGTAGTTTTTAGGGTCCGATTCATGCGCTCCACAATCCCGCTGGACTGTGGATGATACGCAATGTGGAAGTTCTGTTTGATTCCGAATATTGTCAGGACGTTCCTCATGACCCGTCCTGTAAAGTGAGATCCCTGGTCCGAATCGATACTTCGGGGTAAACCCCATCTCGTGAAGATGTGGTGGGTCAGGATCTTTGCAGCTGTCTTAGCTGTGTTTGTTCGTGAGGGAAATGCCTCTACCCACTTGGTAAAGGTATCTATCACCACCAGAACGTATTTATAGCCATTCCGACAAGGGGGCAATGGACCTATAAAGTCGATCTGGAGGTTTGTCCAAGGGCCGTTAACTGGGCGAGTATGCCGAAGTTGTGCCTTCTTAGAATACCTCTCCGGGTTATTCTGAGCACAAATCAGGCAATTCTCTATGTAGTGCGTTACATCATTCCTGAGATCAGGCCACCAACAGAGTTGCCTGAGGTGCCTCGTTGTTGCATCAATTCCCTGATGCCCGTGTCCGTCATGGAACAAGGCAATCATCTGATTCCTGTCCTGCTGTGGGACCACATAAAGTCGGTCCTTAATGATCACACCCTCATGTGTGGTCAGTGCGTGTTTAAAGTGCTCGTAAGCAGGCACAAAGTTTCCCTTGAAAACCTCCCTGAGGTCTCCGTCCTGTTTTTGTGCTGCCACGAGATCTTTAATATCAGTCTGTGAGACTTGGACTGCGCTCACAGGGGCGCTAGCTGGTGCGCTAGCTGGGGGGGTCCATAAGTGTCCTCTCCTGGAACCTGCCTTAGCCAACGCGTCGGCTTTTACATTCCCAGGGGGTGATGACCTATGGTGACTTCTTACTTTTATTATGCCGAAGGTCCTGTCCTTCGCTTTCTCTAGGATATGCTGGAGTAAGGGGGCTGATGGAAGGGGTTTTCCGTCTGCGGAGACAAAGCCTCGTGTCCTCCACAGGGGCAGAAAATCGGTTAAACTATTGCAGACATATAAGCTGTCTGAATATATGTCTGCTGGGCTGGGGAAAGAATCGGGGTGGTCCACTATGTACGCTATGGCTGCTAGCTCTGCTGCCTGCGCGCCTAAGTGACCTGGTAACTTAAGAGCGATTTCTTCGAGAGCGCGCCCCTGCGCGTCCTCTACATAGATGCCGCATCCTGTGATACGCTCACCATTTAAAACTGTGGAGGAACCGTCTACATAAATCCTCAAGGGACCACACGTGTCTGTGGGCTGGGGGCTTTGTTTCGGGTTCCCTATCTTCCTGGGGGGTGTTTTGGCTAAAAAGGGTCCTGTGTTATGCAGGGGAGCTACAATTTCACAGTCATGGGGCTGTCCGGGGTATTGGAGGTTGTCGGCTAAGTATGTGTGTGTGCGTGTCCGTTTTACTGTAATGTCCCGTCCTTGTAAAAGTAGGGTCCACCTAGCTGCCCTAATCTGGCTAACTGAACCGTCCTTCAGTCGACCGTCTAGTAGTAGCTGTGTGGGTGTATGTTCGGTTAGAATGGTGATGGGGTTGAGTCCGGTGATGTATGAGAAATACTGCACTGCCCAGAAGACAGCAAGGAGGTGCCTCTCACAGGCCGAAAATCCTTGTTCTACCGGGTCTAACAGTCGGGAGGCATAAGCCACTGGTCTTAGCTGCTCGTGCCGTTCCTGAAGCAACACGGCCGAGAGGGTCAGATCTGTGCTAGCTACCTCGATTGCGTACGGTGAAAGTTGGTCTGGGACTAGCAGCGCGGGTGCTGCACTAAGGGCTCGTTTCAACTCTTCCACAGCGCCTGTATGCTGCGGAAGCCATTCCCAGGGGGCTCCTTTCTTAAGGAGGTCTGAAAGTGGGGCGGCTTTTGTCGCGAATCCGTCGATGTGGTTCCGACAATAGCCAACCAGTCCTAAAAACGACCGGAGGGCTGATACATTCTGGGGAAGGGGCAATTTGACAATCGAATCAATTCTTTTGAATTCGATCTCGCGTTTGCCGTGCGTGATGACTGATCCCAAATACATCACTTTACTTTCCAATATTTGGGCCTTTTTCGGGTTAACTTTACAGCCAATTTCAGTTAAGAGTTCCAGGAGTTCGGCCAGAAGCGAAATGTGCTCTGCCTTTGTGTCTGTCTGCAGTAGTAGGTCGTCTACATACTGTACCAGACATTCGGGTCGGGAAAATTTTTCTAATCCACTTGCCAGCTGTCGGTGGAAAATGGAGGGTGAATTGTGGAATCCTTGTGGGAGGCATGTCCACGTGTACTGCTGCGTTTTAAAAGTGAATGCGAATTTGTATTGGCACGCTTTTGCCAATGGTATTGACCAGAATCCATTACTGATGTCCAATACCGTGAAGTACTTGGCGTTGAGACCCTGCTTGAGCATGGTCTCGGGACTAGTAGCTACCGTTGGGGCTACTGCGGGGGTTACTTTGTTGAGTTCCCGATAATCGATGGTCAGACGCCATGATCCATCGGGCTTCCTCACTGGCCAAATAGGGGCATTGTTGGTGGAGGCTACCGTTCTTAGTACACCTTGGTCCAACAAGCTGCCTATAACCTTTTCTATTTCCACCTCTGCCTCGAGGGGAAATCTATACTGCTTTTGCGGTCGGGGGTCCTGTCCGGTAACATGAACTTGTCCAGTCATTCTGCCACAGTCATGACGGTGACTTGCAAATGCTGTCCTGTGTTTGTTCAGTAGGGCCTTAATTTGTCGGTCGGTGTGGAGTGTAGTCAGGTCGAATGAGTACTCTCCCACTGCGCTAATCCGATTAGCGTAGTCTCCTACTGTGAGGGTGGCTGGGGCTCTGTCTGATCTCGCCATGCGCCAGACACACTGGTTTACTGGGTCGAACGACAAGCTGTGGGCGTTCATGAAATCTATCCCCAGGATGTGCTCTGCTGTCCGGGGAAGATTTACTAAAACTACGGGGTGCCTTGTGCTAATGTTCCCTAGCTGGATCGCTACGGGTGCTGTGATATGTCCCTGCTGCGAGTGTCCGGTGAACCCGCTAAGTGTGATGGTGGAGGTGGTCGGCCACGTGTCTGCGTGTGCCGTGGTTGTGGAGTTAATGGTGGTGCGGGATCGTCCTGTGTCCCACAGTAACTCTATGGGCTTCCCTTTGACTTTTGCCGTGACTACGGGCCTCCCTGATGAGTCCCATAGTGTGTCACAGACCCAAGTGGGGGAGCCCGAACACCGTCAGTTCGTCTCGTCCACATTGGTGGGTCCTGACTGTACTGCTACATTGTGGATGGGTTTTGCCTTACTGCGGTTCAGAGTGCCTGTCTGCTGGCCTCTCTGAGATCGCTGGGGTGCATTACACTCTTTTGCCCAATGCCCTAACTGTCCACAGTTATAGCATTCCTGTCCTTTTTGCTGAGGGCTGCTCTTGCCTTCATTTACCCATGCGGGCTTCTGGTGCTCTCTGACTGCTTGGATATCTGCAGCAGCCTGAGCCTCTTCTGGGGATCTAACCTTTGCTTTTGCCTGAAGCGATTGCTCCCAAGCGCGGGACAATCTTTTGAGGACCCATTTTTCGTTATGGGCCTCTTCTGAGGGGTCGTAATTATTGCAAGCGCTCTGTCCTGCTTCTGTTGCGTGTGAGATAATTGTGCGCGTCCATTTAACCATGTTTTCGCGGGTTAAATGCGCTCTATCTAGCTGTCCGAAAACTGCGCTGAAGTGAATCCACAGCCTTCCTGCGAATGCTGTGGGGTGTTCAGATCTCTTCTGCCTGCACTTATTCAAGCCTTCTACGGGGTCACCTCTATTGTACCCGATGGCATCTAAAATAGCAGTGTGCATCTCCTCTAGGCTGCCTCCTGCCACGTTTTGTGGGTCGGGGAGGGCTGCCACTACACTCTGGTCTAAGCTCAACACGGTGAGCTTAACCTGCTCTCTCTCATCCAGGCCGTACATGGTAGCCTGCTGTTTTACTTTCGCGAAGAACTGGTGGGGGTCTGCGGTGGGGAGGAACGGAGTGATCTTTTCACAAGCGTCCCTTAGCTGGGTTACTGTTAAAGGGGTGGTGTAAGTTATGTCTGGGGCGCCTTCTGATTCGGCTTTCCTCTGTGTGGTTACGGGATTCATGGGTGCGGTTATGATCTGAGCTGTGGGGGGTTGGGGTGCCTGTCGTTTCTGCTGAGCTGCGGGCGCACATGTTCCCTGAACATAACGCTGCGCTGTCTCGCTTAATTCCTGCCAATCTGGGGCGTTTTCCCCATCTAACTGAGCTCCAAAGGTGCTTTGGAAGCCATTCTGCACCGAAAGCAGAGATTGCAATTCCGCAATCTGTTTTCTGCATTTCGCGTGGTCAACTGTGCTTTGTCTTTGTTCGGTCGTTGCAGCGTGGAGTGCTCTCAAAGCTGCTTTGAGATCCGAACATTGCCTCTGCAATGCCTCCACCTGCTTCTCCGATTCCTGTCTTATCAGAACGGCACGTTGCACGTCCTGATAGGCTTTCTCATACTGGGTCTGGGAACTGTTCAGATGAGCTAGACAAGACTGGTGAGCCCTCTTGGCATCATCCACCTCTCTACCCTTCTCTGCCAACTTCCCTTTAAGATCCAGGTTTTCTTTCTCGACGTCCCTGACATCGACCTTACTCATTCGGTTCCTTTCCTCTAAATCTGCCCGGAGCGTCCTGATGACCTCCTCTGCGCCTCGCAACTGTGCCAAGCAGGACACAATCGCCATCGGCTTGCGTGCTTTACTTAAACTCTTTTTGTGTATCTGAGAGAGGTTCTCCCACCAAGTATGACCTATACTCCCGGGACCTGTCTCCTCATTTGCACAAAACTCTTTCCAAAGGGGCCATCCCTTTCCCTGCAGATATTTGCGGAGTTCCAGCTCCCACGTGGGACACTGGCCTACTCTGCTACTGCTGCTGGTCGCTGCGACCACAAACCTTTCTGGGTCCATCAGACGTTCCATTGCCTGCATGGCCATTTCCTCTGACTCTCTTTTTATAATTTGGAACAGGGGGTTGCTGGGGTGGTGTTTCGTGAAAAGGGTACGGCTTACGCTATTTTCCGATTACAAAACTACCGAAAGTTTGTCGCAACAAAAAGCTTTCAGTTTTACCTTACAGCCCTGTTAGTACGCATGCACTGAAACACACTTCCGAATTTCGCTTATTATTTTGAACACCTTGAATACTTGTGATCTCTTTCTTTCTCTGCAATTTGGAGTTCTAATTCAAATTTCAGGGTCCTGGACACTGTGGTGTTTCCACTTGCAACAGGGTCCCGGCGGATGTCGCCACTAAATGTTGCACGTTTTACTATGGGCGTAAAACGCGTTTATTGGAGTGTATTAACACGCCTCCGAGTTCGACGTGTGCTTAACACTGCTAGGCTCTGTTCTATGTAATTATTTAAGCTCTGGAGTCGCCAGCTGCCGTATAGGCAACGTCACAAGTATTCCAAGGTCAAATTCAAAGTAATAAAGACGATACACCGATTAGTCAAGTTCAAACGATCAATATTTATTATACAGTTAATAATAAATACTCATGCACACACACTAAGAGACTAAGCTACAACTAAACATAAGCAAACAGAATACTTATCTAACAGGAACAGGCAAGGTCAGAGAACGAGGCCTTCGTCCTGGTTTTGTCTGCAGCCTTCAGCAAGCGTTCTGGCACTTGGGAGTCTAGCGGGCTTGGATCGCGTAGCGAGCGTTGAACTTACGGTTTCGGCGGCTGGTGCTCAACGGCTGGAGTCAGGATACCAGGTGTCAGTCGGGGCCGGAGCACAGGTTTAACAGACCGGACAACACGAGGTCCCTATCTTTTATAGGGGTTCCGTTGTCCTTCCCTCTTCTCGGGCGGGCTCTACCTATTGGATCAATTTCTTATCGATACTGGATTAATTCCCCAATGCGAGGGGGTCTCCGTGATGGAGGGGGCGTTTCTTATGTCCTTTTGTTTGGAGGTTTCTGGTGCCTCGATGTCTGGGTCTTGATTGGAATGTGTCCATTCAGAACCAAATGTATCTATTGTGTGGGTGTTCAAGTCTGATGGCCTCATTAGCATGCAAAGCGTTTTGCCATTTGCACCTAGCTAAGGTCTCTTCACCTGAGCCCAAACTGGTTTCTGCTGCTGCAGAATGCAAACTGCTCTTTGCAGACTGCTGTTCTGGCTGAACTGTCTGTTTCCCAGCAGCCTTCCATTTTAGTTTGGCTCAGTGTCCATTTTGCGTGGCCAGCATGGCTACACTCTTCCTCGAATTCTTCTGAACAATACCTTGGTCTCTGGTCTCTTAATTTCAGATGTCTTAAATGTTCTGCCTGTCCCAATTCCCTCGTTATCTGGATTGTAACTTGTGCTTTAGGAAGCCTGCCTCTTTGCAGCTCCTGCCTGTCCAATCTTTCTTCTTGCAGAGTTCAGAGATGTTCCCTCCCTGAAATCCTGGCCGGGATTCTACGACCGCGCATCAGGTTGGAGAATTCCCGGGGAGAATGCGAGAATCGTGGATGGGATTCTCCGACCCCCCGCTGGGTTGGAGAATTGCCGGGGAGCGGCGTGACTCCCGCCCCCGCTGGCTGCCGAATTCTCCGGCATGGGGGATTTGGTGGGGGCGGGAATCGCGCTGCGCCAGTTGGCGGCCCCCCGGCGATTCTCCTGCTCGCAATGGGCCGAGTGACCGCCCATTTTCGGCCGGTCCCGCCGGCGCAAATTAAAACAGGTACTTAGCGGCAGGACCTGGCTCTGAGGGCGGCCTCCAGAGACCTCGGGGGGGGCGCGGGGGTATCTGGCCCCGGGGGGTGACCCATGGTGGCCTGGCCCACGATCGGAGCCCACCGATCCGTGGGCGGGCCTGTGCCGTGGGGGCACTCTGTTCATCTGTGCCAGCCGCTGTAACAGTCCGCGATGGCCGGCGTGGAGATAAACCCCCCTTGTGCATGTGCTGGGTGACGCCAGCACACGCTGGCACACGCGCGCATGCGCCAACTCGCACCGGAGGCCCTTCGGCGCCGGTTGGCGTGGCGCCAAGCCCCTTCCGCGCCGGCTGGCGCGGCGCAAACGTGCGGAGGATTCCGTGCCTTCGGGGCTGCCTAACGTCGGAGTGGTTCACGCAACTCCTCGGTGCCAGAGTGGCCCCACGCATTCACAAACTCGCGCTGGCCGTTCCGCTCGAGCTGCGGGGAGCACTCCGCCACCGACCTAGCCCCCTAGGGAGAGGAGCATCCCCCATTATCGGGGGCCATTGACACCGGAGTGGTTGGTGCTGCTTTTCACACCGATGTGGGGACATAGCCCCATTATTGGAGAATTCCGCCCCCTGTCTCTAACTGCTCTGGCTTTTATTTAAAACTCAGAACAAATAAATATGGCCCCATTTTGCTATGCAATGCCTCTACTCCAACTGTTTATTTTTCAGTCCTCTCTCAGGACAATAGAAACACTGTTGGAACTTACCCAACACCAAACATACAAACACTTTTGTCCAGCATGAATTTAACTACAAGTTTTACCCTTCCAGGCACATAAAAATTAAATTAAACTCACTTAAAGCTATACCTTATTTCAGTCGTTTACCAATACATATAGAAATACCTTAAAACTATCTTTGTTTTCTTAACACTTGTACTATGTCAAAAATATTGCAGCTTATTGTGTTAGCACCTAAAAGAGCTAAAATGCAACAACAAAGCTACTGGAGGGCTTAACATGCAGCAACACCGATGTCTTCAGCGTATCCACAGCAACCCTGAGCCTGACAGAAACAAGGCAATCGTGAGAAATATTCCTCACTTTTGTAGCCACTATGACAAATGTGGCATCCGCATAAAAGCTGTTCCAATGCTATCCTTGATAAAGAAGATGCTTAATATATGTGTATCAATTATTTCAGTACTGAAGTGTATGGGCAGTATCAGTGAAAACATTTGCAAATGTATCACCGTTACATAAAATATCCCTATTTTGGATCAGACTGTTGTTGTGTGCATTCCACTCCCTCTGATGTGGTCCTGACTGTTCCAAAGACACTAGGCTGGATTCTCCACCAGTGGGATGCTCCATTTTGCTGGCAGCCTGTGGGACAGTGTGGGATGCCCCACAATGGGAAACTCCATTGACCAGCCGATACGTACGGAGCATCCTGCCGGCGGGGTGAAACAGAAATGTGGCACGGCAGAGCGGAGAATCAACCAATGATGATTCATTCCATTGTTATCACTCTCATTGTCAAACCAACACTGAAAGAAAATTACATCTGGGTTAGCAGTCCAACAAATTACTTCAAGATAAGGACAATCTAGCTGTTAGCGACCTAATCCCAAAATTATAGAGTGCTTCTTTGTTTTGAGTTTTCCTTCTGGATATTTTCTGCTCCCTCAGGCTTTCCCAGTTGGTTTTGATATTTGGAGGATTTATTGAACTGAGTGTGAATGCCACTTTAATGGTACAAATAGATAATATGACAGTTACCCCCATTCCCCAACAGTTGATGAAACTAAAAAATAGCAGATGAATTCTGCATTTATAATGTGGCACTACATTTATTTTGCCACCCCGTGCTTTGGAGTTTGTCACATTTACATTTCTAGGCAAATTACAAAATGGGAACAGGAGAATAACTACATTTGCAAGCTTCAGCGATGTGAGGGGAAGGTCTCCACAGGTCAGATACGGCAAGACCACAATGCTGTACTTGGGTTGAGAGTGTGAAGAGAGTAAATGTGTCAGCAACGGCCACTTTCAGTGCACTGGGGCTCCTGCAGTGATGCAGATGGAAAACACTTCATATGGTGGTACTTGCAGTCTTAAGTATCTTCTGATTTAAATATTCATCTGTCATTCAAGTCAGGTCTCTGGTGTAATATGAATGCAGCATAAGAAAATATAACATGGGAAATCAACACTCTACATGTCGGAGTGGAAATTTTAGGTGGTGCGTGCAAAATATGTGGTGTCCTCTCGACTTTGTGAACGAAGATGACAACGTGGAGTTGTGACCACAACAAAATCGGCCGTAATCTTATTGAATGGTAGAGCAGGCTACTCCTAAGTCCTATGTTCTTCCCTTCATTTATTGAATTACATTTTTAAAAATGTTGGATGGTAACTCCCTCAGAGTGACAATCAGCGTCGGAGTACAGTATTGCTGACAATGATATAAGAAGGACCCAGACCCAGGGTTAGTGTAGTGTTGAACAGCAAGGTGTATAGACCTAAGTACAGAGACAATTCCCATTCTGTGCCTCTACTGTGTATGTGTAACTAGTTTTAGCAGTTAATTGTCATGAGAATGTCACTTTAAGAAATGTTTGGCTGCTCATGTTACTGCAGTGATGTCAGAGTGTGGGTGGAGCTGAGCTCTGGCTCTGCTTTTTAGTTTCACTTTGAGAAAAGCTTGAGTTTGTGTGTTTTGTTGGTTTCGTTTTAGTGTTGGAGCTGCAGCCAGACAAAGCAGGTGTACTGCTGTTTTCTCTGCCATGAAAAGACTATCTCTTGATCATTTGGTGAATTCAGAATTATACATTTTCTCAGTAGTGAATGTAAACCTAATGTGCTTCTGTTAAAAGGTGTTTCTTTTGTCCTCTGGATGTTGTTTGAGAAGTTATTAAGGATTACTTAGTGTTGTATTCTTTGAGGGTTGTATTTGAATTGATGGTTGCTAAGATGTTCACTGTATGTTTTAAAAAGGTTAACTTGAGTTCATAAACTATACATTGTTTTGCTTAAAAAAATACTTTTTGATTTCTGCTGTATCACACCTGTAGCGGGGACCATGTGCTCCCCATACCACAATCTATTAAAAGTTGTGGGTCAGGTGAACTCCATGATACACTTTGGGATTCCATAACATAATAAAGACTTACAGTTAATCTACAGAAGACAATGGAGACTTCTTTATAACATACTATTCTGTAACCAACATTCCCCCAACAAATTGTGGCTATTGAATATTTTAACATTGTTCTGTGTTCATCTGTTACCTCCTTTCTAGTCCACTCTTGTTTTTCCTCCATTAGAAAATGAAAAATGAAAATCGCTTATTGTCACGAGTAGGCTTCAATGAAGTTACTCTGAAAAGCCCCTAGTCGCCACATTCCGGCGCCTGTTCGGGGAGGCTGTTACGGGAATCGAACCGTGCTGCTGGCCTGCCTTGGTCTGCTTTCAAAGCCAGCGATTAGCCCTGTGAGCTAAACAGCCCAGATAATAATAGAGAGGCATGCCCATGGAAACACCAGTATCAGGGAATTTTGATGCAAGGTAAGAAAAATGAACCATTCTGCCAAGAACTGCTGAGAAACAGGTTATGGAATTTAATTTAAACAATTTAAATTGCTCCAGTGACAGTTAATGTATTAGTCAAGGTTTTGAGACACTCAGAAGCTGTGTAACTTTTCAATTCTTCCTTTGTGATTTAAATAGGTGGGAATAAGGTCAGTGTTGGCAGAAATGATGAAATTCACAAAAATAAATCCAACTCGTCATGAACTCATCATTTCCTTTCGATTACATACTTGATGCTTCTTTCACCCATTTCCAATTTCACTGAAATTTTAAACCATTGCTAATGGGACAGAATTCTTGTGTTTTTAAGCGCGTCCCCAAGTCATAAACCCGACTGCAGCAGAAATCTGTAGTGTTAATTGGCTAATAGAATAGATATGCTAATGGGTGATGTAGATAATGATGAATCAGGGGCGTCAATAGTCGTGTGCTGGACTCTCGGGAGAGAGGATTGACCATTTTGTACACAGGAGCGACAAAGCTAGTCTGTAACTTATCTTATATATAGGCTAGGATTCTCCAGCCATTCGCTGGAGGTGGGATACTCTGGTCCCTGCGGCGTGGAGTTACTTCAATGGGAATTTCCATTAGCAGCGGTGGGAGCAGAGAATCCCACTACTGGTGAATGGTGAGCTGCCGAGAAACACGTGGCTGGGAGGCCAGAGAATCCTGCCCAAAGTATTAATAACCGGTTTAAAGCAAGTACCAGATTAAAGCTAGGGAAAATAAGTCATGCAGACCAGAATTTAGGAACCATGGCACGAGCACACAGAGCCTGATGACAACACAAAGCATGTGGCAGCAGTGGTGACACCAATCTAGCCACAGATTGGGGCCACTGACCAAACCATAGCAGAAGAGTGAACGAAAACGTGCTAACTGCACAAATCTACAAACTTACCAAAGGAAATGGTCAAATGGGAAACCAGTGCATATGGACATTCAAACATACAAATTAAGAGCAGGACGAGACCATTCGAGCCTGCTCCGCTATTTAATAAGATTATGACTGATCCAATTGTAGCCTCAACTCCACATTCCCACCTACTCAAGATAACCTTTGACCCCCCTGCTAATTCTCTGGGAAAGGGAATTCCAAAGATTCATGATCGCTGAGACAGAAAATATTTTCTCACCTTCATCTTCAATGGGAGAGCCCTTCTTTCTAAACTGTGTCCCCGAGTTCTAGTCTCCCCCACAAGGGGAAACATTCTTTCAGCATCCACCCTGTCAAGTCCCCTCAGGATCTTATATATTTCAATAAGTTCGCCTCTCAATCTTCTGTGCTCCAATGGATACAAGCCCAGCCTGCCCAACCTTTCCTCATAAGATTCAGACATTGCCTTCAGACATCAGTCGAGCAGCACACATGGCTAGCACTGTGGCTTCACAGCACCAGGGTCTAAGGTTTGATTCCCCGCTGCGTCACTATCTGTGCGGAGTCTGCATGTTCTCCCCGTGGGTGCGTGGGTTTCCTCCGGGTGCTCCGGTTTTCTCCCACAGTCCAAAGGCGTACAGGTTAGGTGGATTAGCCATGCTAAATTGCCCTTAGTGTCCAAAAAGGTTAGGAAGGGTTATTGGGGTATGGGGATAGGGTGGAAGTGAGGGCTTAAGTGGGTCGGTGCAGACTCGATGAGCCGAATGCCCGCCTTCTGCACTATGTAGCTGAGTATGAGTGAACCTTCTCCAAACTGCTTCCAACACATTTATATCCTTTTCTTAAATAAGGAGACCGAAATGGAACACGTTACTCTAAACATGATCCCACTAATACCCTGAACAACTGCTGCAAAACATCCCTCCTTTTATATTCCAATTATCCTTTCAAAAAAACATTTAATTTACCTTCCTAATCATTTGCTGTACCTGCATACTAACTTTTCCTGATTCATGTACAGGACACCCAGACCCCTCTATACCTTAGAGTCTGCCATCTCTCTCTATTTAAATAATATGCTGCCTTTCTGTTATTCCTGCCAAAGTGAACCAGTGCACATATTTCCGCATTATACTCCATCTGCCAATTATTTGTCCACTCACTTAAACCATAAGACATGGGAGCAGAAGTAGACCATTTGGCCCAACAAATCTACTCCACTATTCAATGAAATCATGACTGATAATCCTCAGTTCCATTTTCCTGCCTTATCCCCGTATCCCTTGATTTCCTTATTGATTAAAAATCTGTCTATCTTAGCCTTTTTTTTAAATAAATTTAGAGCAACCAATTCATTTTTCCAATTAAGGGGCAATTTAGTGTGGCCAATCCACCTAGCCAGCACATAAGACCATAAGACCATAAGACATAGGAGTGGAAGTAAGGCCATTCGGCCCATCGAGTCCACTCCGCCATTCAATCATGGCTGATGGGCATTTCAACTCCATCTACCAGCATTCTCCCCGTAGCCCTTAATTCCTCGCGACATCAAGAATTTATCTATCTCTGCCTTGAAGCCATTTAGCGTCCCGGCCTCCACTGCACTCCGCGGCAATGAATTGCACAGGCCCACCACTCTCTGGCTGAAGAAATGTCTCCGCATTTCTGTTCTGAATTTACCCCCTCTAATTCTAAGGCTGTGCCCACGGGTCCTCGTCTCCTCGCCTAACGGAAACAGTTTCTTTGCGTCCACCCTTTCTAAGCCATGTATTATCTTGTAAGTTTCTATTAGATCTCCCCTTAACCTTCTAAACTCCAATGAATACAATCCCAGGATCCTCAGCCGTTCATCATATGTTAGACCCGCCATTCCAGGGATCATCCGTGTGAATCTCCGCTGGACACGCTCCAGTGCCAGTATGTCCTTCCTGAGATGTGGGGCCCAAAACTGGACACAGTACTCCAAATGAGGCCTAACCAGAGCCTTATAAAGGCTCAGTAGCACATCGCTGCTTTTATATTCCAACCCTCTTGAGATAAATGACAGTAAGAAGTCTTACAACACCAGGTTAAAGTCCAACAGGTTTGTTTCAAACACGAGCTTTCGGAGCACGGCTCCTTCTTCAGCCGTGCTCCGAAAGCTTGTGTTTGAAACAAACCTGTTGGACTTTAACCTGGTGTTGTAAGACTTCTTACTGTGCTCACCCCAGTCCAACGCCGGCATCTCCACATCAGAGATAAATGACAACATTGCATTCGCTTTCTTAATCACGGATTCAACCTGCATGTTTACCTTTAGGGAATCCTCGACTAGCACTCCCAGATACCTTTGTACTTTGGCATTATGAATTTTCTCACCGTTTAGAAAGTAGTCTATGCTTGGATTCTTTTTTCCAAAGTGCAAGACCTCACATTTTCTCACGTTGAATTGCAACAGCCATTTCTTTGGGTTATGGGGGCGAAACCCACGCAAACATGGGGAGAATGTGCAAACTCCACATGGACAGTGACCCAAAGCCGAGATTGAACCTGGGACCTCGGCGCCGTGAGGCAGCAGCACTAACCACTGCGCCGCCATGTTGCCCCGTCTATCTTAGCCTTGAACATAACTACTGACCCAGACGCTACAGATTTCTGCAGTGAAGAATTCCAGATTCACTACCCCCTGAGAGAAGAAATACCTCCTCAACTATGTCTTAAATGGGCGAGCCCCCACTCTGAGATGATTTGCCCTGATCGTAGACTCTCCCACAAGTGGGGGAAATAATCTCTCAGTATCTACCCTGTCAAGTCCCCTGAGAATTCTATATGACTCAACAAGGTTTACCTCATTCTTCTAAACTCCAATGAATACAGGCCCAACCTACTCAACCTCTCCTCATAAGAAGATCCCTTCATCCCCAGAATCAATCTAGTGAACCTTCTCTGGACTGCCTCCAATGCCAGCATATCTTTCTTTCGGTAAGGAGACCAAAACTGCTTTCAGTATTCCTGGTGTAGTTTAACCGCTGCCTTGTATAGTTTTAGCAAGACTTTCCTATTTTTATACTCTATTCCTTTTGATTGTTATGGCACCGTACAACAATGCTTGATAACAGGAGGTGACTTTCTCCATGTCAATCTTTTTTCTGTAAGAAGTCTTACAATACCAGGTTAAAGTCCAACAGGTTTGTTTCAAACACTAGCTTTAGGAGCACTGCTCCTTCATCAGGTGAATGAAGAGGTATGTTCCAGAAACATATATATAGACAAATTCAGATACCTGAGACTGCGAGCATTTACAGGTAATTAAATCTTTTTTCTGATGACAACAGAAACCCAGGATGCAGCTACTCAGTGTGTACAAAGGTTCCACGCTCCTTTTCTTTTTAAAATCTTTTTTGTTTCTCTTTCCCTTTTATTGTCTGCACTTCCATAGCGAGCGCAATATTTTCACTTCGGCTGTAAATTCCAATCTCCTTTTTTTCATTTAATATCCACACTGCACTTCCAGCAGAGAGAAAGCTGCTCAATTTATCAACTTTAATCAAGGGTTACCGAGTCAAAATTTTGCCCCTCCTTCCCTTTCCCACTCCGCTTGCCAGATGAAGATTGGTTATCGGGATCAAAATCTTCCATTTATGTAAAACCACAGGCACTCTTTGGATAAATTTCCTGAGGAACTCGGTCACAGTGATGTTATCACTGAGTGTAAACAGTAAGACTTTTTTTTGAAAAAAACGACTGGATAAAAAGGTTTCAAGTCATCCTGTGGAATCCTTTACCAGGAAGCATACATGTATCAGTCACTACTATATGAGGCGTTGTCCATGAGGCACCATTTATTTTGAGGGTGTTTCATTGTCCATTAGCTAAACAGAATGAAAGCACAAAATGCAAATGCACAGCAACTTGTGCATAACCTTGGTCATGGAACACTCTGTTTTTCAAGGTCCTTGGGATTAGATCCAGTGAACTGTATGAGCACCATTTAATTGAACAGTCATACCAACTCTAAAATTATTATTGGAATGAATTTACTTCTCCCAGAGGAATTCAAAAAAACTGATGTTGGCAGCTGCATGTCATTCCTCTAAGAAGGGAACATTAGATTTATAGGCACCCATAATCAGGAACTTAATGAGGTATGCTGCCTATTAACAGAGGTGGTCTGAAGAGGAACAGATTGCAACATGTTACCTAAAGTCAGCATTACTGATGACAGCTTAAAGCTTGATGTACACAATAACGCTGAAGTAGACAACATGCTTTTACACTAACCATAAGCCAACTGACAGCAACAGAACTTTGAAAAACAACAGCAGCAAAAGGAAAGAAATGTTGAAAAAAGGGATCAACGTTGCTACTGCGGGCCAAAGATGTCCAGCCAAATTCACAGAACGCAGAATGCAGAGAGTAAAAATAAATCATGATCTGTGAAACTGTTGGAGGGCATGTCTGGCGATAACAGCTGTAAACTTAGCAGATAATTCCTTCTCACACATCTAATCTATACTCAATGCTGCTGCAAGTCACAAAGTCAAAGTAGCTCTTGGGCTATATTTGGTCTACAGCAAAATGTTATGTTTGGCTGAAGCTATCTCTGTCTATTGGTTCACTTTTAATATTATAATGCAGGTATCAATCAAATATTACAAATTGAAATGATAAAATTATTCTTCAGATATATAAAATGTCCAAAGTGTGATCCAAAAATAACAGCTTCGAAAAACTATGTTGCTTTATTGGTACATTTAATTTTCATGTCATAGCGTCAATTTTGTTGTTCTGTGCTCTCCCGGGAGGTGTAGGATGTATGGAACCCTTTAAATAAAATTATGAGTTCCGAATGTGTAATCCAAAGCAAAGAGGTCCTCAGTTGTGCTTGACTTACAAAGTACGAATGACTAGTATTTGTGAATAAAACAGAATTTATTCAGAAAAATGTAATTAGACAAGAAGCAGTGAAGACAATCTGGATGCTCTATCCACAAGCACGCAGGATTCCTTGACTGTTGACAGTACGCCCATGTCTGTTTTCTTCTGTCTCAGAAGTAATGATGAACTCATGTCTTTGAAGGAGTTTACCATTGGTAAACTATACCACAAAGATTACAATTTTCCCAAAATTTTTCCCCAAGTCTCATCGTTTCGAGATCCCTTATTTGGAAATAATCCAAATTCACCTCTTCCATTGGCTTAGGCAGTGAATCAACTTGTGCCACCCCCATCTCTGTAGGCTATGTAGACTAAAGACCAATGTTCATCCCAGTTTCCTTGCTCCCATCCCACGCCCACAGAGTTTACATTCCATTGCAAACTAATGATGCATTTCCTTTAGAAACAAAAAAGTTACAAAGTCACATCCTCTTCTCAGTAATGCACCAATTGTAAACATTCACATGAACATATTTTAACCCATTCCCACAAATACTAGTACCATTAAGAACAAATGTAAAACACTTCCTGTCATAATGTAAAAACAGAAGGATGCTCTACCCGACAAATATAGTTGTTTAAAGATGAAGGGTGTGATCTCCCCACTGCATTGCGCCTGGTGCACCTCCTGCTATTCCCTGACAATAGCGGGAGAGCCGCTAAACAGGGTTTGCGCCAGGCACCGATGGAACGCAATGCTCCTGACTGTGGCACTTGACGCAATCTGGTTTATGCGCAACGAAGGCGTGAACCAGATAAGCATGAGTATTTAAACTAATGTAAAAATGTATTTCCGGCTTTTAGCTGGACTCTCCTGGCTCCTGAGGTTTACCACTTCCGCTGGTGCAGCGTGAGGCCAGAGGGAATCACTATTGATCTCTATCCCGAGACCAGATGTGATGACCACATTGGGCACTTGGAGGCGATTGGAACCCCTGGGTAGTCAGTGGCAGGGCTGATGTACCATCAATTGAACGCGAGACGAGTTGCTGGACAAAAGTATGGCTGTAGTCAGCTAGATGTTAGCCCTGCGGTCGATTACAGTATAAGGACGACCGCCGGGAGTACTGGGTATTTATATCCCGCCCTGGAGGCGGGGTTAACTCAGCCTCTCGAACAATCGGGGAGCCGTCACATGACTGGTCTCAACCAACCGGTCGAGAGGCACATGACCGACCAGGGCCAATGGTAAGCCGGTGTTCTGCAGCTATGCTAATCATACCACCACAAGGGCAGTGCCATGGCATTGCCCCTTGGCACTCTGGAACCCTGGAACATTGGAACTCTGACCGTTGGCACTGCCAGTGTGCTAAGGAGCTAGACCGCAAAGGAGACAGTGCCAGAGTGCCATGGGGTGACATTGCCAAAGGGTGGAACTGAAACGGGGTATGGCCCTAAAAGGGGGGAGATTTGAGTGGGGCATGAAGGGAGACTTGAAAGGGGCTTAAGGGGGGCATGAAGGGGCACTTGAAAGCCGAGGGCCTTAAAGGAGGAGGATGTTAAAGGGAAGGGGCCCTTCAGCAACCCCATCGCGCGGTGTCAGTTATTTGGGGCTTCGCTGTTACTAGCAATGTAAGGTCCTGTTGCCTGCAAGTGGGGTGGTACACTCTGCAGGTGAGTAGAGGGGGGGAACTGAAGGGTTGTCTGGTAAGGCCGAGGAGCCAGCCTGGCCAGTGTCTTTAGGTTCAGCACTTCTCTGTCCTGGCGATAATCTCCCCAGGCTCCCAAAAAATGACCGAAGCTCCAAACAAATGACTATGTGCATGCAGATGGATTGCAAAATGACATGTTATATTTTAGGATAATTCCACGCAAGGTGTCATTCTGAGAACAAACTATTTTTCAGTCATTTTTCAAACAGAGCTGGAGTGATTTAGTGCAAAGAAATTCAGGGTCAGGATGAACTTCACAGCCACTGGCAATGCCCTCCTTCACCCTGCACTAAGATTGCAGGTGTGCCTGCAAGAGGTAACAGATATCTGATCACCTCCTACATAAACAAAAGAGTTAATGCACACATTACTCTTGGTGTGGGATGTGGTCTGAGAAATGGTCCTGGGAGATCTTGTGTGGATATGATCTCCTACTGAGGCCACTCCTTCCCCTCTTCCTCACTCTGTGAAAAGTTTGTCCCTTTCTATGCTACATCTGCTCCCTCTCCCTTTTATGGTGCAGGTAAGAGGAGGGATAAATATAGCACCCATGACGGGCAACAAGTGGTCTGAACAGAAGTCAAAAGCAAGACTTTCTCCTATTGAAAGACCATTCCATGTCACATTTATCAACATTAAAGAACTGCTAACCACCAAGCACTCCTACAAACTCAGACAGTGCCAGTAGAATTAATCAGCTACTAACTTGATAGTAGTGATTTATTGAAATAGAATTTTGGGTGACCCTTCCTTATGCTGAATGCATATTCAGCTTTGTGTGCTTAATGGTCTCATTAGCTGGAGCAACAAGTTTAAAAATAGTAGTCCTGGAGTTAGATCAGGATCACACACTGACTAATATCAAAATTGACATACTCTGTAGACTACATTTCCATCTCCACTGACTGACTTTCCCAAAATGGCACAGTATTCAGACCACAAAAGAGTGCCTGCGCAGTACGAACATTATTTTGGACTTAAAACTATGGGTGTTCCAAAGATGAATTTTGAACTCTATTATGTCTTTGTGATTTGCATTGATGCATATGTGTCCTTCCCTGCCTATCTCGCTCAGAAAACCACATGCGCAAGATAATTACTAATAAATCTGACAGGGAAATAAGGAGAATGACCTTTACCCAGAGAGTGCATAGAATGTGGAACTCACCATCAGCGGAAATGGTTTGAGGCAAACAACTTAGATGTTTTCACAAGGAAACTCAATCAGCACGAGAGAAAAGGGAATAGAAGGATGTGCTGAAAAACAGATGAGGTAAATGGGATGGGAGGAAACGTGTGTGGAATATAAGCACCAGAAGAGACTAATTGGCCTAATGGTCTGTTCTGTGCTATATTCTGTGTAACTCTATGGTCTATAGTGCAATTAAAATAGGAAAATGTTCCAATATATTGTATAGAAGTATAATCAGAAAGCATAACACCACGTTGAAGTGGAAAATGCGAGGAGGAGTTAACTAGTCGATAAGTTGGAATTTGAAGAGCTGAGAAAACTAAAGAGGCATTAAGGCATAGGGAGGGAATTTCAGACTGTATAAGCTTGACAGCCAATAGAAACACTACCAATAGCGGAACAATGCTGGGTGAAGGTAATAAGATGGTGCAGGAAAGGGTAGAAATGGAGGAATGTAGAATTCCTAGGAATTATAGTTACAGAAATAGGGATTGATGAGACCATGAAGGAATTTAAACACAAAGCTCAAACTTTTGATTTGGAGGCATTGGGAGGCAGGAATTAATTGGAACTTATTAGAATTAAGTAATAATGCAATTAAAATAGACAGATTGCCAGAGTCTGCTGAGTTTCACCCAAGGCTATTAAGGAAATAGGTGAAAAAATGAAGATGTGTTTGTCATAATTTTACAATACTGTCTAGATTTGTGAATTGTACCATTTGGATTTGAAAATTGCAACTGACACTCTGTTATTTATCAAGGGATGCAGGGAGAAACCAGAAAACTACAGAGCTGTCAGTTTAACATCAGTTGTAGGAACGTCATTGTAATTTATCATCAGGAACAATAGTTGAGCACTTGGAATAATATAAGCTGATCAAAGAAAGTCAACACCAATTTGTGAGACAGCAGAACAAAGTGTATGTGAGAGTGAGGGAACAAGGTAGGTTTAAAAAATCTAAAAGTATAATGAACACAAGGGAGTGGGCTGCCCAGTGAGACTTTTTGTTTATACAAGTATTTCATCAGTCTTTTTTATTTCTGTTAGGGTTGATTAATCTATTGAATAAAACCAGCGTGGGGCACGTTAATCGCTGTGAAGTGCATATCCTGTTGCATGTGGGAACGCCAGAACATTTCTCGTGTACGGATAACCACATGTTCAGGAGGTGCTGTCATCTGGAGGAGCAAGAGCTCTGCTCTCAGAGATGAACAGCTTCTGGTATTAATGCGGTGCATCCATGAGGTTGTGAGTTACATGGGCAGCATATTTCTGGATTGGTAAAATTGCCGCCTCAGGCCATGGAGGCAGAGAGGGAATCGATGACCACTCGGCATCGAAGGAGGACCAGACAGGAGTCCCTTGAGTATATCTCACTTTCCAATCTGTATTTAGTGAGAGAGTTGGTTCCTCTAGGGAGTGCAACCAGTACCAAGTCCATGGCACAATGGCTGGCTCAACTGTACAGGAGGCAGGAGCAAGAATGGGAAAGCAACAGTGATAGTGGATTCCATAATTAGAGAAACAGACAGAAATTTCTGTGGCTGTGGACTTGAATCCAGAATCGTATATTGCCTCCTAACTGCCAAAGTCAACAATATCACTGAGCCTCTGAAGAACACCCTGAGTGGGAACTGAGAAAAGACAGCAACATTGGTCCATACTGGTGCTAACAATATCGGCAGGAAGAGGGATGAGATGCTGCAGGAAGATTTCCGAGAGTTAAGAAAGAAACAAGCAAAAGGAACCTCAAAGGAATCTCTATATTTTTCCCGGTGCCATGTACCAGTGAGTATGGCAGGAGCAATGAGATGAATGTATGGTTGGAGTGATGGTGCAGAAAGGAAGGTCTTAGATTCTTGTTAGATTCCTGTGACATTGGGACTGGTTCTGGGGGGGATATACCTGTACAGGCTGAACTGGTTGAACCTGAACAGAGCTGGGGCCAATATCCATAGAGGGCAGTTTGCTAGTGGTTTAAACTAACATAGTTTAGGGATGGGGACCAGAAAGCAACAGGAAAGAGGAAAAACAAAGTGCAGGTAGAATTGGGAGAGACAAAATACCGAAGTAAGAAATTGGAAAGTATTAGGTAGGATCAGAGTAAGATGGTGTGCAATTAGGTCTAAATTAGATTTACCATGCATGTATTTGAATGCACAGAGTGTGGTAAGTAAAATTGATGGACTGTAGGTGCAGATAGCCATGTGGGAAGGTCACCTTCAGGCGGTCTGAATCGAATATGGATGACTTGAAAGAGGCTCTGAAGAAGAGTCATCCAGACTCAAAATGTGAGCGTTCTTTTCTCTCCACAGATGTTGCCAGAACTGCTGACATTTTTCAGCATTTCCTGTTTTTGGTCCAACAACCTGGAGGTCTCACCCAGGATCATAAATATATTCCTGACAAAATTCAGGCACAAAGGCAGGTAGGTGGAATGGGTGGATATATCGCAGGTGAAATTTAATTGCAGAGAAGAGTGAAGTGATGTATTTTGGTTTGAAGAATGAGGCAATTAGAATATAAACTAAAGGGTACAATTCACAAAGGGGCACATGAGCAGAGGAGCCATGGGAATGGGGTGGGGGAGTGCTGCGATATATGTGCAAAAGTAACTAAGAGGCAGGGGAGTTTGAGAAAATGATTAATGAGTGTCAATAATACTTTGAAGGAAAACCAAGAAATTGTAATTTTTTTTTTGGTAATATTTTGGTCATATATTTAAACTGCCGGTATTTGTAAATGGTAATTAAAACAAGGGGCTGTATGAATCTACACTGTGGGTTTGAGAAAGTAATGAGCCGAGAAATATTTTGAACAGTTGTTTACCGAACGCAGTTTATTAAGGATGGTTACAGAACAGGAATAGATTTGAATGGTTGTTATGATTCAAAGTAGAAGATTATGCAAGGTGTGAAAAGAGGTGTTATAGGTAAAGTATGGACAGAGTGAGTTTGCTTTTCTTTTCAATTCTAAATTCGGATGGCACGGTGGCACAGTGGTTAGCACTGCTACCTCTCAGCTCCAGGGACCCGGGTTCAATTCCGGCTTCAGGTTACTGTCTGTGTGGAGTTTGCACTTTCTCCCTGTGTCTGTGTAGGTTTCCTCCAGGTTCTCCGGTTTCCTCCCACAGTCCAAAGATGTGCAGGTTAGGTGGATTGGCCATGATAAATTGCCGCTTAGTGTCCAAAAGGTTAGGTGGGGTTACTGGGTTACAGGGATAGGGTGAAGGCATGGGCTTTCCAAGGGCCGATGCAGACTCGATGGGCTGAATAGCCTTCATCTGTACTATAAATTCAATGATTCTATAAATGCTCATGTCAAGAGATGCAATTATTAATTCTGGGAGTCAGTAGTTCCAAGAGACTGTGTGGACAATGGAGAAATCAAAGGGAAAGAACATATTTAATGAGATGCTGAAACCTATCAATGGAGCTGTTTTAGAACTCCGCAGTCAGCAGGAAATGATAGACAAATTCCCAACAAGCAGTCTTAATGAAGACAGATCTGAGAAAGCAACTGCTGGTAAACTCAGAAACCACAAGTGAGAATCAAAGGCACTGTGTGGTAAAAGTTACTGGACTTTTATATATCTTAAAACCTATATGGAGTTGATAAACACATGAGGAAGGTTAGCTCTGAAGGTGGTTAAATTAAGATTGTTTGGAACTGTTTTGAAATATTTGGTACTGTGTGAAGTCATTGTAATGTAATTTAATTTTTTTCATTGTCTTTTCCTATTTCTTAATAAACCTAACTTTACTAGAAATTCATCACAAGTAGTCATTTCTCGATTTCTCCTCACATTACTGAAATTGCAAACACAAACATGAGAGCAGTTGTTTCAAGTTTCCCTCCCAGGATTTGAACAATTCATCATTTACCAACCACCGTACTCTGAACATGAGGTGTACAGGATCCTGGGCTTCATAAAGAAGGGTATAGGGTTCAAGAACAAGGAAGTTATGTTGAACATTTATAAGACACACTTTTATAGTGGAGTATGGTTTTCCATTCTGGGTACTGAATTAAGGAAGGATTTGAAAGCATTATAGAATGTGCAGGGTAGATTTACGAGAATTGTTCCCGTAAATTCCCAAAGAGAGACTTCAGTTATTTGGATAGATTGACAAAGATGGGGTTGTCCTCCTTGGAGAAGAGAAGGTGAAGAGACACTTCAATGTGTGTTCAGAATCATGAGGGTTCTAGAAAAAGCTGATAGAGAGAAACTGTTCCTATTGGGCCGAAGAGCCATGAACCAGAAGATACCTTTAGTAGGCCACAAATGAGTCCAAACCGAGTTGGTAAAAAGAAAACTTGGTTTATTGCAAAGCAATTATATTTACAATACATATAAGATCCCAGTTGGGCCTGCTGTGTTGGTTCCATTCCTGGCCAACTTTATACAGATCTCAATTATGAATGTCCTCAGGCTCCCCACCCACTTCGCGGGGAAGCTTGTATTCAGTGAGGCGAACGGGGAGATTGATTGATCCAACCCCGTAGGTCTCATGTGATTTACAAGTTTGGTTCTGGATGATGGTTAAATAATGGCCAGGCAGAACTCCCCTGTTCAATGAATCCTGCCACGGATATTTTTTGTCCATCTAAAAAGGAGGTCAAAGCCTCAATTTATCCAGAAACTGACATCTCTAACAGTGCAGCACTTTATGGAGGATTTGACCAAAAAACTGCAGACCTTGTTTGCACCTGGAGAGGCCAATGTCACGTTTGTAGTGTTTACATAGAATATCCTTCAAGTGAAGCAACTCTGAAGCAAAGAAAAAAAGACCATTCAGACAGTTGTAGTTCAATAGAAAAACCTATCAGCAACTCCTCAGGGAAACTAGAGATGGGCAATAAATGCAGGCCTTGCTAGGGATGCCCACATCATAAATCAATAAAATGTATTTTGTGCATTAACACAGAAGTTCAAATTACAATCTTATAATAAAATAACACCATAAAACAGAGTATAATTTTTATCAGCCAGCACATGTCCTCTTTTCCACCACAATATATGTGCAAACATTTTACAAAATAAATGAGCCCAAACCTCTAAACTTTTTTTGAGCAATACCATAGGAGATTTACTCGTAGCTTTTAAATAATTTCTTTCATATTCTTCAGCCAAGAATCACAAAGTTCATTTGAGGCGACACCATATTTACTCTATTTTGTGGCAATAACATTTACTGGAACCATTTTCCCATAACCATTTTTTACTACGATGGCGTAACGTTCCAAGAGTATTACTGGCAAATCGCAGAAGTCTTAGCTTTAAAAGTACTGATCCCAGGAGATTCAATTGACCTCAATCAACAGCTATGGCCAACATATGTTTTTCTCTACTCGCTAAAATAGCCATAGCATGGTAAACATTTGGGATGCACTGATTCCAGGATAGACTGCAACTTCTCAGCAAAGGAGAGATGTATCAGAAGAATGGTGATGTTTATAGTCCAAGACATATTGTTGGTGCTTTCAATGTACCAGGTTCACAAGATACTTTTTCAGGTCAAATATTTTTTTTTGGACTCCCAATAAAGAACTACCATGATAATAAAATAAAACATGGGATAACGTTCTAAAAATTGTCTGCTTCTTATTATCGCCATTCCTTCTCCTGATATGCCTTTTATAATTATTAGGGTGTGGAACAGTTGTGATGCCTGACATCCAATGTTGCTTGGCTACATCATGCTACCATGTGTTTGTTGGAATGAAGGCATGCTTTTGAGGGACTTCAGTAGAATAGGGCAGCACGGTAGCACAAGTGGATAGCACTGTGGCTTCCCAGTGCCAGAGTCCCAAGTTAGATTTCCCACTGGGTAACAATCTGTGCGGAGTCTGCACATTCTCCCTGTGTCTGTGTGGGTTTCCTCCGGGTGCTCCGGTTTCCTCCTGCAGTCCAAAGACGTGCAGGTTAGGTGGATTGGCCATGATAAATTGCCCTTAGTTGTCGTATTCAATATTTTCCCCGCTTCTTGACTGTGATAGAGAAATGCAAACATGATTCATTAGGTAAGCAAAACTAAGCTTTATTTACGAATTAGAACTGACTGCTAGCAGTAATGGCTGAGACTAGAAGTCGGAAAGCAGTCAAGTACAAACTGCTGAGTCCGTCCCAAGTCTGCGATATTACAGAAGAATAAGGCGATTTTTATACATTATAGGATCAAGATAACATGAATACAGCTTGGTCAGGAATTTGATCGAAAGTAAAACATAAGTAATAATCATTACAATGGCGTCTCCTTGTTGACCTTTAGAGGACTCGGGTCTCATGTCATTATCTTGTCTTTGTTTTAAGCGATGGACAAATTTGTTTAAGTACAGGAAGAGAGTTTTTTAGCTTATCGTATATATTTAGACTCCTCTGGTCTCATGATGAACGCGTCTTATCTGAGTTTTAGAGTCAGCCAGTTCTCAGGTCAAATTGGCCTCGGCTGTTTGTATCTGTGCCTTAGGTTATGTGAAGTCAGTTTAAATTCAATTGTAGCAAGAAAACTTGACTAGTTTTCCCATCATGCCATTATTTGCTTCGCACAATACCACATTGTGATCAAAAAGGTTAGGAGGGGTTATTGGGTTACGGAGATAGGGTGGAAGTGAGGGCTTAAGTGGGTCGGTGCAGACTTGATGGGCCGAATGGACTCCTTCTGCACTGTATGTTCTATGTTCTATGACTTCATCAGCTTTCCTATTCCTCCATCCTGACATCTAAGTGATCTGAGAGAGTTGCCCAGAGAGGGCACTTAATCGGTCATGGGAGAAAGGAGAGCAATCTGTAGCCACATCATTGAGTTGAGTCCTGGATGTGAGTGCCAACTGGTTCGTCGAGGGTTGACCTTGAGATATGTTTCCGTCTGCTTTTGGAAGTTGTTTTCCATCATTTCTTCCAAATGGTTCCCCCAAGACCTAAAGACTAGTGCTCAAAATAGTCATTTTTAATGTTCACTGACTGGTCTAGAGGCCTCTCAGTCAAACGGAATGGATGAAGATGTTCTTAGTGTCGTCATCCGCTCCTCTGGGGAGTGGATGATGACACTACAAACTGCATGGCTTGAATCTTTCTTTGGTATTGGCACCAAAGATGGTATTGGATATCACTGTAAATCCTGCCTTGGGCTTATCCTCCTCTGAAAAGGTCCTCAGTGTTATTCTACAATCAAACAGGGCTCACGTGACATATATCCTAATAATAATCTTTATTAGTGTCTCAAGGACGCTTACGTTAACACTGCAATGAAGTTACTGTGAAATTCCCCTAGCCGCCACGCTCTGGCGCTTGTTCAGGTGCCCTGAGGGAGAATTCAAAATGTCCAATTTACCCAACAAGTATGTCTTTCGAGACTTGTGCGAGGAAATGGGAGCAGCTGGAGGAAACCCACACAGACACAGGGAGAACCTGCAGATTCCGCACAGACAGTAACCCAAGCCGGGAATCGAACCCAGGCCCCTGGTGCTATGAAGCAACAGTGCTAACCACTGTGCTACCGTGCCGCCCCTTTTTCTTCTATATGAACGGACATATTTGGAGAAAGAATAGGCCATTCAGCCCCTCAAGTCTGTTCTGCCATTTCATAAGATCATGGATGATCTGGCTGTGACCTCAACTCTATACCTGATAACCTTAAAACCCTTATTGGTCAAGAAATGATCTTCCACTATATGAACCTATATCCAACAGAATTAATGTAATTTATATCCTATGTGGTTCGTGTCACATCTATTGAATATTGCTGGCATAGCCTATAATCTACAGGGCTAGGATCTCAATATCCTACAGGGCTGGTGTCATTATATATTCTATAGTATTAATGGCATATATACTGCCAGACAGCTGCTGACAAAAATATATCCTACATGTTCCATTGGCATCCTTCCACCTGTGAAGATGATGGACATGCAACGAACAAATTCATTTCAGATGGGGTGTATTTATGTGATGATGGCCATAGAAGCCGAACCTTGAGAGGTAGCTTCTGCCACAAGTGCCTCAATCACAAAGTGTAATTTTAGGTTGCTGTTTACGGCTTTGGCGTCAGTTACCAAGACGTTGTGGACACTGGTCTTCATGGTGATACACGCCAACCCACAGGAGATGATGCTATTTTCCTTTGTCTTTGGCGAGTGACTCCCAGGCATGATAATCAATGTTTAGGGCCTTCCTGTTATGCGTGCAACCATCCTTGCAGTGGAGCTTTGTGAGTCCTATCTCACCAGACAAAAGCTGCTTGGTTAAGCAACTGTGTTCCATCTTCAGATGTTCCTGAGCCATCAAAGTCACCTCTGATACGATCAAATGAATTTGTGAGCTCTGCCTTTGAGAGAACTACTGCAGCAATGATTTTGTCAAACCAGGATGGACCCATAATGCTTCAGATACAGTGAAGATGGAAATTTTTGGGCTTCTTTTCTTGATAGCTGTAAGTCACCATGTTTCACAGCCATACATCAAAGTGCAGAGATCACAGGTCTTGTAAACAACCAGTTAGGTCCTAACCTAACTTAGGTTAGGTTATTCCATATGCATATCATGAGTCAACCGTAGGTGGTAGCTGTTTTCGCGATGCGTGTATCAGGTTCGACACCAAGGGGACAGATTGTGCACCCAAGGTAGCAGAATGTGCCAACCACTTGTAGTGGGGTGTTATTTAAGGTGATTGACGTGGCGAGAAGCAACTCCTTGTCCCATGAACGGGGTTTTCCTTATGCTTATTGTCAGGGAGAATGTGATATAGGCATGAGCCTGGTCGTCCATGAGACTTTTCAGCTAAATTTCCATGTGGGTAACCATAGTCCACAAGGAACTGTAAGCATCTCCCTCTGTGAGAGGCAGAGAAGCAAGTGTTTATATAGCTTGTGGGGCACCGGGAGCATGGGGCAAGACAAGGAGGCAGGCCTCCAACAGCCACCACAGCTGCTATGAGGATTGAACCCATGATTCTGGCCTCATTCTGCATCACATTCTGGCCATCTAAGCCAGGTGTGATAGCCAGGCCCAACACAGTTTCATCAGTGCAGAGGAGTTCTCTGATCAGGACGCAATGTATTTTTGACTTAGCTTTCAGTCTTTTTAGACTGTAGAGCTTGCCGCCCACACAGTGTGCAAATAGTTTCTAACCATAACTTCAGGGAAGGCAAAGATCAGGAGCACAGAGAAGAAGATGCCAAAGAGTGTAGGGCCTAGGACACAGCCCTGTTTCACTCCAGTCTTCATTCTGAAATTGTCAGAAGTGGAGCCATCAAGCTGTACTGTGCCGTGCATGTTGAGCATGTTGTATGAATGGAATGGATGTGACTGAGGCTCTTTCAGCTATTTCCCCTCCAGAATTTGTAGAATTCAGTTGTGTTGATGGTGTTGATGTCTTTGTGAGATGTAAAAGTAAGGTAAAAAGGGTATATCCAGTTCCGTTCTCTTGTAGTTAGTGTATGGTGAAGATTATGTCCAAGGCATACCTTCCAGCATGAAAACCGTACTGTATTGTGCTTCTGGGTGCATTCGGTCTTCAAGTAGGTAGCGTATTTAAGTATGATCCTAACAAAGGATTTTTCTGTGACACTAACGAGTGAGATGTCCCTGTAGATGTGATTATGGAGACCTTGTTTTTTTGCCAACTGAGCTGAGTAGGTCTCAATCCAGCCCTTGTAGCCGGTTCTAGATCTATCAAATGATGCTTTTGCTGCTTCATAGTTGATTGAGCTTAGTGGGCGGCCAGTGGTTAGCACTGCTGTCTCACAGCGCCAGGCACCCAGGTTTGATTCCGGCCTTGGGTCATTGTCTGTGTGGAGTCTGTACATTCCCAGTGGGTTTCCTCTGGGTGCTCCAGTTTCCTCCCAGAGTCCAAAGATGTGCAGGCTAGGTGGATTGGCTATGCTAAATTGCCCCTTAATGTCCAGATATATGCAGGTTAGGTGAGGTTGCAGGTTGCTAGGTGGCATTCTCTTTGGAGGATCAGTGCAGACTCACTGTACTGAATGGCCTCCTTCTGTACCGTTGGGTGTCTATGGATTCTCTGGACTTCCAGGCTTCATTCATACCAGTATTGGCACTTCCTGGCAAACATTTGGAGGGTAGCAATGGTTCTAGCGACAGTGTAAAGTAGGCATTTGGCATTGTTACTTGTGCTTGTGACGTCGATGTGTAGTAGGTGAATTTGGAACTGGAGAGGGGTGCACCTTCACTCTGCTGCTCGGTGCTGCAATCTGCACTGTGGAGGGTGCAGGTTGTGGAGAACACTGGGCAGGTTGTAGCTTCTCGTGATCTACTTGGTGACAATGTCCAGATCTTTACTGATGCTATGATACATTGTGGCGATTTCTGCCTGAAAGAAGATGCTGATGATGCAGAGTTCCTTCAGGGAACAAAGCCCAAGAAGGCATTGTCTGTTATTTTTGATCTTGTCACATGGGACAACTGAAACACTTTGACCATGAATCACTGTCTGCATCAACATGTGCATTGAAGTTACCCAGGAGGAATAACCTCTTGCCATTTGAAAACTACCTCAGAACATCAGCCAGAATGTTGTACAAATGCTCTTTCATATTTTATAGAGTTGGTACAGAAGCACATGAGATGTTGGCTGTGCCTCCATTAAATTATTGCCACAGGGAGATGAGTTACTCCAAGGTTGCTACATGGCCAATGCAATTGACTGTGTCAGCTGATTTCTCACTGCAAAGTGTACCTTATGCTTATGGTGGTCATCAGCATTCTTTCAGGCCATTAGAAGGTGTAATTAGCGTCACACATAAAAGCTGAGCTGACTGATCTCATTTATCATGGAGAAACAATGTCATCACCAAGCTTGTGTAGGTCACAGTCGATCATGGCCATCTTGTGCACACTTGCTGTGCAATGTGGGTCATTACTTGTACCATGGCGCACAGTCTTCACATTCCAGCTTCCAAACTGAAAGGTTACCCTTTTTTGTTTCCTTCCGAACCAAGGTGTACTTTTAGGAGGTGCAGACTTGCCTAGCATCTGAACGCCTTTCTCAGCATTGTATGCTAGCATCCAGAGGAAACTCTGGAGCCCACTTGGTTGTAGGAGTTGCCAGAAGGTGCTACTTGAGGGAAACACCAACTGTCTAATTGAACTTGACTCCAGATTTTGTATTGTGCTTAAACCCTTCATCATTTAAAAAAAAATTTAGAGTACCCAATTCTTTTTTTTCAATTAAGAGGCAATTTAGTGTATCCAATTCACCTATTCCGGACATCTTTGGGTTGTGGGGGTGCGACCCACACTGACACGGGGAGAATGTGCAAACTCCACACGGACAGTGACTCAGGATCAGGATCGAACCCGGTCCTCAGCGGCGTGAGGCAGCAGTGCTAACCACTGCGCCACTGTGCCGTCCATTTAATCCCTTCATCCTTAACAATCAATGTTGTCATTGATGCTGACTGGCTAGGCCCAGATCACCACAGACATAGATGTGATCTTGCCCTCCAGGGCTAATATATATATCACTCAGGGCTACAGGGATAGTGACAAGCATACGTGACAGAGCGAGTGACATATATGCCACATATTTTCTGCAGGGATCCAATACCAGCTCGGATGATAATGAGTGGGATAGTTGCTATTGGAAGTTGCATTGGTATATTGTATAGAATCTGTACAGCGCAGCAGGAGGCCATTCAGCCCATCGTGTCTGCACCAGCCCTCGGAAAGAGCACCCTACTTAAGCCCACATCTTCACCCTATCCCCGTAACCCAGTAACTCTACCTAATCTTTTGGACACTAACTGGCAATTTGGCATGGCCAATCCACCTAACCTGCACATATTTGGACTGTGGGAGGAAACAGGAGCACCCGGAGGAAACCCATGCAGAAAGTGAAACTCCACACAGTCACCCGAGGCTGGAATTGAACCCGGGCCCCTGGAGCTTGAGGCAGCAGTTGCAAACCACTGTGCCACCGTACGCCTGGGTGTATGTATATGAATAGTTTATATTAACATAAATTATTGTTCAGAAAATGTGACAATCAGAGAGATTAGGTTAGACTGATGTTTTTTTTAAAAGATCGCTCTCCATTCCTTTCCATTACACTAATGGTGTGAGGCCCAAGTGAGGTGACCATCTCCTTGATTGAGTTGCATATCCTCAGCAAAGGTGAGATTACTTCTTCAAGTATAGCCCTTTGAATGAGCTGAAACAATCTCGAGTTGAGTCAAATGACTGCTTCGAGTGAAGTGAGATCTGCCATATGCGTCAGATGGTATTGACCGCTCAAGGGGAGGTATGACAATCTCCTCGAATTAGCTGAAGCTATCTGTTATATTTCTTTGATGCTGCAAAGAAACAACGTATGGAGGTGTCCACAATCTGGATTCTTGTAAAACATAATGAGAGGTTTATTAAGGAAGTTGCTCATACAATCAAGGTGGTGATCACCCCAAAGCCTGTGCCATCAGCAAGAATGTATTCCTAGATACATAACACTCCTCCCTCTTTACTTCATTAATGGATCAACAACAGTTAATATTTATACAACAGATCCCCATATATGTTATTTCTCTACATATATACAATTCAATACAACAGTCACTGTGGTGGACATCTTTTTGAAAGATTTTGGGATTCTTGAATTTGTCTAATTGCAATCTCAGAAGTGTTCTTCTTTTCCGTAGTTATTTCAGTATCTGTCACGACAGACTTAGAAATGTCCTCAGAAACAGAATCTGAACTCGTCAATGTATCTGGTCTCTGTTCCAAATTACAGCCCTCTCGATCTTCTAAAGGTCAAACCTCGTGAGAAGTTTCTGCAAACTCACTTCATGCAGCAAGTCACTGATCAGCATGACATCACCAAACTCATCATCCATTTGTGCGGTGTATGATATTGTAACTGTCTTTGCGAGGATCATAGCTAGTGCCGATTTCTTGTTGGTTATGTAACTCCGAACTAACACTCTCTCTCCCTGGTTGAGTACTCACTTTTCGGAGATTTTCTCCCTCCCTGCAATCTTTGTTTGCTGTTGTCATTTGACAAACTCTGAAATATCAGGTGGAGTTAACAAATCAAACTGTGTTCGCAGTTTCCTATTGAACAACAGCATTGCCGGTGAACTTTAAGTGGTAGCATGTACAGTGTTCTGATAAGATATTAAAAATTTGTTTACTCTACTTGATAATAACCCCAGTCCTTCGATGCTTAGATAGAATGCTTTAATGATTGGACAAAACGTTCGGCCAATCCATTTGTTGCTGGATGATATGGAGCTGACTTGATATGGTGTATACCATTCCCTATCAAGCGGTCCTCAAAGTCCTTCAAAATAAACTGTGTACCATTATCACTGACAATCTGTTCTGCTCTTCCAAATCGTGCGAATACTTCAGCTAGTTTCTCAATGGTTTGCTCAGTCGCCATTGACTTAATTATCGTGACTTCTGACCATTTCCAGTGAGTGCCACAATCACAAAGAACATGTGACCCTCAATTTGTGCGACGAATCCTGGCCACCAAAAAATAACTGTGTGCTAATTTCTTCATTCTTACCACACCAGGATGTCCTTCATGCCTTCAATGAAGGACCCTACTCTGCCAGCATAGAGGAATAATCAGACCGATTCCCTACAATAGAACTCCATTTTGTACTGTCAACTCAAGTGTGACATTGCTTCTTTTTGAATCAAGTCCATCACCTTCCCCAACACTGGATTAGTTCTTGTACATCTGTAAATTTGAAATTAAGTTGCAGGTACACGGTACACAAGCAAGAAATACAAAATATTGATGAAATTTTCTTCAAGGTCATGCTTGACTTGTAACGGCAGTTGTGATAAAGCATCAGCATTTGCAGACTGCTCTGATTTGCGATACTGGATATCATAAGTATGCGCCAACAATATCATCTTTGCAATCTACTAGCTGCCAAAGAAGGTATACTTTTATGCAGCCCAAAAATTGTAGTCAAGGGTTGATGATCCGTCAATACGGTAAAATGAAGCCCGTTAAGCTAATAGTGGAACCAAATTCACGATATCTAGCTAATCTTCTTAAAGACGCTATAATTTGTAAATGGTTTTGCCTTCTGAGCACAGCAGTGAATTGGAACCTCTCTGCAATCAATAACAGTTCAAGAGAGAAATGCCTCCCTAAAAGTTTCATTAATTCAGTGAAGGACCTGTCTCCTAGTTTTCCTGGGTGAATAAGATTCTGTAGCAGCATAAACGTTTTATAGCCAACTGAACTGAGAAATGTTGTGACCTTTAGGTTCATTGATGTCTGCCGACCCCCTGCCGGGTCGGAGAATCGCCGGGGGGGCGGCGTGAATCCTGCCCCGTCCCTCCGACGCCGGCTGCCAAATTCTCCGGTGCCAGTTTTCGGGCGGGGATCATGCCGCGCTGGTCGGGGGCCATTGGCAGCGGCCCCCATGGCAATTCTTCAGGCCCCGATGGGCCAAGCAGCTGCCCATTTTCGGCCAGTCCCGTCGGCGTGAAATGGACATGGTCCATCACAGCGGGACCTGGCTTGTAGGCCGGCTAGGTGAGTTCTCCGGGGGGGGGGGGGGGGGGGGGGGGGGGGGGTGCTCCAGCCCCGGCGGGGGCCCCCAAGGTGGCCTGGCTCGTGATCGGAGCCCACCGATCTGTGGGCGGGCCTGTGCCGTGGGTTCACTCTTTCCTTCCGTGCCGGCCTCTGTAGGGCTCCGCCATGGCCGGTGCGGGGAAGATATCCCCTGCGTATGTGCAGGAACACGCCGGCTGGTCTGGGTATGCGCGGAACCACGCCGGCAGTTTTGCACATGCGCCAACTCACGCCAGCCCATCGGCGCCAGTTGGCCCAGCGCCAACCCCTCCGGCGCCGGCCTAACCCCTGGAAGTGCGGAGGATTCCGCACCTTCTGGTCAGCCCGACGCCGGAATGCTTCACGGCGCTCTTGGCTCCCGCCCCTTTTTTCATATGAATTCCTCATCAAATGCATCCATGGTGCTTGTTTTTACTGCCATTTTTGGATCTCGGTTCCTAGGGTCTACACTTCTTACCTTCTGACTGTATTGGAAAGTCTGGCACAAACAATACCTTGAACAAGCAACTAGGAACTCTTTCGACTTTTCTATTGGCCCATACAGAGTTGGAAGATTTCTTAATCCCTGTTCCCCGCAGCCCCTGTAGCTTCACCAAGTGTGTGGTCCCTGCAGGCCAGACCAAACTCACTTCACACAAGCAAGTTCTCTCTGACTGTGTCTTCTAACTCACTGTTTGTCGAAAACGTTTGTTAAACCTTCACATCGGCGGCAGGCCTTCACCCAATATCTGTGTGTGTGCAAGTCTGGTCCTGAGAATTTCCCATTGCTCCCGATGTCGTCCCACAATTAGTCAACGAAAATCTTCTTTCCAACGATTTTACAGCCTCACATTTTCTCTTCTGTTATTTTCCATTGTTGCCGCAAAGGGAAAAGGCATGGAAATGCCTAGACTCTGGATTCTTGTCGAACACGATGAGAGATTTATTAAGGGTCTTTCTCACACACTCAAAGATGGTGATCTGCTCGAAGTTTGTACAAAAACTCTGCTAACGTCACTATACATCACGTGATGCAGGACCAGCAAGAATGTATTCACAGATACATGACACTATTTATCTCCTCAAATGAGGTGTGACAACCTTCTTGAATAAAGTGAAACTATTTTCTCAAGTGATGTTAAACTAAAAGTTCAGAATTTGCCAATGATACCAAACGTAAAGGAGTGACAAACAGATAGTAAGATACAACCTCGACTATTCGGAAGGGTAGGGGTTTTCAGTTCAGACAGGTAGAATGGTCGGTGCAGGCTTGGAGGGCCGAAGGGCCTGTTCCTGTGCTGTAATTTTTTTTGTTCTTTCTACTACCGTGTACATGGACGAGGGCAGCAGATACATGGGAGCACTGCCACCTGGAAGTTCCCCTTCAAGTCAATCACCATCCTGACTTGGAAATATATCGCCCTTGCTTCATTGTCACAAGGTCAAAATCCTGGAACTCCCTCGCTAACAGCACTGTGGGTGTACCTACACCACTTGGCGTTCAACAAGGGAGCTCACCATCACCTTCTCAAAGGCAATTGGGGATAGGTAATACATGCTGGCCAAGCCAACGATGCCCATATCCTTTCGATGAATAAAATAAATATTGCCTGTGACAGAACTGGCTGACGGGTAGCAAGTGGAATTTAATACAAGGAAGTGTGAGATGAACAATTTTGGCTGATGGGATAGGGAGAGGCAATATAAACCTAATGACACAATTCTAAAGAGAGGGGCATGGGGGTTCAGGTGGTTCGATCTTTGAAGATGGCAGGATGAATTGGGAGTGTAGTTGGCAAAACATAGGAGATCTTGGGCTTCAATATACCAGTTAGGCGGAACTAATTTTTTTACCCGTTTTCTTAAGTTCTTATCCGATTCTTATTGTGATGTATGTGGAAACACCGGAGCAATTTAGGCACCAGTTTTACAAAGTTCAGATTGACAGTGTGTTAATTCTGTCCATGAAATGTCCTCGCTGCTTAGGGAAGTGAATAGTCACTGCTAATGTATACAGGCAGAAGAAGCAGGAGCCACTCCACAGTCTAAATGGATGCAGTAACAGGGCATTTGCATTTATTGCCTGGATCATCTATCTGCCGGATGGACAGACAATTAAAAAACTGCATGATAAGTATTTTTCCTGCCTCTATCAGTGAGTTCACAGTCCTGTTTAAATGACATGCTTGTCTTTCAAGTTAGCACTATAACGCAAATTATTTGTTACACTAAGAGTTTTGCTGTTCAGATCACCGGCAGGATTTTCCGTTTCTGAGACTGGTGCCAGAATGTGGCGACTAGGGGCTTTTCACAGTAACTTCATTTGAAGCCTACTTGTGACAATAAGCGATTTTCATTTCATTTCATAAGTGTTGACGCCGGGGCAGGATTTGTGGACTTTCACAACAACAAAACTGGCGCTGAACCTGGGCCGATTCAGTGACCGTTGAGGGGCTAGCACTGGCACCACATGGAACACAATCGATTCCACTGAAAAGCGGTGTGGGATTTGACGGGTCCGTGATTGACACCCGGGAGGCTGAGAAGCTGCAGTCGCATATATACATTACACTCCCCACACACACGCATCACAGCTGACAAGATGGCAATCACTGTGCTGGAGTGCGCCCATACAGCTAATGGGGCAGCTGAAGCCAGAGGGCACCTCGGGGGGGTGGCCTGGAAAACATCTATAGAACCCATGGACCTCGGTTAATAGTGGGCTGTCAGCGGCATGCGTAGCTCATGCCCACCTTTTCAGCTGCGGTAGTCCATGCCCATCCACCCCGACCCCACAGACCACCTCTTGTCACCCCCGACTACTTCCCCCGGACCTGGCAGAAGCGCCCTGACCAGCGGCACAACTGTCAGCAAACTACAACGATGTTGGACACTTTCCATACTCGCTCTCTCTCCCTCAGCAGCCACCACACCAGTTTCATGATTTGTAAAAGTACAAGTAAACACGCCGTCGGGAACTCGGCCCATCGTAGGCGGAGAATCACGGAGGCCCCAGAGAATACCGGGTCAGGCTCGCTAATGATATGCAACCGGTGTTTACTATGCGTGCATTCCGGAAAGCATTGACGCCGCTGTCAAAGTGATGGATAATTGCAATTTGGCGTTAAATCGGCGCCCGGTGCTATTTTGCTCATGTAAACACAAAGCAGACATGGGGGAAAATAGACTCATCCTGACATAATAACAATGCATAAAGTCTGGGATTCTCCGAAAATGGGGCTATGCCCCCCACGCCCACTGGAAAACGGGCGCGAATCACTCCAGACTTTTTTCAAAAAGTCGGGAGTGATTCTCCGATTTCAAGTGGGATAGCAGGGCCCTGGCAGTTCCAGCCATTTTCGCGCTGGCCCTGCGCAACATGGCGGAAGAAGATAGCACCCCTCCTCACCCCGGATCGCATGCGTCCGCTGATCGGCAGCCCCCGATTGCGGGCCTGGCTGTCCTGGAGGCCCCCCCCCCGGAGTCTAATCCCCTCAACCTCCCCCCAACCACGATGATCAGCGTGGCCGTGTGTCCGACGGAACTCGGCGGGATCTTGGCCGGCCGATCGCGGAGATCAAAGTACACATTCTAGTTTGACTGCAGCTCCCGACTGAAAACAAACCAAGCACTGTACTACAAAACAGCTTCCAGCTCAAACAAAAGTAAAAGCCAGAAACACAGCTCAGCTCCACCCACCCAATGACATCACTGCAGCTATTTGATAAACAAACTTTTCTTAAAGGTACACTCACATGACATTATATACCTTAATTAAACCTCAATTAGAGTTCCTTTCATTCTTCTAAACTCGAGAGAGTATATGTGTAAACTGTTTAATCTGTCTCCATAAAGCAAATCCCTCATCTCTGGAAGAAATCTAGTGAACTTCCTCTATACTGCCTCTAATGCAGTTACGTCCCTCCTCAAGTAAGGGGACCAAAACTGTACACAGTACTCCAGGTACAATCACACCAATGTCTTGTACAGTTGCAGCAACACTTACCTACATTTACACTCTAACCCTTTACCTCTGAAAACCAAAACTCCAATTCCTTATTACCTGCTGTACCTGCATGTTAGTTTTCTGTGATTTATGCACAAGAACACCCAGATCCCTCTGCACTGAAGCAGCCTGAAATTTCTCTTTAGTTAGATAATAAGTTGCCTCTCCATTTTTTATTTTTTTGACCAAATTGGATAACCTCACATTTATCCATGTTAAACTCCATCGGCCAAATTTTGGCCCTCTCACCTAACCTCACCATATCCATTTGTAAATTTATTATTTCCTCATTGCAACTTACTATCCCACCTATTTTAGTGTCATCTGCAAATTTTGCTACGGAACCTTCTATCCCTGCATCCAAGTCCTTAATATAGACTGGAAATAGTTGGGGCCCGAGGACCGAACCCTGTGGCACCTCAACAGTTACATTTTGCCAACCAGAAAAAGACCCATTTATCCCAGCTCTCTGCCTTCTGTCAGTTATCCAGTCCTCTATCCAAGATAATAAGTTACCTCTAATCCCGTGACATCTGAGGTATAACTTAGTTACAGCTACAAAGTTTAATATATTCCTTGCAAATTTTATTTGCATGTTCACCACTGTCTCTGTACTGATTTTGTGGAGATGCCTGCAGCTCCAATGACTTGTGAGGTCATTTTATGACAGCACTGAGGAATGCTATCGTGAAGCAGACAATAAGACAGTAATTTGAATTCTGCAAAACATTGGGAAAATCCCAGTCCCTGCGAGGATAGTTTGCATTCTCCTGAAACATGTGCCAAGCATCATTTCATAAATTATAGCAATGGGTGGGAAAGCAAATGGGTGGACCTCTGGATTAGGGCACATGCCATTGGTGGCATTTCCCACAACTGGATGGCCCAGTCTGTCCCGGTATAATTGTACTTGTTGGGGGAGGCATCAGGTGGTTCCAATAGACATATGAGCAGAAGTAGGCCATTTGGCCAATCGAGTCTGCTCCGCCATTCAATGAGGTCATGACTGATCTGAAATGATAATTTGCAACTCCATTTTCCTGCCTTATCCCTGTAACCATTGATTTCCTTACTGTTTAAAAATATATCGATCCCGGCTTTGTCCCAGCCTCTACAGCCGTCTGTAGTAAAGAATTCACAGCCCTCTGAGAGAAGAAATTCCTCCTTATCTATGTCTTAAATGCTTGACCCCTTACTCTGAGATTATGCCCTCTGGTCCCAACTCCCCCACATGGGGAAACAATCTCTCAGCATCCACCCTGTCAAGCCCACTGAGAATCCTATGGGTGTGATTTAACCACTGCGTTGTTCCCGGCCTGGATCTGGATAAATAACGGGAAAGGCCAAAATTGAGATTCGCGCCAGGCACGAACCATGTTGAATTCACCTGGCCCGCTCCGATTTTGTCCACAAATGGCGAGCATTTCATTAACCCTCATTTTGGGGTGAAGGGAATCAAAGGATATGGGGGAAAGTGGGATTAGGCTACTGTGATGGATGATCAGCCATGATCATAATGAATGGCAGAGCAGCCTTGAAGGGCTGAATGACCTCTTCCTGTTCCTATTTTCTATGTATCTATGTTTCTATTTGCATTCAGTTCAATCTCATTAGTGAGATTGAAGGCGAATGTAGCAGTCTCCCAGGAATTACCCTTCTACCCAACAAGAAGTCACACGGGCGACGTTTAGTGCTCCTTTTTAAAAATGTAAAACTGTGGCAATGGCTGTCAAGGAGAAGTGAGGAGGTGAGTAGCCATTTGTATTTTCCATCATGCAGCTCAGGGGCACTGGGGTTGCATCCCCAATGGTCGGTGGGGTGAGGGGGTGGGGGACCCCTCAGGGGGTTCAACATGATCAGGGGTCACCTCTGGGTTTGAGGGCTGAGGCGCTTTGTAACTGTGAGGTGTTCAAGCCATCTTTAAATATTGTGGAGGCCCATAACAGTGGCAACCACACCTGCAACCTGTCTGTCCTACCAAACATTTCCAGGACAGAGCCCGACTGCAGCTTATCTCATGAAAGTCCATTTCACTCCCTTTGACTGTGAGCAGCCTCCAGCTTCACAACTGAAGGCTATTTCAATTGAGGAATTAGCCTTGTTAGTTGTGATAGCGCTTCACAGCTCTTCAACTCTCAAGTGTTTCATCAAGGGCACATGTGCCATATCTCAGAGGATGATTAGTGCACTGTAAGTTGGGAAAACTTTGAAAACTGAACAGTGTCCCTGTACTCTAGAAGAATCAGCATCATAGAGGCGGCTGCCAATAACGAAACACTAAAGATCTGGGCTTCAGCACTGAGGACCCTCTCACGAGCAAAGTGCATCTTTGGTCGGCGCAACATCGAGGGCCGAAGGGCCCGTACTGCGCTGTAGTGTTCTATGTTCTATGCATGTGTGGATCAGGGAGGGCACCTGAGCATGGTCTGCCCAATATCCCCGGCAAAGCTGTGGGTCTGGGATCTAGTGGCTCCTGATGTGGCCAAGGGTGAATGTGCAGGGCAAGGTTTGCCAACACAACTGGCTCAATGGATATCACTTTGTAAGAAGGTGGGACACTGTTTAAAAAAAGAGGTAAACAAAATGGGGGTAACTATAGGCAGGTGAGCTTCATTTCTGTCATGGGGAAATGTTTGAATCTATCACCAAGGAAGAAATAGCGAGACATCTGGCTAGAAATTGCCCCATTGGGCAAGCACAGCTTGGGTTCATGAAAGGCAGGTCATGTTTAACTAATTTACTGGAATTCTTTGAGGACATTATGAGCACAGTGGACAATGGGGAACCTGTGGATGTGGTGTATCTGGATTTCCAGAAGGCATTCAACACGGTGCCGCACAAAAGGCTGCTGCATAACATAAAGGTATATAGCGTTACAGGTAATGAATTAGCATGGGTAGAGGATTGGTTTATGAACAGAAAGCAAAGAGTAGGGACAAATGGGTGTTTTCTCTGGTTGGTGATCAGTGGTTAGTGGTGTGCCTCAGAGATCAGTGTTGGGTCTGCAATTGTTTACAATTTACATAGATGATTTGGAGTTAGAGACCAATTGTAATGTGTCAACGTTCACAGATGACACTAACATGAGCGGTAGAGCCAAGTTTACAGAGGACATTGAAAGTCTGCAGAGGGATTTGGATAGTTTAAGTGAGTGGGCAAGGGTCTGGCAGATGGAGTACAATGTTGGTGAATGTGAGGTCATCCATTTTGGTTGGAATAACAGCAAAATGGGCTATTATTTAAATGGTAAAATATTGGAGCATGCTGCTGTGCTGAGGGACCTTGGTATCCTTGTGTATCAATCGCAAAAATTTGGTTTGCTGGTACAGCAGGTAATTAAGAAGGCAAATGGAATTTTGTCCTTCATTGCTAGAGGGATGGAGTTTAAAAACAGGGAGATTGTGTTGCAGCTGTATAGGGTGCTGGTGAGGGAACACCTGGCGTACTGTATACAGTTTTGTCTCCTTTCTTGAGAAAGGATTTACTGGCACTGGAAAGTGAGCAGAGGAGATTCACTAGGTTGATTCTGCCGTTGAGGGGATTGGCTTATGAGGAGATACTGAGTAGGCTGGGACTATACTCATTGGAATTTCGAAGAATGTGGGGGGACCTTAAAGAAACATAAAATTATGAAGGGAATAGATAAGATAGAAGCAGGGAGGTTGTTACTACTGGCAGGTGTAACTATGACTCGGGGGCATAGCCTGAAAATAAGGAGGAACAGGTTTAGGACTGAGGAGGAGGAATGTCTTCACCCAAAGGGTCGTGAATCTGTGGAATTTGTTGCCCAGTAAAGCAGTTGAGGCTACCTCGTTGAATGTTTTTAAGGCAAAGATAGATCGACTTTTGAACAGTAAAGGAATTAAGGGTTATGGTGAGCGGGCGGGTAAGTGGAGCTGAGTCCACAAAAAGATCAGCCATGATCTTATTGAAGGCGGAACAGGCTCAAGGGGCCAGATGGCCTGCTCCTGCTCCTAGTTCTTATGTTGTTATAATGGTGAGGGAGGCTTGGGGGATTTGGGGGACCCAGGATGGAAGCCCTAACTTATTATCAGTCAATCTCCTTCTCCAGTTCCTTATGGATGTCAAAATGGTTGCTGGGGTTGATCCGGCAGAGGCTGCCCTCAAGTTGCTGGTGGCACCTGCGGTGGCCAAATGCCAGAGAAGGCAACAGCGTTGATGCAGGCTGGAGGCAACACCCCATGTGCCGGGGGCCACCACACACCCTGAAGACCCGGCCGTTCATTAGGCTGAGGAGGGTCCCAGAAGGGGAGACCAGCAATGGTCCAAGGTGTACAGGCATCGTGAGTCATTCAATAAGATGAGGGACAGCATATGCCTCAGGACAGAGACAGTGTGGCACAGATCGCCGGTGTTTTTGAGGGCCGTGCCATAATGACAGGTTGTCTCTTGGGGGACAAGGGGTACCCACTGAGGTCACAGCTGATGGCATCAGTACGGAGGATGGAGACCGAGACAAGGCCCGATATCGTGAGACCCATACCGCCACCTGTTCTGTCATTGAGCAGTTATCAGACTGCTGAAAATGCGTTTGGGATGTTTGGACTGGTCTGGTGGTGCCCTGCAGTACATCCCCCAGAGGGTGATGGTCAGCTGTGCACCTGGCACAGCAGTGGGATGACCTGCTGGGGGAGGAGGAGGAAGAGGGACATGCAGCCTCATCTGAGGAGGAAGAGGAGGCGGATCAGGAGGGGCCGGAGGATGAGCCTGAGGAGGAGCCGGAGGATGGAGGACAGATGGCGGCAAGGGTTCGGTACGCCTGGAGGACCAAGGAAGCCTCATCATCTCCACATTTTCATGGGATGAGGTTATGTCAATCAGCTCAACCCACACCCCATTCTCCTCCCACCCTCCCAATCCTTAATTCCCTGTCTCCTCCCCATTTCCCTCTTTCCCCCCAATTCCCTCCTTCCCCCATTTTTGCCTTTCCCCCAAATCGCTCCTTCTCCCTCTTGCTCCCCACCCATTCCCCTTCTTTCACCTCCTCCTCCCCATTTTCCTCCTTTGCCCCAATCCCCCCTCCCCCAATCTTCCCTCCCCTGTGCCATTCCCCATCCTCCCAGCACACCACCCTCCCCTTGACACCCTGTCCCACCCTCCAAGGGCCTGTGTAACATCACTCCAGGGTGATGGGCCTGTGACAAAACTGACAGCTGGTCACCATGCAAGGCAGGAGAGTGATGATAACTCACTGTGAGGAAAACTCTGGTGCTCCTCAGTTTCTGCAAAGGTCTGACTCCTCTCTGCCTGCGCTCACACCCATCCTGTGATCAGGATCTGCATCAGGGGCTTTTGATCTTGTTCCATTGTGCCCAGGGGTTGGGGAGTAGGGCGAAAAGAGGTCAACAGGGGTAGGGGTGTGGCCAGGTCCGCTGTGAAGATTAACATGATAGAGGCTTCACATATATCACAAGTTTTAATCGTGAACATTTTACATTTCCATTCCGTCTAGCTACACATAGTGCCTGCCTCCCCCCCCCCCCCCCCCCCCACCACCCCCACCCCACCCCTGTGCCCACTCAGTGCTCCTCACTCTTCTTGATCTTTCGTAGTCTAGTGCTATGTCTAGGTGTATCCCCAGGATGCACATCAGAGGTGGAGGCAGCCTGCTGATTTCCCCGCCTGTGGCCTTTGATGCCCCTGGCAGATGTCCTCTGGAGGGCCTGAAACCTGAGGCCCCGGTCGACTTACTGGAGCCACAAGCACCGCCGTGCCACCCTTTCTGCCGTCTACTCTTGAGATGCGCCGATACCAGAAGGTTGGGGGGGGGGATTCCGAAGACCAAGATACCGCTGCCGTTGTCTCCTTTGTGACAGCCCCCAAGTTGGCCTCCTACATTGGGGGGGGGGGGGGGGGGGGGGGGTTCAGAAGAACAAGATACCGCCGCCGTTGTCTCCTTTGTGACAGCCCCCAAGTTGGCCTCCTACATTTCCTCCTCCATCCTGACGGTGCCTGTAGGGCCCTGGAGGACCCCATGGGACGGCGTCACAGCTGCAGTCAGCTCCAGAGGCCTCTGAGTCATCTGTCGCTGCCAGTTCTGGAGGCTCCCCATTGTTGGTAACATGGTGTCGATGTCGTCAGGAATGCTCCTCAGTGACTCTGCCATGCTCTGCAGTGCCTCGGCAATGTCCGCCTGCATCTGGGACATGGGTCGAGGCCCTCAGCCGTGGCCATCACAGGCTGAGACATGCTTTGGACACCACCACTAAAGATGCAAACGTTGTGCTCCAGGTTTTCCACTAGCAGTGTTGACCTGGCAGCCATGCACTGTCGGCACCAGCTCCCATGCTTGAAGCCATTGGGTCGCCTCCAATCAACTATGCAGCTGCTAGGATGTCGCTGACATCCCCTGCTAAATGTCACGGCTGTGTCCTATGATCTGCTTTATCTCTGGGAGAACCTTGTCCAGAGCCTTGGCATCTGACTGGGACCCAGCAGATTCCTTGAATCCAGAACCCCCCAGCTGCTGTCCCCCTTGGATCTTCCTGCCTTCATCTGATGCGCCTCAGCAACTGTGTGGTGCTCACCAGAAGCCTGTCACTAATGTCGCCCACCGAGGTGTGAGTCTCTGCCCTGGTGGAAGATGGAGGTGATAGCTGTGACCTCACCGATGGTCTCAGAGCTCTCCTCCGAGGTGGTCTTTTGGGTGCCGGGGGTGGTGGGGGAGAGGTGGGGGTGGGGGGATGGTGAGGACAGCTCCAGGTGGCCCAGCCTCATCAGATGGAGTATTTGTGAGAAAATAGACATATGGGCCGGGATTCTCCCCTACCCGGTGGTGCGGGGGGTCCCGGCGTTACGGAGTGGCGCCAACCACTCCGGTGTCGGGCCTCCCCAAAGGTGCGGAATTCTCCACACCTTTAGGGGCTAGGCCCACGCCGGTGTGGTTGGCGCCACGCCAACTGGTGCCAAAACCGGTGCCAACGGCCTTTGGCGCCCGCCGGCCGACATCGGGGCTGGCCGAAAGGCCTTCACCGGTTCGCGCATGCGCCGGTGCGTCAGCGGCCGTGACGTCACCACCGGCGCATGCGCGGTAAGGGGGTCTCTTCCGCCTCCGCCATGGCGGAGGCCGTGGCGGCGGTGGAAGAAAAAGAGTGCTCCCATGGCACTGGCCCGCCCACCGATCAGTGGGTCCCGATCGCGGGCCAGGCCACTGTGGGGGCACCCTCCGGGGTCCGATCGCCCCGCACCCCCCCCAGGACCCCGGGGTCCACTCGCGCAGCCAATCCCGCCGCCACCAGAAGTGGTTGAAACCATGTCGGCGGGATTGGCCTGTCAGCGGCGGGACTTCGGCCCATCGCAGGCTGGAGAATCGCCACGGGGGGCCCGCCGATCGGCGGGGCGCGATTCCCGCTCCTACCGATTCTCGGGTGGCGGAGAATTCCGGCCACGGCGGGGGCGGGATTTGCGCCGGCCCCCGGGCGATTCTCCGACCCTGCGGGGGGTCAGAGGATTCCGCCCAAGGTCACTGAGAGGGAAGGATCATTTTTTCTGACATGAACAACTCACTTGAGACATGTCATCTGGGTGAAGAGGCAGTGGATCCTCAACTCTGCGGCTGAGGCCAACATCGCTGTCAGTGACTGTTCTCTCCATGGTCATCCCCACGATCTCCAGGGCCCGTTCCTCATAGAGGGTGAGGACTCGGATCTCTGGCGTCCCGATACCCTGTCTTGGCCCTTTCCCTCTAACTATGGGCTATCTTCTCCTGCGGGGACAAAGAGAGGACATTGTGAGCCATGCGCTTGATGAGTCAGGGGGTCTATATCAGATGGCATGTTTGGGCACTGCACCTGGATATGAAAGGGTTGTCCTGGTGGGTGTCATGGGGTCTGAGGAACTTTCACGAAGATCAGATATGGGGAGGGTATTAGGTGTCAGCCAGTGATTTTTGTGTGGGTCTGTAATTTGGAAATTTGAGGGATGGCAGGCAGAACTGATGCCAAGAGAGAGGTGGTAACTTACCCTTGCAGCTCGGTGGAGTTTTTTATTCTTCTTCCTAAATTGGACAGTGGTCCTCCTGGTCATGCTGCCTGCACTGGCAGCCACTGCCACTGCTTCCCAGGCGCCATTGCTGAACCTCCTTGGGGAAACAGGGTGCCCCGCCTCTCATTCTTCACATGGAGAACTCTTGTGAGGTTGGCAGCCCCAAACTGAGGAGCAGGTCTGCACGCTGCCATGCTTGTGTATTGACTGTGACTGAGTGGTGAAGGAGCGTTTAAAAGCAGCTCCCCCTTGTTAGTGGCGAGAGGTTGAGGCACGGGCCTGGCAAACCAGATGGCGAGGGAGCCAATAATGGCGAGAATCTCGTGAAGTCTCTTTTTGGCCCTAAGTGCTATTGAATATGGGCCGTGATCACGCCAACGTGGCCATCGAGAAGCACCCCATCAAATGCACCCTATATGTCACAATAAGGTTCCCTCTCATTCTTCTAAACTCCATTGGGTGCAGACCCAACCCACCTAACCTCTCCTCATAAGAAAATCCCTCCATACCTGGGATCAACCGAGTGAACCTTCTCTGGACTGCCTCCAATACCAATATATCTTTCCTTAAATAAGAGGACAAAACTGTTCACAGTATTTCAGGTGTGGTCTAACTCGTGCCTTGTATAGTTTTAGTAAGACTTCCCTATTTTTATTCTCCATTCCCTTAAAATAGAGGCTAACATTCCATTTGCCTTCCCTATTATCTGCTGAGTTTGCATGCTAGCTTTTTGTGATTTATGTACAAGGATCCCCAAATCCTATTGTGCAGCAGCTTTCTGCCGTCTTTCTCCATTTAGACAATATTTAGCTTGTCGTGAGCCAATTCAGGCCCTTAAGTGGCAATTAATACTCAGCTCAGGGCATCATCCCACTCCAATTCTGATTTAACAAGCGGTAAAAGAGACTGGCGCTCAATGTGCAGCAAGACAGATTTAACCCTGTGGTTTGCTGTCTAGTTGAAGCAGTGGAGGGTGCCTCTTAATGGGCATCCAGTGCCAATGGAGAACCCCATCCCAGAGTTCATTGTCCTCACCTCCACCCTTCATCCTGCTGCCACCATTGGCCCCAGTGAAATTCTGGACTAACCTGAATGCCTGTCCCTGGCCCACCTGTAATACCAATAGCAGCCAACAACCCTGCTGCCACTGCCTCTGTGAGGAGCTGCCGTCCCCTAATTGGTTGGCTGCTCTATGAGATAGGAATTCCTGTATGTCTTTTAGAAGGCAGAGCTCATTACAGATTACCCTATCCTCACAAACATCTCCAAATTAATTAATGTCTTTGCTTCTCGATGTTAGACAACATCTCATACTTTTATTCTTAATCTGGTCCTTAGATATATATTACTTCGCTGTCACCTACCGCCCTGCCCACCCCCCACTCTGACTCACGTGACTCTCCCTGGGTTGCTGAGTTCAAGGGAGATGGGGAATGATGGGATGGTTGAGAAGGTTCCAGATTTGTCAGAGGTAAATGGAACATCAATATCTGTACCACCATCAATATCTGCACCACCATCACTCTTGTCTTTCTTTGGAGGAAAATCGACCTTGGGTTTCCACTACTATCTTGCTATTTAACTAATTGATCTTTCATGGGTAACATAGTGGCTCACAAAATGATTGAAGAGTTCATAGTCACATTCTATAAGAAAAGGTATACTTCCTCATGGACCCACTGAAGGCACTTTGGGCAGGATTCTCCGACCCTCCGCGCGGGGGCGGAGAATTACCCACAATAGGCTCCCACGTCGGCACGCGATTCTCCGGTGACTGGAGAATCACCACCAGTCATGCGCACGCGGTCGGGGGCCGTTGAAAGCGGCTCCTGCGGCGATTCTCAGCGCTCGACGGGCCGAGTGCCCGCCGAGTCCCGCCGGTGTGGTTCACATGTGGTCCCACCCGGCGGGCCGTCCTGGTGGAGGGGGGCAGGGGGATCCAACTCCGGGGTGGGCCTCCACAGTGGCCAGGCCTGTGATCGGTGGCTACCGATCGGCAGGCTCGCTCATTCCAGGGGGGCTTATGTTCCTCCACGTCAGGCCCATATAACGCACGCCGGGGCCCTGCTAGCCCCCTTGAAGACGGAGAATCACCCCGGACTTTCTAGGAAAAAGTCCGGAATGATTCCCGCCCCGTTTTCCAGTGGGCAGAGGGACTTTGTCCCCAGAATGGAGAATCCTGCCCTTTACCTCCCAAATCTCTCTTTTCAAATGTCAGGCCAGATTAATTCTACTGAGGGAAATTCTAATTGTAGAAGACACTGTAATTTGCATAATTTTGATGCAAAAGCAAAACACTGCAAGTGTTAACAGGTATGATAACACAAATCAGTTTAGAATTGGTCAGTCTGCTTAATTTTCTTTCCGCTGAAAGTTAAAATTACCATCATTGAGTGCCGAGTTTCGTGTTCATGAAAAGTTACTTTTCTGATGTCTGCACTTCCTCCCATAGTTACACAGACATTCCCTGGAAGAATACATTATTGTGTTAAATGTAGCTTTCTCCAGCTACAATTCATCAGGATTCATGGAATGGTTGCTAAATCGAAAGTAATAAGGGATTAAGCTAACCATCTATTCCAATAGTCTTGATAGGCTGTGACTGGAAGGACACACAAACCAATTTGAAACCTGTGTGTTAACATGCATTACACAATGTGAGATAGTTGACTTGAGCATTAGTCAGGCCTTGGCAGCGATGCTCATATCCATAAATGAATTTGTGAAAAATCAGTTGCAGAGAAATATATGACATCTCTTTGCAGTTGCCATTGCCTGCCTTCTTACATAGATTTACATAGAATTTACAGTGCAGAAGGAGGCCATTCGGCCCATCGAGTCTGCACCGGCTCTTGGAAAGAGCACCCTACCCCCTACCCAAGGTCAACACCTCCACCCTGTCCCCATAACTCAGTAACCCACCCAACACTAAGGGCAATTTTGGACACTAAGGGCAATTTATCATGGCCAATCCACCTAACCCGCACATCTTTGGACTGTGGGAGGAAACCGGAGCACCCGGAGGAAACCCACGCACACACGGGGAGGATGTGCAGACTCCGCACAGACAGTGACCCAAGCCGGAATCGAACCTGGGACCCTGGAGCTGTGAAGCGATTGTGCTATCCACAATGCTACCGTGCTGCCCTCTAAGGGCATACCATTCCCTTTACATTAATTTAATCCTTTACCTCTGGAAGCCTACATGAGAACATGGAGACTTTGACCAAACATTGCCAAGACTGCCAATTCAGCCATCCACATGAAAAACCCGCAGGCCATGGAAGAACTTTGTGCCTAGTTTTGTGGCCAACCACTCACCCATGAACAAATGCCAAAATACCTTGGCATCGTTCTTGACTGTACATTAACCTACCGGCAACACCTCAAGACCACTGGAGCAAAGGTCAAGACATGTTGAATCTCATATGGAAGCTGGCGGATACCAGCTGGGGCAGCAGAGCCAATACACTACATTTGTTTTACTTACCCTGGTTTACCTAATAGCAGAGTACTGCCGCTCAATCTGACTCAGGAGCTGTGCACAAACAAGATAGATGCCCACTTCCTTGAAGTCATGGTGATTATTTCCGAGACACTGAGATAACCACTGTGCAAGCACATATTGAACCTCTTGACGTCCGCAGGAAAATATTCTCCTCAAAGAACACCATGATGCTAACAAAGCACATGCAATGACTCAGGACCTCGGTATAATTCATCCACAACGCAGCATTTTTCTGTGGCTCGACGCACTGGGTACGAGGTAATTCTTCTCTCTAAGACTAACTTTACCTACAAGCGAGCACCGGACATCAACCCTGCCACACTCTCATCCGCGCCTTCGGAAGAAGAACATCTGTTTCATCATGACTGTGTACAATTGGTTGAAGCCACTACATTCCCTCGCCCTGATTTACGAAAAAAAAACGTGCTCTTGACTGAAATCCTCTCGTCCTAATTGGAATGCATCCTGAAAACTGGTGACAGCCCCATATCCCGATGGCATATCTCCTAATGACTGCAAACATCACCAACAGCAGCCTGACCACTGGATTGAGTGGTGACATCCCACGGAAACATTCCGTGGAAAATCTGGACATCCTTCCGCTGCTTGAGGACAGACCAGGGAAGAGCTGAGATTGTTCATCGATACGATTAAAAAGAAAACCCTTTAACATCCCTGCTGCACCTGCTTCCTGGCCTGCTACTGGTGGGACACATGGCCCTGCATTATTGACATCATGCAAAGCAGCCACCCATGATTTGCAAAGGTATTAGAAACCCTGGTAATTTTCAGGTTAAAATGTTAGTCATAATTCTGTAATTTTGCTGTGAGGATTGGAGGCTGACTCAAGCTGTGTCCCTGAAATGTTTGCAAAAATTATAGAAACGGTGTAATGTTAACCCATCAGTCCTCTGACATAACATAAATATTTCAATCATGTTTTCATGCCTCGCCTCTTTACTCAGTCAGTAAAAGAAGGGGCTGTTGGGATTTACCCTCGAGGATACACAGATGAAAACCTACAGTCACAGTTGCTCCATAGCTATTAGCTTTCCTAATGTTGCAGAAGCAATTTATTACTGAAAGTTGTAATGCACAAGCGTGTAGAGAATAAAAGAAACACTGACAATAACTTCAGCAAGCCAATGTCATTGGTCGTCAAAGAAAAGCGGGTCACCTGGAAATTTAGATGCACAGAAAGAAATGTATTATCAGAAGGGTACAGAGGGGCAGTGACATGCAATATGGGTGATGAAGTGTAGGAGCTAAATAACTGACTCTATTCAACATCAAGCTGCAGCAGAAGACTTTTGTTTATTTGAACAATTTGCAATGACTTTCATGCTGAATTGATGCTCATAGTAATGTAAATTTGCCATGGAAATTGGAGCACACAGCTAAACCATAACTCATTTAGATGATTTGGTGGTGCACTTATACTGTGTCAATTCCATGATGGTCTTGCAACATGATTTGTGGTGCAAGTGTTTCACCTCAGATTATTAGGCCTGCAGTGATGAGTAGAACAGGGAGCTGCATTTGTTGACACTAAAAAGCAAAACGCTGCAAATTCTGGAGATCTGAAATGAAAACAGAAATTGCTGGAAAACGTTATCTGTTTGGCAGTATCTGTTGAGAGAGAAAGAGAGCTCACACCTCAGGTTCAATATGACATTTCATCGGAACTCAGGAAGAGCCCCAAGAAGACTCATTTCGAACTCCCCTTGTCTCTTCACAGATGCTGCCAGACCTGCTGAGTTTTTGTTGCACTTTCTGTTCACATTGAAATGAAATGAAAATCGCTTATTGTCACAAGTAGGCTTCAAATGAAGTTACTGTGAAAAGCCCCTAGTCACCACATTCCGGCACCTGTTCGGGGAGGCTGGTACGGGAATTGAACCGTGCTGCTGGCCTGCCTTGGTCTGCTTTAAAAGCCAGCTTTTTAGCCCAGTGTGGTATTATAGCTGCACTTTAGATCATATGGGTTGAAAGATTCGAACCAGGATGCTGCAGCCCTATCTCCAACTCACACTGCCCTCAGCTGCAGCCTTTCATCTACTGTTTACTCATGTTCCCAAATCTCTGCGTGCTCCTTTCCCCCTCCAACCTAACCTTACATTTGACATGGAATCAGATTTTCTCAGATATGTCCCTGCCACAGCTCTGGAAAATTGCAGGGCTGGAATAAGAAGCTCCACGGAAATTCTGGATGACTGTTTCCATCTCAGCCATTAACCTTGGGAGAGAATTCTGGCTCCTTACAACTCTCTGTGTCAATAGGTTTCGCCTGCTCTCTGTTTGAAATCTCTTGTACTTACTCTCCTTCTAAGGACTCGAGTCCTAAATCTAAAACGCAATCTGATGCAGCTATCTTGCCTGTCCCTTAATTTCTTTAATAATGTGAAAAGTTTCCAACGTATCACTTGTTAATCTACATTGTCCTAATGGATTAAAGGCTCAAATTTCTCTGTCTTTATTCCCAGTTATATTTCTTCACAATGGACAATATTATGCCAGTTATAAGCCTCAACATCCCATCGACAGTGTGCTGCTCACTGTATTCAACTAAGAGCTTAATAAGGTTTCATATTGATTCATCATTGTGTCTTGGATTTTATATTTCAGACCTGGAGGTATAATTAAGAATACTATGAGTGGGATTCTCTATCCCTTCATGCCGACAGGGTTCTGCGGTCCCACTGCAGTGAACGGGAGTTTTTGCTGAGTGCTCAATTCTCCCTTCTTGGTAGCATCATAGAATCGTAAAATTTACAGTGCAGAAGGAGGCCACTTTGCCTATCGAGTCTGCATCAGCCCTTGGAAAGAGCACCCTACCCAAGCCCACACTTTCACCCTGTTCCCGTAACCCAGTAACTCCACCCCACCTTTTAGGACACTGAGGGCAATTTAGTCTCGGTCACAGGCGATCAGAAAATGCAGACACCCTTGTGTCCTGTCAGAGGATCAGACGTTGCAGACACCCTTGTGTCCTGTCACAGGGGATCAGAAGTTGCAGACACCCTTGTGTCCTGTCAGAGGATCAGAAGTTGCAGACACCCTTGTGTCCTGTGATAGGGGATCAGAAGATACAGACACCCTTGTGTCCTGTCACAGGGGATCAGAAGATACAGACACCCTTGTGTCCTGTCAGAGGATCAGAAGATGCAGACACCCTTGCGTCCTGTCAGAGCATCAGAAGATGCAGACACCCTTGTGTCGTGTCATAATTTTATTTCAGATTGCCACCACCCACAGGGCGCGATTCTCCCAAAACGGGAGAAATCGTAAGGCTGGCGTCAAACCCGGGCGGGTCCCCAGTCGGGGCTAGCAGCCCGACGCCGTAAGCTCCGGCATCACGGGCTTAACTAATTTCGTTAAGCCCGCTTGCCGGAGTTAGCGCCGGCTGACGCGTCATATGACGTCAGCCGCGCATGCGCGGTTGGAAGACTCCAACCCGCGCATGCGCGGATGATGTCATCGCGCATTTGCGCGAAACCCGCGCATGCGCGGGCCGGGTTGCCCCTCAGCCGCCCCGCGAATGGATACTGCGGGGCGGCGGAAGGAGAAATAGTGCGCGGGCATCGGGCCCGCTGCCCGCGATCGGTGTCCACCGATCGCGGGCCCATGGCACCCTTGGCACGGCTGTGGTACTGCCGTGCCAATCGGTGCCATGGTTATAAAATGCGAGTGTTTACGGCCGTTTTTACGAACGGCCAGACCAGGTGTGTTTGCCGTTCGTAAAAACAGCCGTAAAGGGCTGGGAACTCGGCCCATCTATCAGCTGTGAATCGCTGCCGGCCGTAAAAAAACGGCGGCAGCGATTCGTGTCGGGAGTTGGGCGTGGGGGGGGGGGGAGAATAGCGGGAGGGCGTCGGAACAGCGTGGCCGTAAAATTTTACGAGCCACGCTATTCTCCGCACCGCCGGGAGTGCGGAGAATCTCGCCCACAGTGTTTTGCTTTTGCACTGCTAAAAATAGATTGGGCGGGATTCTCTGATCCTGAGGCTAAGTGCTGGCGCCGTCGTAAGTGGCGTCGCGTTTTACGATGGCGTCAACAGACCCCTAGAAGCTGCGATCCTGCACCGCACAGGGGGCCAGCATGGCACTGGAGCGACTCACGCAGCTCCAGCTGCCGATACCGGCGTCAGAACGGGTGCCGCGGGTTTGCGCATGCGCGCTACGGCTGGTGCGAATTCGCGCATGTGCATGGGTTGCCATCTCCTGACACAACATGGCAGAGAGCTACAGGGGCCCAGCACGGAGGAACATAGCCCCCACCAGGATAAGTTCGCCCTCCGATTAGTAGGCCCAAACGCGGGCCAGGTCACCGTGGAGGCCTTCCCCCCCCGAGGTCTGATCCCCCCTCCCTCCCATGAGGTTGCCCCCCCCCCCCCCCCCGCAGGATGAACGCCGAGGACACGCTGGGTACGACCACATGTGAACGGCGCCGGTGCGACTCGGCCAATCTCGGCGGGCACTCGGCCCATCGCGCGCGGAGAATCGCACCGGAGAATCGGCAGACCAGCGTTGGAGCGGCGTCGCATGAGCGGGATCGGAGAATCCTGCCCAGTATCTTTTTGTCTGTGATGTTTTGTCTTATTAGCACAACAAATGTCCATGTTGCATCATTTTCAGAACTGTGTTGTAGGTTAGATTGTGTGTGTTATTTGTGAAATCTTCAATAAAATATCATCTGAATGTAATAGATTATCTTGTTATCCAGTCATTTGTTTTGTGAGCCTTGTTGTGTCCGTATAGCAGTGACTGAAAATCAAAAGCCACTTCAAAATTACCCCATTGGCTGTAAATAACTTTGAGGCTTCCTGAGGATATCCTAATGGATTTTACAAATGCAATGTTCTTTCTTTCTATGTCAGGAAAGAAAGTGTGGAAAGTATGCATGGCACTGCTGACTTGAATCAGAGAGTTAATGTGCAACAATTTTCTCTGTTTAAATTTGTCTTCTGTCTTGGTCCATTTCAAATCAAAACTTAAATTTAAATCTGTATAGTTTCGATATAAATATTAATGTCCTTTATTATGCGGTTTATCTTTCTTTGCGTGATATTTGTCACTTGCATATTCTTTTACAATGAAGATAGGCAATTATGCTTAATATGTTATAAATTTTAACAGACAGATTACTGTGGGATATAGACAGAAAAGCCTGGAAATACTCATCACGTTGATGTGTTAGGCAGGCTGGGTCGATGTGGACTGCACTTGATGCAGTGTAGCGAGAGACAGACCTCCAACACTTGATAAGATGCAACACGATTTTATTTAACATCTTAACTGATATACATGTTAAACTGTGGGTTGACACTATGCTGACTTGACAGGAGACCTGATGTTAGCCTGACCAAACTTACTAGCTACCGCATGGTGTTTACACTGACTAGCTCACGGGCTCTGACTGTCTCAGAGGCAGGGTCGCGAGAGAGCGGGAAAACTGGTGCCCTCTGGCTTTATAGTAGTAGTGTCCTGTCTGGTGATTGGCTGCTGTGTTCTGTGTGCTTACTGGTCATCCTGTGTGTCAATCACTGCCTGTCTGTACTCCATTATATACATAGATTTATATTATGACACACATTTAACAGCATCTGCAGTGAAAGAAACAGATTTAATGGAGGTACGTTAGCGGCCTCGTTGCGCCCAATTTGGTGTGGGATGTGCTTTTGAACCTCGCAAGAGACTTCTTGCGTCAAATCACTTTAACGAAATCACGTGACGTAGTGAACCAGATCTTGTCCTCACTGCGTGTGATCCAGATCTGCATATTTAAATGAACAATTAGGCTTATTTAAATATATTTCCCATGATTCTCCCGGTGCCAGGGACCTAATGGTGGCACATGGGAGAACTTGCCAGGGTGCCATTCAATACTGGTTTCCATAAACATGGACCAGTCAAAATGACACCTGGGGAGTCTCCCATGCCATTAGAGATCCCTGGGTGGTCATGGACAGGGCAGGGTGGCACCCTGGCACTTCCTCTGGGATCTGGGCACCTTGGCACTGCCAGCCTGGCACCTTGGCAGTGTTATCCTGGCACTGCCAGGGTGCCAGGCTGGTGGTGTGAGGGTGCCAGGATGCCTATTTGGCACTGCCAGGCTTCAGGCCCAGGGGACCTTACCAGGTGTAGGGGGTGAAGGGGTGTTCCTAGGGGCAGGGGGTCGAAAACAGAGGAGGAGGCTGAAGGAGAGAGAGGGGGGGGGGGGGGGGTGTAGCCACCTAAGATGGACACTAGGCTACAAAATGGAGAACTGCTAAGGCTGCAGGGAAAAAACAGTCTTAGCAAGGACAAGCAGTTTGCAGGAGACTAATTAGCATTCTGCACGTACAGAAACCAGTTTGTGGCCAGGTGCAGAGTCTCAGCCAAAGGTGTAAATGGCAACAAGATCTACATAGTAATGAGGTGATCCAGATCCAGACCCCACACAATAGAAACATTTAAGTATGAATGGATACTTTTGAGTAGACACCCAGACAAAATGGCACCATTGTATCCAACACAAAGAACCATAGGGACAGCCCACCCATCGAGAAACGACCCTCAGATTGGGGGGTTTGAAAGATATCGATTGGGAAAGGCCCAATCGATACATGGCAGGTAAAAGGCCTGCCCCGAAGGGGCACGGACTTCTAGGGACTATAAAAGTAGACCCCGCACATGGTTCGGTCTGTTTTGTCGCTCCGGCTCCGCTTTGCTGATACATCGCATCCTGACTCCAGTTCCATCACCAGCCGTTGAGCCATCAGCCATCGAACTGTAAGTGCCAATACAACGATCGTTACGTGATCCAGACCTTGCTAGACCCTGACAACTTTAAGTACCTGAGAGTTGCAGACCAAGAACGGGACGAAGGCCTTGCTCCCTGACCTTGCCTGTTCCTGTCTAGATAAGTATTTTAGTTGTTTAGTATTAGAAGTAAGTTAGTCTCTTTAGCGTATGCATGTGTATTTATTATATTTGTCATAATAAATATCAATCGTTTGGACTTACTAATCGGTGTACAGATTTATTACTTTGAACCTGACCTTGATATACTTGTGAGGTGTCTAAATACGGCACCTGGCGACTCCTGAGCATAATTACATACACAGTGCCATAGTAGTGTTAAGCACACGGCCTTTAAACGGAGGCGTGTTAATACACTCCAGTAAAACGAGCAACAGGGGTGGTGGTGGAAGATGCAGTCAGACAAAATGGTGTCCCGATCAGCAAAGAGCCTTTCCTGCTGGTCTCGTCAGCAGGAAATGCTTTAAGTGCGGTCTCAGCGGAACAAAACTCATCGAGTGTTGTGTTATGCTTCTTCACGTAGCATAAGCTTCCTTGATGTATACTCTGACAAAGGAAGGTTCAGACTTGGAGATAGATTTAACACATTTATTGAACAGTTAACAATTCTCCTACTTGGGTTCGACTCTCCTGCTAATCTTACTATAGTAATTCGATTTAACTAACCAGTCTGCTCTAAGCCATGCGGTGGGTGTGATGCTTCCCTGATCTGCCCCTGTGTCTCTGAGTGTCGCCTATGGAAAGAGAAAGAGCGTGAGTGCCCTGTCCTTTTATATGGGTAGCCCCCTTGTGGTAGTGTCACCTCTGGGTGTGTCTTGACTGTCCATTGGTCGTGTCCTATCTTACTGACCTATTGGTTGAATGTCTGTGTGTCATGATGTTTCTGGTGCTCCCTCTAGTGTTATTTAGTCCCAGTGTATTTACATTAATCCCTTGTGTATTTACAGTGTCCTAGCGTATCTACATTAACCCCCTGTGTATTTACAGTGATGCATATCGCCACATCCCCCCCTTTTTCGTGTTACATATATTCTGTACTGTGTTAAAGAAAATTGAACAAAATAGGTAGATGAGTGATGACATGTACAAATCATGATGACAGTGATGATTAAACAATAAGTCCAAATCATATGTATGAGTCCAAAGTTCATGAATTAATATGGCCGAGTGCCTTTCTTGTTTTGTTGGTGAAGTGGTGATGTTGATGATGGCATGTCCTTGTGAATGCCGTCAGTGTCCCTGTGCTTAAGGAACCAAGAAGTGGTCAAATCACTTTGTTGTCTGATTTGGATTCTTTTTTTACTTTTGACGCTTGTGGTAGCAATGTATGCAATTTGTGTTGTCCAGCCATGGTATGTCATTGTACTGAGCTGAGCAGTAACAGTGTTCCGCATTTGCAGAGTTGTACCATGTTGTACCAGTCGTAGTTCCATTGTTGTTGTTTTTGTCGTGCTTGTTGTCGACGTCGTTGCCTCTGGTACGCTTCTTGATGTTGTCTTTGTTGTTGGATTTGTAGGTTGTGGTGAATTCATTCTGTATTGTAATTCACACTGTATTGCATTGCATTGTATTATGTCCTTGTGGGCTCTGTATGTGAGCCGTTGCGTGGCTCTGCCTATAGGGGGAGATGAGGATCTTGTACAGGGCTCCACCCTTGGTTCCTCCCATGGCTCCGCCCATGGCCACTCCCACTACCGGAAGTATAAAGTGCTGTAGCCGTTAGCCTGCTCTCAGTTCTTCTGGTCGCAGGCAGGCTCAGTTGTAAGACTATTAAAACCACAGTTTACTTCCAATCGTGTCTCTTGTGAATTGATGGTCACATCAATTTAATAGTCTTAGAAAACTTGAAGAAAACTACGATGGAATCAGCCCTCAAACCCGATCGACTAGAACTCGACCCGCAGGCTGCAGAGGCGAAGGAAATCTTCCTACACTGGCTTCGATGTTTAAAGGCCTACCTGGCTGAATCAAGCACATCCGAGACTACAGAGGAGCAGAAACTCAGCCTACTGCATGCACGAGTGAGCCATCGTATCTCTACGCAACTAAATTGTACCACCTCATATACTGAGGCCCTGGCTATGCTCGACCGATTTTACTTGTGGACGATAAATGAGGTCTACACGTGGCACATTTTCACTACCCGCCGCCAGCGGCCCGCAGAGTCGCTGGAAGACTTCCTGCGTGACTTAAAAGCCCTTGCTCGGAACTGCAATTTTTAGGCTGTAACAGCCTCCCAGCATATGGAACTCGCTGTCCGTGATGTATACGTAGCAGGGCTCAGGTCTAACTATGTGCGCCAGCGATTACTTGAGAAAAGGGCCCAGAAGTTGCACCAGTGTGCAAGACGACCGCCTGACGGCTATCCACAATGACCTCTGCCACCCGGGGGTCACCCGGCTCGCCCACTACGTCAAAGAATGAAATCTGCCTTTCTCCACCGAGGAGGTAAAAGCCATAACCAGGATTGCCCGATCTGCGCGGAGTGCAAACCGTACTTCTATAAACCAGACAAGGCCCACCTGGTAAAGGCATCCCGGCCCTTTGTACGGCTGAGCATCGATTTCAAAGGGCCACTCCCCTCGACCAATCGAAACGTGTACTTTCTTAACGTCATCGACGAATTCTCCCGCTTCCCCTTTGCCAACCCGTGCCCCGATATGACCTGCCACACAGTCATCAGAGCCCTGTACAGTGTCTTCACCCTGTTCTGTTTCCCCAGCTACGTACACAGCGACAGGGGTTCGTCCTTCATGAGCGACGAGTTGCGCCAGTACCTGCTCGTCAAGGGCATCGCCTCGAGCAGGACTACCAGCTACAACCCCAGGGGGTACGGGCAGGTGGAGCGGAAGAACGCAACGGTCTGGAAGACCGTCCTACTGACCCTACGGTCCAGGAATCTCCCGACCTCTCACTGGCAGGAGGTCCTCTCCGACACGCTCCATGCTATTAGGTCCCTCCTATGCACCGTCACCAACCAGACCCCTCACGAACGATTATTTGTTTTCTCTAGGGGCACTACCACGGGGGCTTCACTCCCATCCTGGTTGAGAACACCGGGCCCGGTTCTCCTCTGGAAGCACGTCCGGACACACAAAACAGACCCGCTAGTAGAGAGAGTGTTACTACTTCACTCGAACCCCCACTACGCCTTTATTGAATACCCCGACGGCCGTCAGGACACCGTTTCCATCCGGGACCTGCCGCCTGCTGGATCCACCACCACCACCACCACCGCCGAGGTACCCCTCACACTACATCCCACCCCACCCCCCACGCCCTGTGCCCCGCGCTTATAGGTTCCCTGCCCATGCTCGGCGCCCCCGCGCCTATATGTCTCAGGCGCCCCCCTTCGCCCGTCGCAACGGTCAGGAATGAAGCTCGGACCGAAACACCCCCGGAGTCCACCCTCATACCCACACCGATCGTCACCACCCAGCCACCCGAAGACGCTGCAACCCCGATGCACCGCCGATCCCAAAGGACGACTCGGCCAGCGGACCGGCTCAACTTGTAGACCCGACACCCCCGCCGGACTTGATTTTTTTGCAGGGGGTGAATGTGGTGAATTCATACTGTATGGTAATTCACACTGCATTGCATTGCATTGTATTATGTCTTTGTGGGCTCTGTATGTGAGCCGTTGCGCGGCTCTGCCCATAGGGCGAGATGAGGAGCTTGTACAGGGCTCCACCCTTGGCTCCGCCCATGGCTCCGCCCATGGCCACTCCCACTACCGGAAGTATAAAGTGCTGTAGCCGTTAGCCTGCTCTCAGTTCTTCTGGTCGCAGGCAGGCTCAGTTGTAAGACTATTAAAACCACAGTTTACTTCCAATCGTGTCTCTTGTGAATTGATGGTCACATCAATTTAATAGTCTTAGAAAACTTGAAGAAAACTACGATGGAATCAGCCCTCAAACCCGATCGACTAGAACTCGACCCGCAGGTGCTGAGGCAAAATAAATCTTCCTACACTGGCTTTGATGTTTAAAGGCCTACCTGGCTGAATCAAGCACATCCAAGACTACAGAGGAGCAGAAACTCAGCCTACTGCATGCACGAGTGAGCCATCGTATCTCTACGCAACTAAATTGTACCACCTCATATACTGAGGCCCTGGCTATGCTCGACCGATTGTACGTGCGGCCGATAAATGAGGTCTACACGTGGCACATTTTCACTACCCGCCGCCAGCAGCCCGCAGAGTCGCTGGAAGACTTCCTGCGTGACTTAAAAGCCCTTGCTCGGAACTGCAATTTTTAGGCTGTAACAGCATCCCAGCATATGGAACTCGCTGTACGTGATGTATACGTTGCAGGGCTCAGGTCTAACTATGTGCGCCAGCGATTACTTGAGAAAGGGGCCCAGAACTTGCACCAGCGTGCAAGACGACCGCCTGAAGGCTTTTCACAATGACCTCTGCCACCCGGGGGTCACCCGGCTCGCCCACTACGTCAAAGAATGAAATCTGTCTTTCTCCACCGAGGCGGTAAAAGCCATCACCAGGGATTGCCCGATCTGCGCGGAGTGCAAACCGCACTTCTATACACCAGACAAGGCCCACCTGGTAAGGCCATCCCGGCCCTTTGAACGGCTGAGCATCGATTTCAAAGGGCCACTCCCCTCGACCAATCGAAACGTGTACTTTCTTAACGTCATCGACGAATTCTCCCGCTTCCCCTTTGCCATCCCGTGCCCCGATATGACCTCCCACACAGTCATCAGAGCCCTGTACAGTGTCTTCACCCTGTTCTGTTTCCCCAGCTACGTACACAGCGACAGGGGTTCGTCCTTCATGAGCGATGAGCTGCGTCAGTACCTGCTTGACAAGGGCATCGCCTCGAGCAGGACTACCAGCTACAACCCCAGGGAGAACGGGCAGGTGGAGCGGGAGAACGCAACGGTCTGGAAGACCGTCCTACTGACCCTACGGTACAGGAATCTCCTGACCTCTCACTGGCAGGAGGTCCTCTCCGACGCGCTCCATGCTATTAGGTCCCTCCTGTGCACAGCCACTAACCAGACCCCTCACGAACGATTATTTGTTTTCTCTAGGGGCACTACCACGGGGGCTTCACTCCCATCCTGGTTGAGAACATTGGGCCCAGTTCTCCTCCGGAAGCAAGTCCGGACACATAAAACAGACCCGCTAGTAGAGAGAGTGCTACTGCTTCACTCGAACCCCCACTACGCCTTTACTGAATACCCCAATGGCTATCAGGACACCGTTTCCCTCCGGGATCTGCCGCCTGCAGGATCCACCACCACCACCACCACCGCCGAGGTACCCCTCACACTACACCCCACCCAACCCCCCACACCCTGTGCCCCCGCGCCTATAGGTTCCCTGCCCATGCTCGGCGCCCCCGCACCTCTAGTTTTCCTACACCCCCCTTCGCCCGTCGCACCGGTTAGGAATGAAGCTCGGACCGAAACTCCTCCGGAGTCCACCCTCATACCCACACCGATCGTCACCACCCAGCCACCCGAAGACGCTGCAACCCCGGTGCTCCGCCGATCCCAAAGGACGACTCGGCCACTGGACCGGCTCAACTTGTAGACCCGACACCCCCGCCGGACTTGATTTTTTTGCAGGGGGTGAATGTGGTGAATTAATACTGTATTGTAATTCACACTGTATTGCATTGCATTGTATTATGTCTTTGTGGGCTCTGTATGTGAGCCGTTGCGCGGCTCTGCCCATAGGGGGAGATGAGGAGCTTGTACAGGGCTCCACCCTTGGCTCCACCCATGGCTCCGCCCATGATCCCTTCCACTACTGGAAGTATAAAGTGCTGCAGCCGTGAGCCTGCTCTGAGTTCTTCTGGTCGCAGGCAGGCTCAGTTGTAAGACTATTAAAACCACAGTTTACTTCCAATCGTGTCTCTAGTGAATTGATGGTCACATCATAGGTTTTGTTGTTGTATTTGTTGCGCTTAATGACCACCCTCTGTGGATAATACGAGTCCTTCACACAGTTACTTGGGTCAGCGTCCTTTGTGGCATCTGTTGTTCCCTTGAGCGTGCCATCACTGAGTTCGCGGCGCTCCCCGTCTGGAGTCATGTCCGGCTTACTTGAATCAGCTTTGATTTGTCGATGCTCCCCGTCTGGAGTCCTGTCAGATTCACCTGAATCAGCTGAGGTTTCTTGATGCTACCTGTCCAGAGTTATTTCAGGTTCACTTGAATCTTCTGAGGTTTCATGATGCTCCCCGTCCAGAGTCAAAACATTCAGGAATGCATTTGCTTGTGCAGAGGCTAGAGCGGATGAGGTTTCAATTAACATGGTGTCACCGGAGTCACCAGTAGTCTCACTGTGATTGTCGAGTGCCTCTGTACACACTAGCTGAGGTCTGTCACGTTGCTCATTGGTATGGGAAGTGGGATGCCGTCGTCACTTTTCGCACATATAGTAGGTAGAGCCTTAGTGTCTTCTTGTCGTTCACTTGTGCTGGGTAGACTGTCAGAGTCTCTTCTGGTGGCTCAAATAATCTGTGTGGACTGTCATAATTGCTTCATTGTTCACGTGAGCATGGTAGACTGTCATAGTCTTCTTGCTGTTCACTTGAGGTTGCTAGACCTTCATGGACTTGTTCATGCAAGGTTTGCGCTCTGGAATCTTGCGTTGCTTCCATCATGGAGTCTGTCCATGAGCTCGCTGTGGAGGCTTGTGTCACTCTCTCTGTGGAGTCTTGCCGAGTTCGCTGTGTGGAATCGTGCATTGGTCTCGCTGTGGAGACTGTCATCACTTCTTATGTGGAGGCTGGGACCCTTCATGGTGTGTGGACCACTCTCTGTGTGGCAGCAGGCTGCTCTCTGTGGGCTTGTACTGCTCTCTGTCTCTTGGCGTCAGCCCACAGCATAATCCTGCACTCACGAGTCAGGATGTCATATATGCTGGGCTGAGGATTCCCCAATCCGAAGAACCCGTCGACGGAGTCTTCAATGTATAACACCTCTAGTTCAGTTTCTGATTTGGTACTGGGGTTGCCACGTCCAATGATGAAATCTTCATCTGAGTCGTAGTCTTAAAGGACCATATCATCTTCTAGGGTGGTGCTAACTGCTTGTTGCAGGGTTCTGTGGAGGTTACTTTCTCCTACTGGTCGAAGTTCAGGCATTGCGCTGTCGTTCCAGGTGAAAGAATCATGTTTTACGGCTTTAATTGTTTTCTTTTGCTGTTTTGGGACATTTCCCCTTAAGTGGGCATGGTCTGGGGCCTCTGACATCATGACGCTTGTGACGTAGAGCGTAGGAAGCGATTACGCATGCGCAGATCGCTGTTCCTGTACTTGGTGCCTTTTTTCAACTACGCATGAGCGGCTTCTCGCGCATGCGCAAACGGACCTTTCTGTTCTGTGCGCTCTTTGCACAACTGCGCATGTGCAGCTCCTTTCCCAAGATGGCTGCAAATCAAAACTGCCGTTTTCTATATTTGCAGGCCTACCTTCACTTCGTGGTCAGTATTGGCGCCTCTTTTACCGTTCTCTTTTGTGTTTTCCTCATAGAATTCCTGAAACGTGTCCAGGACTGCCTGGAAGTCGCTCTTTTCTTGCCCTCTGGAGTACCTGAAGGTCTCGAAGATTTCTGCTGCTCTGGCACCCGCGATGGTGAATAGCAGCTTTATTGTCTCTGCATCCGCCATGTCACCTAAGTCTGACGCTACCGGGTAGATCTCGAATCTCTGCCTGAACGCACGGCAGTTTGCACTGAGATTGCCATGGTATCCGAGCTGCTGCGGAACCGGAATCTCGAACATCTTGTCTGAGTGCTGTTGCTGGTTGTCACGGATTTGTTGAGTTGAACTATATAAATTTAACAAGCACTCCTGGAACCATGTTGTGTTATGCTTCTTCACATAGCATCAGCTTCTTACTTGATGTATACTCTGACAAAGGAAGGTTCAGACTTGGAGATAGGTTTAACACATTTATTGAACAGTTAACAATTCTCCTACATGGGTTCGACTCTCCTACTAATCTTACTATAGTAACTCGATTTAACTAACTAGTCTTCTCTAATCCATGCGGTGGGTGTGATGCTTCCCTGATCTGCCCCTGTCTCTCTGAGTGTCGCCTATGGAAAGAGAAAGAGAATTTGTGCCCTGTCCTTTTATATGGGTAGCCCCCTTGTGGTAGTGTCACCTCTGGGTGTGTCTTGACTGTCCATTGGTCGTGTCCTATCTTACTGACCTATTGGTTGATTGTCTGTGTGTCGTGATGTCTCTGATGCTCCCTCTAGTGTTTATTTAGTCCCAGTGTATCTACATGAACCCCCTGTGTATTTACAGTGATACAGATCAGCACACTGAGGTCAAAAGAAACAGCAAAGTGCCAATGAATAGCGGGGTGTTTCTCAGCCCTGCAGACGCCAAAACACCCCATTAAAAGTGCCCAAAACTGGACCTTCCATTGAATCACAGCCAATGTTTCAGGTTGATGATCCCTGATCAGCACTGGGAAAGGTTCGAGATGCAATACGTTTGAAACAAGTGAATGGAAAGTGGGTGGGGGTAGTAAAAAGAACAAATAGTAAGGTCTGTGATAGGATGGAAGGCTGGAAATATTAAATGACAAAAGTGCAAGGGCAAAGAGAGTGGTTAATGGGGCAAGTAAAAGAAGATATGTCGAGAAGAATGTGAATGGCAGATTCATTAGCAGCTGCTGACAAACAGAAATAAAAAAGAAAAGAAAAGCAAAAGGGAAAATCCAAACCCAGCAAACAGAAAGGAAAGAAAATGAAGGCTGAAGTTATAATCTGAAACTTCTGGGGTGGGAATCTTTGTTTGCTGCACAGAAATCGGGAATGTGATTGGGTGGAGAATATGTTCCAACGCCAAATTTGCGTTGGGCACCGATTTGCCGCCAAATCGCAATTCTCCGTTACCTCGACAGTGGCATCAATGCATTCTGGAACGCACGTACAATGAACACTGTTTGCAGATGATTAGTGGGCCCGATCTGGTATTCTCTGGGGCCTCCACGATTCTCTGCCCCCGATGGGCTGAGTTCCTGACGGCGTGGTTCACTTGTGCTTTTAAAAATCGTGAAATCGGCATCGGGCTGATGAGGGAGGGAGAGGAGGAATGACACAGAGAGGAGCGACTGCAGGCTGCTAGGCCGGACACTGACCAAGCTGGCTGGGGTGGAGGGCCTCAACCAGAGCTGGGAGTCCAGTTCCAGAACGCCATTATCGTGGCCTGCAAGGCAGCCATCTTGCTGCGCACCCACTGAACACCCACCTTGGCCCTTAGTTCTGCAGAGTGACACCAGTGATTTGGGTGCCCCTCCACCCCATCCATACCCGCTCCCAACCCTCTGCCATATCCTTCCCCACCCGGCTGCCACCTACCGGCGGCCCACCCAGGACAATGCCCACAGTAGCCCCTATGGGGACTCCAGCTGGGGCCCGCGGGGTGTAGCCCTGGTAAGATCGGTGCCAGCCGACGGTATCACTGGCATCAGGTTCAGGCCAGGTCCAGAGCCCCCCATGGTGCCGGCCACCAATGGAACCAGGGGTGCGGGATTGGGGGTGCATGCGAGGGCAGAGACCGCACTGCCAACCAGGGCCACTGGATAGCCCATTGGACCTGGTTTGGCACAACTGGCACGCACTATGCTAACATGTCAGCATTTCACCCCCTGCGGACAATAGATATTGGAATTCAGTCAGTAATGGTGGCCTTCCTGCTAGCCGCTGAAGCCCTGGGGGATGCCCTGCGGCTATACGAGCTGGAGCTGCTCAAGGAGGAGGAAGCTGCAGTAGCGGAATGTGCAACAAAGGAGCAGGTGGTAGCCACCCAGGATGGAGAGACAGCCACCCAACAGGCCGAGGAGGAGGCGGTACCAAAGAGGTACCGCATGAGGCCTTATGTGTACTGGCACCGCCTGTCATTCGAGGGCCTGCTGGACCGGGCATGCTATCAAAGTCTGAACAGGGAGACAGTGCGACATATATGCAAGATGATGGCACACCTGGCACCGCAGGGGTATGGGGGAGGACACCCGCTCCCGGTGATCATCAAGGTGTCGGTCACCCTGAGCTTTTATGCTACGGGATACTTCCAGGTACCAAATGGGGATATATATGGCAACTCACAGACCTCAGTGCACAGGTGGCCCTGTATGCCCAGGCAGCTCAATACATCCATTTCAATGTGGACTGAGCCCACCCGGGTGCATGGTCAGGGGGTTCGCCACCATCGATGGGATGCATGTCCTCCTACGAGCAAGTGAATATGTAAGGCCGCTCTGCACCAGCGGCATGGTAGCACAGTGGTTAGCACGGTTGATCTCTCCATGTCTGTGTGGGTTTCCTCCGGGTGCTCCGGTTTCCTCGCACAAGTCCCGAAAGATGTGCTTGTTAGGTGAATTGGACGTTCTGAGTTCTCACTCTGTGTACCCGAATAGATGCCGGAGTGTAACGACTAGGGGCTTTTCACAGTAACTTCATTGCAGTGTTAATGCAAGCCTACCTGTGACAATAATAAAGAAGTTAATAAAGATTATTATTAACTTCTGTGCCTCATACCCTGGCAGTGTGCATGACACCTTCATCCTGGCACACTTGACAATTCCTAACATGTTCGAGCCCTGGAGGCTCCCCGATGTCTGCACCATCGTGTCGCGCTCTCAGCGATGCTCCTCAGTGATTGGGCCATTGTCTGCAGTGCCTAGGCCATGCCCATCTGAGAGAGGGACATGTCCCGCAGCACCTTATCAAGGTCAGCCTTGTCATGGGTCATGTCCCCCAGTTGGTCGGACATTCTGCCGAGGCCCTCAGCCATGGGCGGCGCCTTGGACTGTTCCACTCATGGTGCCAACGTTGTGCACCAGGCTCTCCACTGAGGTCGCCACCCTCGGTGCCACGCATTGCCGGCGTCATCTCCTGAGTTCGTAGTCTCTGGGACTCCTCCAATTGGCTATGAACCTGATGGAGTGTCACTGACGTCTTCCTCTGAATGTCCCGGCACTCCATAACGTCTCCTTCAGATCTAGGATAGCATGGTCCATAGGCTCAGCATCTGGCTGGGGCCCAGCTGGGTCCTGAGATCCAGCAGACATGCTGTCTAACCTGGCCATTCCTGCCTCCACCCAATGCACATCATCAGCAGTGCGGTGCTCAGCAGATTATGTCCCAGAAACCTGATCACTAACTTTGCCCACCGAGGTGTATATCTCTGCGTTAGTGCAGGGTGGGGATGACAGCTGTAACGTGTCGATTGTGGCATCTTCAGAGCTCTCTTCTGAAGTGGTGTCATGGGAGTCAGTGGATGGCCACCCAGGACAGGCCAATGCCGTCGGCTGGAGGACATGCGGGTGAATGGACATGTGGCCAGTGGGAGGGATGGGTTAGTGTGCATGGCAATAATGACTAATGTGTGACAGGTCTTCCGGGTGTGGTCCGATGGATCCTCACCTCTGAGCCATGTGACCGTTCTGTCCCCCATCATCACTGTCACCTCCAGGGCCCGTTCCCCGAAGATCGTGAGGATTTTTATGTCCAGCACCCCTCTGCCAGTCTGGGCCCTCTCTTGACGACTGTGGGAGAGCTTCTCCTGCGGACACACAGAGAGGACATTGTTAGCCGCACGCGTGGTTCACAGTGGTGGAGGGGTGGTGAAGGAAGGTTTGGGGGGGGGGCGGTTGAAGGGAGAGAGAGGGTGAAGGGAGGGTTGGAGGGGGGGTGACACGGTAGCACAGTAGTTAGCACTGTTGCTTCACAGCTCCAGGGTCTCAAGTTCGATTCCCGGCTTGGATCACTGTCTGTGCGGAGTGTGCACGTTCTTCCCGTGTCTGCATGGGTTTCCTCTGGGTGCTCTGGTTTCTTCCCACAGTCCAAAGACGTGCACGTTAGGTGGATTGGCCATGCTAAATTGCCCTTAGTGTAAAAAAAGGTTAGGTGGGGTTACTGGGTTACAGGGATAGGGTGGAGGCGTGGGGTTAGTTCTCTTTCAAAGGGCAGGTGCATGCTCAATGGGCCAAATGGCCTCCTACTGCACTGTAAATTCTATGATTCTATGACCGTACGGATGCTCGCATGTGGACAGAAAGGTCTCAGGGGTGGTCCATTGGTGTCAACTCACTCATGCTGCCTGGTGTAGGTTGTTGACTTTCTTGTAGCACACTGGAGTCCAGTCCTCCTGGTCACACTTTCCGAGCTATCAGCCGCTGCCAATTTGTCTCAGGCAGCGCTGGCTGACCTGTGGATCACCCTTCAGGGCCCTCGAGGGAACAGGCCGTCCCTCCACTGCATCTAGGAACCTCCCCAGGTCTGTGTCTCCAAATTCTGGAGCCGGTCTTCTTGGCACCATGGCTCCGAGCTGGCTGGAGTTGGCTGTGCAAGCGCTGTTTAAGTGCTGCTCAACCTTGTTAGTGGGGGGCTGTCGAGCACGGTCCTGGTGAATTGGTGGGTGAGCCTTCATTTGAGTTGTGATGCTTATGGGCTAGTGGACCAATTAACGTTGAATAGTGATCCTAGCTTCGTCGATCTGAGCGCCGGAGAGTTAGCGGCAGTTCCCGCTCGTTACCACACTTCGAAATCTTTCTGGAGAATCGTGTCCATAGTCTCCCAAGCTGAGAACCCTGCCCCTGATCTATATTTTGATTTTAGATTTGCTCTGTGTCATGTTCCATTTATCATCCTTAATTCCTGTGAATTTTCCAGCAATCTTTATTTTTCTTGGCTTGTGCTTTTTTGTTGAATACGCTTCGGATAGGAGTGTCAACCTGTCAGCTCTACTGAAGCTTTATCCTGTTTACAGGGTAGATATATATAGTTGGTACTCTTCTCCCCCACTTAGAATTCCGATTAAGTCACCTCTTCAAAGTGATTGCTGAAGCACCTTGCTTTATTCAGAAGTAACCGAATCCTCTCCCAATATGTTTTCCTTAATAACTGAGTAATGAGAAAGATAGACTCAAACTGTCTGGAAATCCTTCTACCCTGAGAAAGATATTAAGATTGCTATAATTCACGTTATTTGTCACCTGTAAACGCTTGAGCAGATTAGAACCAGAACTCCAGTCTTCGAATATTGGGTTGACTTCAGCCTGATGGGAGTGCTGTGAGTGATGACTTCCCACAGTTTATCCCACACACACCCAAATCATATTTAGCAAGTCCTGGATGTGAAGAACCTTCATTACAAAATATTCCAAAGCAAAACTTGCTGGAAGAAATGAAGATAAATTTTTTTTAAAATAAATTTAGAGCACCCAATTAATTTTTTTCCAATCAAGGGGCAATTTAGCGTGGCCAATCCACACAAACACGAAGAGAATGTACAAACTCCACATGAACAGTGACCCAGAGCCGGGATCAAACCTGGGACCTCGGCGCCATGAGGCAGCAGTGCTAACCACTGCGCCACTGTACTGCCCGATAGTTTCATTTTCTGCTTGGCACAAAAGATAAAACAAAGAGAAGATGGCCTTTAATTCAAACAGTGAGCCTTGATTTTCTCACCTGCCCATTGTTTTTGCCACAGAAGATTATTCTGCTTGCAATCTTCAAAACAAGGCAAGTGTTAGGCAAAAAAGAAGTGATGAGATTAAATTTCTCAAAGACTAGTCAAGCAGCAGCCTGACATATCATACTCACAAAATCAATACTTACACATAATGTCCCAGATACCAGAATGCTATGATGGAGAATGCTTACCCGGAGATCAGAGGCTGAATGCCCTTGGCTGCTGAAGTGTTAAGCATTCTCCAAGGCAGCCTTCGGGACGCGCGCCGACACAAAATCGCTGAGCAGAAACTTATAGCCAAGATCCGCATACATGAGTACGGCCTCAAACGGGACCTTGGATTCATGTCGCATTACATTCATCCCCCACCATCTGGTCTGGGCTTGCAAAATCCTACTGTCCTGGCTTGAGACAATTCACACCTCTTTAATCTGGAGTCACCCCTATCTCTGGATCTGTAAAGACTTAATTACCTGCAAATGCTCGCATTCAAAGCATTGTCTTGAATCTTTGACTTTGTCAATATATATGTTTCTGGAACATACCTCTTCATTCACCTGAGGAAGGAGCAGTGCTCTGAAAACTAGTGATTTGAAACAAACCTGTTGGACTTTAACCTGATGTTGTAAGACTTCTTACTGTGCAGCTCCAATGACACTCAAGAGGCTCGACACTATCCGGTACAAAGCAGCCAGCTTGCTTGCTACCCTTTCCACATACATTCAATCCCTCTACCACTGATGAACAGTGGCAGTCATATGTACTATCTACATGATGCACTGCAGGACCAAGTTTCCTGAGGCAGCACCTTCTAAACCCACAACCACTACCATCTAGGGGGACAAGAGTAGCAGATTCCGGGGAACTCCCACAAAAGTCCACAAAAGATCAGCCATGATCTCATTGAGTGGCGGAGCAGGCTCGAGGGGCCAGATGGCCTACTCCTGCTCCTGGTTCTTATGTTCTTATGTAACCCCACCACTGGAAGCTCTCCTCTAAGTCACTCACCACCCTGACTTGGAAATATATTGCCGTTCCTTCACCGTCACTGGGGCAATATCCTGGAATTCCCTCCCTAACAGACAGTGGGTGTACCTACAACCCATGAATGTGTTTTATATATGTAGTCAGTTCACAAAAAGCTATCATCTTCCACTGAATCAAAGGCAGAATTGTATTGTTACCTTCAACTGCTGAGTAGTGAAGGGTGCGGTGTAGCTAAAAGAATCATATAAAAGCATGATCAAGAGCAAATCCTTAGCATCAAAAATATAAAAAGAAAATTGAAAAACAGTGCAAATTTATTTCAACACACTTGTGTCAACATGGTTAATATGAAAACTAATAAAAAAAAACCTCAACAAAGATCACTGGTCATACATCAATATAGCAGGTGGTTTGCAGATAGACAACTGCCCACAAATTGCTTCTTAAGAGGATTCACATCCAATTTAGTAAGTTAAAGCAATAAAAACACAACATCCCTTCAAAACTGAATTACTCCTGTTTCTGCCTGAAACTAATACAAATAGTTTGTGTGCAAACTGGTCTTCCAACTAAAGTAGCCAGGCAGATGATATTATGGAAAACAAACTACTTTCCCGCTAGCATGGTCCATGCAACGTGAATGCACTATGCTGATAATGTTGTATACAGTGTCTCATCAGGTGTGCAAATATATTTCTAGTGAGAGCCATTTAAGGTTATGTAGAATATTTATGTTTGAGGATTCTTACACAATTATGAAACTATATGAATCCATTGTATGTTTAATTGATAAACATCAAAAATAACGGTGCAACATCCCTTCAAAACTGAATCTCTCCTGTTTCTGCCTGAAACTAATACAAATAGTTTGTGTGCAAACTGGTCTGCCAACTTGCTTGGTTATTCTGAATGTGACTAGGAACAGTATTAGTTAGTTGCCCTCCACTCCATTCATTTTCACCCTCTTCTCTTCCCTTAGCATCAAACTTCAGATTCTCTCACTGCACATAAATTTGTGTAGCCTTTTCTTCTCTGACTTTTCTTACTTCCCAACTTTAATCAATCTCACCCTCCGCATAGTTTCCCCAATCCACACCCACAATCACTTCATTACTGCAGATGTACAAAATTATGAGGGGAAGAAATAGGGTGGACGGGATAAAATTGTTTCCCTTGGTGGAGAATTCTAGAACCAGTGGATATAGATTCAAGATAAGTGGCAGAAGGTGTAGATGGGACATGGGAAGAACTTGTTTTACGCAGAAGGTAGTGGGAGTCTGGAATTTGCTGCCCGGGTTGGTAGTGGAGGCAGAGACCCTAAACTCTTTTAAAATGTACCTGGATCTGCACCTTAAAGTGCTGTAAACTACAGGGCTGTGGACCAGGTCCAGGAAGGTGGGATTAGAAAGGGCACCTGGGTGTCCTCGGGCTGGCATGGACAAGATGGGCCAAATGGCCTCCTTTTGTGCTGTAACCTTTCTATGATTACCTGGTCATTCTCACAGCTTCTTGATTAAAGCAAGGCTATCTTAGACGACTCTGTTGTTCCAATTCTCTGCCAACATCCTTCTATTAACCCTTCTGAGGAGCCATAATCCAGATTCATCATTGATTCAACCAGAAACTGCCAATTCCGTCTCTTATGGACATCCACTTGCCACAAGCCCAGCTTTACAACCATTCCTTTGCTTTGACACCCTCATTCCCAGCAAATAGCTTGCTGTTGATCGCTTCTGCTGTTCCGCAGTATAGTCCCTCTGAGCTTGATGCTCCAACTCTGAAGATTGCAAATTTTAATGCACTTGGTACACAACTGGTTTTGTATTCCACTAAAAGATATAACTTGACCATATTAACTTTATCTTGACACCCATCCTCTATCACCAACTTCTAAATTTCTAAACTTTTAGAGTTTCTCTAAATTCCTTAAATGCCTTGTTTATTCAAGATAATTCCAAACAGCAAGCTATTTCTCGCCTCCTGTTCTTCATGATTGAATTTCTTCAATTATTTTCCACGACTTTCTTTATCTTCACCTTGAAGAGTATTGTTAAAGATTTTCTTGCATTATTGACATTGAGACCATGTGTCTAGCTACCTATTCCCTTTTCTTTCTCTCCTCCCTGCTTCTGATAATCATCCAGTTTCTCACCCAGATCAGTTCAGATCCCTTAACACTCAATTTGTTTGCATTCATATTGTCACCAAACTCTTCATGAAACTTAACTGTGGGCAGCAGGGTGGTGCAGTGGGATAGCCCTATTGCCTCATGGCGCTGAGGTCCCAGGTTCGATCCCGGCTCTGGGTCACTGTCCGTGTGGAGTTTGCACATTCTCCCCGTGTTTGCGTGGGTTTCGCCCTCACAACCCTAAGATGTGCAGGGTAGGTGGATTAGCCACGCTAAATTGCCCCTTAATTGGAAAAAATGATTTGGGTACTCTAAATTTATAAAACAATAGATGAAATATTTGGAAATATGGTCAGTCAAGGAAGGTGAACTTCAAGAATGGTTTAAATGATGTGGAGATGCCGGCATTGGACTGGGGTGAGCACAGTAAGAAGTCTCACAGCACCAGGTTCAAGTTCCACATGTTTGTTTGGAGTCACTAGTCCACTCACCTGATGAAGGAGCGGCTCTCTGAAAGCTAGTGACTCCAAACAAATCTGTTGGACTTTAACCTGGTGTACATAGATAGTACATAGAACATACAGTGCAGAAGGAGGCCAGTCAGCCCATCGAGTCCGCACCGACCCACTTAAGCCCTTACTTCCACCCTATCCCCGTAACCCAATAACCTCTCCTAACCTTATCTCATTGACGGGGAACTGAAGATGAGGCTGAGATGGTTTGTGTCCAATCACCACAAACAATGTGCAAAGTAGGAATCCAGCTGGTGGAGAGTATTCCACCTGATTCCCATTGACCACTAAGGGCAATTTAGCATAAGGGCCAATCCACCTAACCTGCACGTCTTTGGTCTGTGGGAGGAAACTGGAGCACCCGGAGGAAACCCACGCAGACACGGGGAGAATGTGCAGACTCCATACAGACAATGACCCAGCTGGGAATTGAACCGAGGACCCTGGCGCTGTGTAGCCACAGTGCTATCCACTTGTGCTATCATGCTGCCCCGACCGTGTTTTAAGGTTTAAATGAGGTATGGAGAGAGAGAAGTGGATAGATTTCGGAAGAGAATTCCAATGTTTGCAACTGAAAGCATAGCTTCCAATGGTGCAATGAGGTGTGAGGGTAGTGTACTAGACACTGGACTCAGACAAATGGAGAATTTTACATGGAAGTTTGTAGCACAGAAATAAATTACAGAGATAGGGAGGGATGAGGTTGTGGATAAATTTAACGGTGAGGATAACAATTTTAATTGTGAAAAAACAGGTTTGCTGGAAGCCAATGTTGGCCAATGAGGACAGTGTAATGAGATGGGCCTTTGCGAGATAGGACTGGGTAGCAGAGTTTTGGTGATCTGTAACTTATGAAGGATCAAGGATGGGAGGCTATCCAGAAAACCATTGGATTGGTACGGATTTAATATAGGCACAGATGAAGGTTTCATGACAATTGGACTGAGGTAGGGGGTGGAGTAGTTACATTGGAGCATAGGAATTAGGAGCAGAGTAGGAAATTCAGCCCCTCGAGTCTGCTCCGGCATTCAATCAGATCATGGCTGATCTCTTCCTCGTCTCAAATTCACCTCCTTATCTGTTCACCATATCCCTTTCACCCATTTTTTTAAAAATCAGAAACATATATATCTCCTTCTTGAAACCATTTAGTGACTCCGATTCCACCACTCTATGGGCACTATAGAGTGCTAGAAGAGTGAAAAAGAAGTGCAGTACATCATGGAAAGGATTTTGCAGTCAGTAGATCAGCTTTGAGGCAACTGTATACGAAGAGTACGAAAGCTGGTTCAGCTTGAAGCAATGGTTCGGGTGAGAGAGGGAATCAAAGTCAAGGAAACAAAATTGGATACAAAAATTCTGCTGGCACAAGATTATGGCTTCAGTCTACCCAGTATTTGGCTGGAGAAAATTACAACTCATACACGATCTGTTGCTGGAGAAGCAACAATGTGGTTATAAGGAAGGCGGTAATATTCATCTTCATTGCTTGAGCTGTAAACTGGTGGAACAGATCCCCAAATCAGTGTAGAAACTGCCTGATTTTAATGCCCATTGACTTGAGTGATTGTGAAGATTGAGCACTTTCTGTAACAGCCTCGCTAATGATCCAGGAGGTGAAGAGAAAAATTATCTGTTAAAGCTGGGTGTTATCAGGGCTTTCATGAAAGTTAACTCCATGGCTGCAGACAAAGATGCCATGAGGCAGCAACTGTATAATGAAGAGGGAACTTCGAGAAATTCCAAGATAAGATATATTGGGCAGGATTCTCCGGTCTGCCCTCGCCAGCAGCGGGATCCTCCATTCTGGCAGTCAGCCAATGAGATTTCCATGCTGGCCACCCCACTCTGTCGGGAAACCCGCGGGCATGGGTACACTGCCTACAGAGCAGAGGATCCCGCTGATGGAGAATTTTATCAGGGAAGAAGCAAGAATGCCAAATGCCAAAGGGAGCATGCAGTAGAAATTGTTGCTCCCTTTGAAATTCGGCAGTCTTGAGTCTGTTCTGCTGAGTGCAAGATGAAAAGCTTCAACCACAGGTCTCCTTTATTCCAGCAACATTCATGAACCATTTACACAATAAAGGCCCATGGTGCAATTGCAGACTGAGCAGAATTAACTGAGCTCAGAGTATTTCTCAGCAGGCAAACTGGAATGACATGCTGAACTGCTGCAATAGGGTGGGGGGAAATAATTCAGCCCTTGGGCCTTCCACAACTCAATGATTGCATTCTGAATATATCAATGTATTCCTACATAATACACCATATCTTGGGGCTAGATTGGTGCTCGATGAGCCATCTGGTCTACTTCTGCTCTTTTGTCTCATAATGTGACTTCAAACACCTATAAAAAGCTTTGCGCTAAACCTTTATAATGGTGTCAGCATTACTTAAAGAAATGTAACACAATCTGATGAATCCCAAGCCAATTACACGCACCCATTTGATATTAAAATGCAGAACAGATTGAAAAGTGAAATGAACTGTAACTGATGTATATAAACCCAATTCTCAGTCTCTTTGCTTCTTGCTGAATATTCCTGGTTATTGATGGAAAAGGACTGTCAAATTTCTTCAATGCAGAAAATTTGTTTTATCGCTCAATTGTAATCTTCCTGAGTGCTGAAGAACTAACTTAATATTACTTTTCTTTGCTTGCCAGCTTTTCCCTGTCTATCATGAAAGTGTTGATTCCTTGTCAGAATGCACTTCCGCTCACACTTATAGTCACCACCCCGAACTCAACTGCACTTAATTCACGCGTGAGCCTTGTCTGGCTGGTTGGCTATGGCAGATCATCCTGGTGCACCTTAATTTAGAGATGCTGCAAAATGGAATTTTCCAATTTGTGCAGTAAATTCCACAGCAGTAATGAAAAATGGTGTAGTTTTCCGTCAGCCACAATGGCAGATTTTCACTCAATTTCGTCCGCTGCACAGCTTGTTAAATATTCATCCACAGGAAACACGGTGGATGAGCCCTTGAAAAAAGAACTGGTGTAGAATTTCCGGGTGGCAGTGACTTCCACAGCCACTGACAGTGGTGCCAAGCCCTGACATATGTGAACCACGAGATCGCTAGACATGTGGGGATGTCGGCAATACTGTCTCTTTCTTGCTCATCTGCAGAAACAACATGCATGTCTTGTACATCCTGTGTCTTGCAAGGCATCAACAAACAATGTTCCCAGGACCTTCAACCACAGCGTATGGGTGGGACCCTGCTGACGTTTGCTCCTGAGAATGAATCTTATGTCTTTAGCGAGACTGGCTGTATGCAATAATGGCGGTTCAATCAATAGAGCAGCCAGCTTCTTCTTTTTTTAAATAAATTTAGAGTACCAAATTATTTTTATTCCAATTAAGGGGCAATTTAGTGTGGCCAATCCACCTATCCTGCACATCTTTGGGTTGTGGGGTGAAACCCACGCAGACACGGGGAGAATGTGCAAATTCCACACGGACAGTGACCCAGAGCCGGGTTTCGAATTGGGTCCTCAGCGCCGTGGGCAGCAATGCTAACCACTGTGCCACCGTGCTGCGTCAGCATCCATCTTCTTGATGGTCTTCTCTCTGCAGCATACATGCGGAAAAGACATGGGTCAGTATGAAGCTCCATATGCCCTATTTCTTCCCATGATGACTGATGAGTCGCTGGTGGACAGAGGGAATAGCACAGATAAATAATTGCCCCTGAAAACAGGTCATGTGCAGGGTGCGCTTCAACATTAGCCTTCCCCTGACTCTTTAGATGAGGATGCTAGACTCTTTGCGAATAGATCTTTAGATGCTTTGCCAAGATATGAGATCATTTGTGGGGGTTGGGAGCAGGGGTGTGTGTGTGCGGGGTGGGGGGGAGGGGCAGGGCTGTCACTTTCCATGGGTGTACCTGTGAGCAGAACAATTGTAACTCGCATGTAAGGCAGATCAGGTCACCCAATTGGTCCTGACTTCCTCGTTGCTCTGGGGAATTTCAAGCCTGTGACCAAGTGAGGTGGTCAGTTAGTACAGTATTACTTATCAGTATTCATCTCATATAAGTACTCTTCATTGTCAACTTTTCTGATTTCCTGCATTATGAATAAAGGGCTCATAATCTGTCTCAGCTGTGCTTCTCTCTTCATCTGAGAACAAAGAACAAAGAACAAAAAAAAAAGTTAAGCACCTTCGGCCCTCCAAGCCTGTGCCGATCATGATGCCCAAACTAAAAGCAAAATGTTCAAGGATGTCAGTTGGGGCAGCATAGCGGCGCAGTGGCTAGCATTGCTGCCTCACGGCGCCAAGGTCCCAGGTTTGATCCCGGCTCTGGGTCACTGTCTGTGCGGGGTTTGAACATTCTCCCCGTTTTGGGTGGGTTTCGCCCCCACAACCCAATGATGTGCAGATTAAGTTGATTGGCCACGCTAAATTGCCCCTTAATTGGAAAAAATGAATTGGGTACTCTAAATTTTTTTTAATGATGTCAGTCGGTGGGCCCTTACTTGACCCTCCAGTGCAGTGCACCAATAGTCCCAGAGGCCCTCAGAAAACTCACCAGCTGAGTTCATCCTCATTTAAATTGTTTGCTGCCTAATCATTTCATGTTGTAAGATGGTGGTACTGAGATCTCAGCGTCAGACCTGCCTTGTCTGCTTCCTGTGCAAGCGTGCACATCCCTCCCAATGTCTTGGTAGAGCAGGATTTTGAGGTTTCATTTACTCCATGACCTCGCAATCCTTACACTAAAAACATTAACCCCATTGTGAGCACAAATGTGCCTATGACCCAGGCGGACTTTGACCGTACCGCCTTGAGGTCTCTGGCACAGTGGGACATAGAAACCCTTCAACCCCACACATCTACAGCACTCCAATCATATGTGAACAATCCCTTCCCCCTGACCAGGCCTCATCCAACTACAGAATTCCCAATGCCCACTCTCTGGGTTGGGGCCTGACCCTGCAGTCGGTTTGAAGTAATCCCTGTTTTACTGCTACTCACCTCATCCTCAACACCACGATCCCCCTCCTCAACCCAACCCCGAGAGCAAAGTGAGTGGTGAATATTATTGGCAACCGAGCCTGCCAAAGAATCCTCAATGCTGGGAGCACTGCATCAGCTAGATGAGTGAACCGCAAGTCCTGAGGGAAGAGTTGCGAAAGGCGTCGGCATATTTACACGCTGAAATGCCTATTCTCATAGAATTTACAGTGCAGAAGGAGGCCATTTGGCCCATCGGGACGGCACCAGCTCTTAGAAAGAGCACCCTACCCAAGCCCACACCCCCACCCTATCTCCATAACGCAGTAACCCCACCCAACACTAAGGGCAATTTTGGACACAAGGGCAATTTAACATGGCCAATCCACCTAACCTGCACATCTTTGGACTGTGGGAGGAAACCTGAGCACCCGGAGGAAACCCACGCACACACGGGGAGAACGTGCAGACTCCGCACAGACAGTGACCCAAGCCGGGAATCGAACAAGGGACCCAAGAGCTGTGAAGCAATCGTGCTAACCACAATGCTACCATGCTGCTGATTCCGTTTGGAGGAGGAGCGATCCCCGATGAGCCCTTTTACTGACTATTAATGACATTTTAAAATTTGCTAAATACATCCCTGATGTTGAACAGAGGGAACGCCAGCCAGCCATTGACATTATCGAAAACTGGTTTTACAATGTCGCAAAAGCGATGTTTCTGACTTGGTGGTATTTTTATTCCTGCCCACTGTAATGCCCACCATGGGGAGGAGTGGAGAATCCCACCTGTAGTCTTGTTGTTGCAATCCCGATTGAGATTAGTGAACTCAGCACAGATTCGAGATTAGTCCTGTGGTCTACTGGGTTTCTTCAGTTCAGGTACTCACTGAATAAAGTTACTGACCAATGAAATGGAGAACTTTTAATTTTGTTAATGTTAGAATTCAAATTGCTGAGACTGTGGGAACAAATTTCCACAATGGTTCAGGCACCAGAACATCAGTTGAAGAACTATTGAAACATAGGAAAACTTATGCCTGGCACTGTTTTTATGATTTGTTTCGTGGTTTCCGCAATTCTGTGTAGTTATACTGGGCAAATGGGGAACCGCTAGGAAAATTCAATCTCAGTTGTGCTCACATACAATTAGAGTGCTACAATAATTAATAAATAGGCCTCTGGTCTTCTTTGATTTTATGTTCCTTACGATACTTTGAGAAAACACATAACAGCACGACCAATAATGAGCTTTTCCCAATCTTCTGTTGCCACCTCACCTCCAACCTTACAATTTCTCATTGTCTTTCTGAAAATGATGCACACATTTTGAATAACAGAGCTCCATTATCCATTGTCTTGTATGTTGCATATCTACCTGCTTCTCATTTGAAGTTAGATGAGAGATTATTGTACACATACCCATGAACGATTTCCCATTTGAGCACATGTATGTCACAATGATGAGTGAAGGTGGTGTATTTTCTTTTAAGGAGCAATTTTAGCACGACCAATCCACCTACCCTGCACATTTTTGGGTTGTGGGGGTGAGACCCACGCACTCGGGGAGAATGTGTAAACTCCAGACGGACAGTGACCTGGGGCCGGGATCGAACCCGGGTCCTCGGCACCATGAGGCAGCAGTGCTAACCACTGTGCTGGCCCTGTGAAGGTGGTGTATTGGCCTTTTAACTAAAATGTCCTTGAATTCTAGAAGGAACTTCTGTGGCGTCTGTGTGAGCTGAAAAACTGATTGCTAGCAAAACCAGCACTTGAATATTTGAGGGGATTCTCTTTACATTCATGAATGTGCCCTGACATTTTCACTATGAAAGCATTAATATGTTAATGATAGGTTATGATAGGGAAGGTGATCAGTGAAGCTAGCATGAGTGGTAAAAGATGTGTGTTGTCAAAAATGCTTCGGCTATAGGCCGTCCTAATGAGGTAATTGAGCTCCTTGTAGCATTGTGCAACAGTTCTTGGAGTGCTGGAAGTTGCACTGACTGTCTTAACTCTCACTCTCCATGCAGCTTGCGCTATACTCTTAATGATGAAAAGCGATCAAAGGAAGTCAAGGCCTCAGATTACATCTCCCCAACGTAATGAAAAAAAAAGTCTTTCATTTTATTAATTTGCAGTCACCCTACAGAGACAATTACCACTTCAAATCTGTATTGGACAGAAAATCAGGCCGGAGGGAAGAAAAAGCTGTGGATTAGTTCTGTAGTCACATGGGTGGGTTTAATCAGGAAGCTGCTGTCATGATATGCAAACATGCAACCAATGAACACTCAGAATAGGACACAACCAATGGGCAGTCAGGACACTCAGAGGTGGCATCACCACAAGGGGGCATGACATAAACACTATAAAAGGGATGAGGCACTCACACCCTGTCTCTTTCCACAGACAGACATCTAGCAAGTTAGACAGGGTTGATCAGCAGCATCACAGCCCAGCACATGGCTTAGAGCAAGCTGGTACAGTTAGACTGAGTTACTACAGTTAGATTAGCAGAGAGTGGAACTCATTTGAGAACTGTGTTAATAGTTCAATAAACACGTTGAACTCATTTCAGAGTCTGGAGCATCCTTTAGTTAAGACTGCATCAAGTAGCAGCCTGTGTTATCCGAAGCAGCATAACACAACATGATACCAGGAGTGACTGTTCAATCTATTTAGTTCAACTCAGCAAGATCCGTGACAACCAGCCACTGAATATAGGCACAATGGACAAGATTCAGGCTCGTCATCAGCACAGGACCACTGGTAATCTTAGTGCCAACTGGCGATCATTCAAGCAGAAATTTCAACGATATGTGGAAGCATCCAACCTCAATGGTGCGACCGATGCTCGGAAGATAGCTCTTCTACTCACCACTGCGGGTGACCATGCGATAGAGATCTTCAACTCCTTTCACTTTTCTGAAGGGCAGGACAAAACAAAATACCAAACCATCCTGGAGAAATTCGATAGCCACTGCGAGGTGGACACCAATTAAATCTTCGAGCGCTACATCTTCAAGCAGAGGATGCAATGTAAAGACGAATCCTTCACCTCCTACCTAACTAACCTTTGACTGCTAGCTCAATCCTGCAACTTCGGTGATATCACTGACTGCATGATCAGCGACCAAATCGTTTTTCGAGTCCACTCTGATCCTCTGCGAGAACAATTGTTGAAAATCAAGCACATGACCCTGCCAGTCACGATTGAAATGTGTACTGTGCATGAGCGCTCTAAAAATCGCTATTCACAGTACAAAACGGCAGAAAGTGAAAAACAAGCCTCCCACGAGGTGGAGTGTTCAGGCCATCTCCCGGATGCAGCGCCTCCACATTGACAAAAGCAGCCATTTTGCACACTGTTTCCGGAGCCTGACACATCCGCAATGCGATCGGGAACACGAAGCGGCTGAAAACCGCACTGCACAGGTGCAGGTGTCCGTGAACCGCAACGCGGATGCGCAACGACGCACTGAGCGTCATGACGTGTGTGAACTGCAGCACCGCCCATTTTTTAAAAACTGCCCTGCAAGAGGCAAACGCTGTTTAAACTGTGGGAAACCAAACCACTATGCAGCCCTGTGCAGATCTGCACCACCAGTCAGGAGCCAGCGCTCCCAATTCCGACAGTGGCGCATCAGAAGTGTGCAACACCGAATGCATGATTCTGATCCAGGCAGTGCGACGGATCCAGATGATGAATACCTGGACAACACTTACCAAGTGGGCATTATTACGAAGTGCGAATACGCCACATCGGACACATCGCGAGTCCAATCAATCCTGGCCGTGGATTCCGAGGACGAATGGCATGCAGTGATGAAGGTCAACCACTGCCCCATCCAGTTCAAACTGGATACAGGTGCCTCCGCCAACCTGATTTCGCAGGTGGACTTCAAGAGAATCAGGAAGCCCCCCACAATCCTTCCAGCTGCCTGCAAACTCCTGGACTACAATGGAAACGCAATCAAGGCACTGGGGTCCTGCCATCTGCAGGTGTCCAGCTGACACACACAAGCAAGCTTACGCTTCAAGATTGTTAAACCAGACAGGGTGTCCCTGCAAGGTGTGCGTGCCTGCAAGCAACTGAACCTCATTCAAAGGGTCTGCACCACAACGTCTACCCATTCGGATCTTCAGGCCAGCATCGACGACATCCAGATGTATTTAGCGGGATGGGCACGCTGCTGTACAAGTACAAGATTCTACTGCGGCCTGATGCCAAGCCAGTGGTCCACGCACCACGATGTGTCCCTGCTCCACTGAGAGAGCGCCTGATGGCAGAGCTTACGAGTCTACAACAAAAATGCATAATTTGCAAGATCATTGAACCAACCGACTGGGTCAGCTCGATGGTGTCCGTAAAGAAGCCTTCGGGGGACCTACGCATCTGCATTGACCCCAAGGATCTAAACAAAAACATTATGTGGGAACATTACCCCATCCCGAAGAGGGAAGAAATCACGAGTGAGATGGCACACGCGCGCTTCTTCACAAAATTGGATGCATCCCAAGGATTTTGGCAAATCCAACTTGAAGAATCCAGTAGAAGGCTCTGCACTTTCAACACACCTTTTGGCAGATTCTGCTGCAACTGAATGCCATTTGGCATCATCTCAGCATCAGAGATTTTCCATCGCATCGTGGAACAGATGATAGAGGGAATAGAAGGGATTTGTGTCTACATTGACGATATTATAATCTGGTCCACAACCCCAGAGGAACATGTGTAGTGACTCAAGAAAGTATTCTGACACATATATGAACATGACCTCAAGCTAAACAAGTCCAAGTGCTGTTTTGGGACATCCACGCTGAAGTTCCTGGGCGATCAGATTTCGCAACACGGTGTGCGCCGGAAACAGCCAAAATTAAAGCCATTGAGGCAATGAAAGTCCCCGAGGACAAGAAGGCAGTACTGCACTTCCTGAAAATGGTCAATTTCCTTGGCAAGTTCATCCTGAATTTGGCCACACAGACCACGCCCCTACGCAACCTGGTGAAAAACTGGAGCACCGAACAGAGTGGCTGGAGCTGAAAGCCAAGCTCACCACTGCACCCATCCTTGCATTCTTTGACCCAGACCGAGAGACCAAGATATCCACAGATGCGAGTCATGATGCCATTGGGGCGGTGTTGCTTCAAAGAGACGACATGTCATCCTGGGTACCAGTAGCATACGCGTCATGGGCAATGAAACCCACTGAGATCAGATATGCTCAGATTGAGAAGGAGCGTTTAGGTCTTCTCACCGGCATCCTCAAATTTCATGACTATGTCTACTGCTTGCCAACATTTACTGTTGAGACGGATCATAGGCTTCAGGTCCACATCATCCAAAAGGACCTGAACGACATGACGCCTCTTTTGCAGAGAATTCTGCTCAAACTCCGGAGGTATGATTTCAATTTGGTGTACACACCTGGCAAGGAGCTCATCATCGCCGATGCATTGTCCCACTCCGTCAACTCACCCAGTGAACCACTGGAGATCATCCAGCATATTGAATTGCAGGTACAACTGTGTGCAAGCACTCTCCCGGCAACAGATGAGAAGATCGTTCTCATCCGAGAAGAGACGGCCAAAGACGCCCTGTTGCAGCAAGTCATCCACAACCTCAGCAATGGCTGGCAGAAAGGGCAATGCCCTCAATTCTACAATGTCAAGGACGACCTGACGCTGATCGATGGCATCCTGCTCAAGCTGGACAGGATAGTCATCCCGCTACGTCTCCAGAGCATGGTGCTGTGGCAGATTCATGAGGGATACCTGGGCGTAGGAAAGTGCAGACACAGGGCCCGGCAAGCTGTCTACTGGCCGGGCATCAACCAGGACATCACGGACATGGTCCTGAACTCCGAAACCTGTCAGAGGTTCCAACCAATGCAGAGCAAGGAGACGCTCCAACCATATGACCTGGAGACTTCTCTGTGGTCCAAGGTTGGCATTGCCCTATTCCACGCGAATGGTCACGACTATATCTTAATCATCAATTACTTTTCGAACTATCCTGAGGTGCTGAAGCTGCCAGACCTCACCTCACGGACCGTCATCAAAGCGTGTCAAGAAACATTCTCACGGCCTGGCATCCCAAACACCGTCATGAACGACAATGGCCCGTGCTTCCACAGTCGAGAATGGTCCACGTTTGCCAAGAGCTACAATTTCAGGCATGTCACCTCCAGTCCGCACTATCCGCAGTCCAATTGCAAAGTCGAAAAATGCGTGCACATCGTTAAGCAGCTCATCCGCAAGGTCTCGGACTCCGCTTCCAACATACACCTTGCACTACTTGCGTACCGGGCGACTCCCTTGTCCACTGGCATGTCGCCAGCTCAACTGCTGATGAACAGGGATCTGCGGACAATGCTTCCAGCCAGACACCTGCCTAACCTTGATCACCTCCCAGTGCTGCAGAAGATGCAGCAGCTTCGCGACAGCCAGAAGCAGGGCTATGACGCACATGCCACCGATCTGGACATGCTATCCCCGGCAGACACAGTCAGGATCAAGATACCGGATGGTACGTCGTCTGCTCCGGCTGTCGTTGTTCGACAGGCCGTGCCCAGATCCTATGTCATACGTATGGCTGATGGCTCCATTGTGCGAAGGAATCGAAGGGCACTGCGAAAAGTTGCTTGCCCACAACCACTTTCCCCTCCATTTCCACATGTCGAATTGCCACCTCCAGACACCTCGAACTACGAGGCCACCAGTTGTGCTTCACACTCATCTGTCAAGACACCGTCATCCCCTCCACCACCTCTCCGGCGGTCAACGAAGATCAAACGCAAGCCTCAGAGACTGGACTTTTGAGCATTTGTTTTGTTTGTTCTGTTCTGTTTTCCTCAGTCAGTCACATTAGACAGACACATTCACATGTATATACAACTGAAAAAAAATGGGGGAGATGTCATGATATGCAAACATGCAACCAATGAACACTCAGAATAGGACACAACCAATGGGCAGTCAGGACACTCAGAAGTGGCATCATCACAAGGGGGCATGACATAAACACTATAAAAGGGATGTGGCGCTCACACCCTGCCTTTTTCCACAGACGGACATCTAGAGAGTTAGACAGGGTTGATCAGCAGCATCACACCCCAGCACGTGGCTTAGACACACCAGTGGGAAGAGATTCCAGTCTGCAATTCGCTACCCTCCTACATGTACAACCATGTACCGCATGTGCACGACCACCCACACACTGGGGAACGTTCAACTCTGGCAAGGAAAATAAATAGCAGAAGGTCAGAACCCACCATTCACCCCTCCCCAGATTTTTTTCTCATTAACATCAATTTTAAAGTGAATTGGCTGGAGTGTATAATTGATGCTTGGTCTGCTACTGCCCATTTTCCCATTTTGCCAAAGGTTAAAATCAGCCCTAATATAAACAAGGGGTTATAAATACAGCTGGACTCAGTGATGCTGCAAATGCAGAGGCCACATTTCCCATCCCTGAGCACTGCCTGTATTCATGGTGCCGCCCACCACGGTTTAATCTCCAATAATAGTCTTTCTCCATCCCCATTACATGTTTACTCACTGAATATAGTCATGACCTTTCGTTTAGAAACTCAACACAGGCAGGTTGAAAACCAACCGCTCAGGTCCCTACCACAGGGAAGCCAGGCCTGAGAGACAAAGGCCCAGCCACCCTCACCCCAATGCCATGCACCCACACTGAATCAAGAAATCAGCTGCACCGGTTACAAAGACAATCTCTCCGCAGAATCTATAGCCAGTTCCAATGCCAACTGCAACTTCTCGGTCCCAGTGGCCGTGATGGCCACAAGCAGCGACTCAGTAGCAGCAACCAGGCACTTGGAGGTGACGACAAGGACTCAAGTTTGATCATGTAACCAAATAACTGGGGAAAGCTGTCAATGCATGGGTGCATACAATATGCATGCACACATTTGGCTTTAAGTCAGCGTCAGTACATCTTTGCATGTGCGCTGTTAAGATTCACAACTCAATTCAATCGGTAACAATTTGACAAGAGAGCCACTACCATTAAATTGAGTTAAGAGGAACAGGACACAGAGAACAGACAGACACATTTGGAAATTTCACAGTCCCCAGCAGGGAACCTGTATCATTGCAAACCTCTCTTTAACCAACACTTTCTTTGAACACAGTTTGTGTTTGCCACACAAGATTGCTGAATTTATCCCATTGTCAAAGTAAATAACTCAAAGGAAATCTAGGAGATTGTACATGTTCCAAATTATGCCATGGTTATTTCAAGATGAATTCCCAGTGGATTTTACTTGTTAGACAACTGATTGTCGATGTCCGGTTTCTTCTGTATGCAGCTCACAATTGTAGTGGGAGGTAAAGAACGCCTTCCAGAGGATAATGTTTTCCACCTTTGTAAAACAAAACAAGATCAGTGAAGTAATGTTACAGAACTGGTAGAGCAGCCTAATTCAACATTTTTTCCCCCTTCTTGACTGGCTAAATTTATCTCCGTCTCGGTCTGTTTCAATTCATCATTCAGTGGGCAAAATTTTCTCAACTTCGCAACTGCAGGAATGGCAGTACCGTTAATCATCATGCCAGTCTCTGATCAAACGGAGGTTGGGCAGGTGCCGATATCAGCAGCCAATCCAGCATTTTAAAATAAATAATGATGTTGCCCACGCCACCTTTCGGTGGGTGCATGGAAAATCGTTTGGAGGGGTTATGTCCGGTATGAGGAGGTGTTACAAATGTGGATAACAAGGCTGCAAGCGGCAAAATGGCTGACTTTAACAGAAGAGTCTGGTGGAGAAGGTGACAGAGTTCACTTATTTTGCAAGTTACTTTAATAATGGTTTTGAGCTTTCACTGGGAGATATGCCAGAGACCAACGCCTAGAGATAGGTGTAAACTGAATTTCCTGCAATCCAATGGTGGACCTTGAGACTGCTGTCCTAATAGGCATGGAACATTCAGGAGGAGTCTTGTCCTCCAGTGAGGAGGTGAAGGAGAAGGAGGAGGGCGTTGGCCAAAGACAGGTGTGAACTATGCTGCAGGAAGTTGTGGAATCTGCTGCGGAGCAAGAGCCTGCAGAAGGGAACCACCAGCAGCAGGCAGGCAGAGGCAGGCAGAGGTATGCAGAGGTAGGCAGAGGCAGGGTCAGACAAGAAGAGGCAGGCAGAGGTAGGCAGAGACAGGCAGAGGCAGGGTCAGACAAGAAGAGGCAGGCAGAGGTAGGCAGAGGCAGGGTCAGACAAGCAGAGGCAGGCAGAGGTAGGCAGAGACAGGCAGAGGCAGGGTCAGACAAACAGAGGCAGGCAGAGGTAGGCAGAGACAGGCAGAGACAGGCAGAAGTAGGCAGAGACAGGCACAGGCAGGCAGAGGTAGGCAGAGACAGGCAGAGGCAGGGTCAGACAAGCAGAGGCAGGCAGAGGTAGGCAGAGACAGGCAGAGGCAGGCAGAGGTAGGCAGAGACAGGCAGAGGTAGGCAGAGACAGGCAGAGACAGGCAGAGGTAGGCAGAGACAGGCAGAGGTAGGCAGAGACAGGCAGCGGCAGGCAGAGGCAGGCAGCAGTAGGCAGCGGCAGGCAGAGGCAGGCAGAGGCAGGCAGAGGCAGGCAGAGGCAGGCAGCGGCAGGCAGAGGCAGGCAGAGGCAGGCAGCAGTAGGCAGTGGCAGGCAGAGGCAGGCAGAGGCAGGCAGCGGCAGGTAGAGGCAGGCAGAGGCAGGTAGCAGCAGGCAGAGGCAGGCAGCGGCAGGCAGAGGCAGGCAGCAGTAGGAAGCGGCAGGCAGAGGCAGGCAGAGGCAGGCAGCGGCAGACAGAGGTAGGCAGAGGTAGGCAGATGTACTATCCTGCCAACAGAGTATACTGGCAAAGGATGACATAACCTTCAAATGTCATAGCGGCAGACTTCTTCTTTCCAGGGAGACAGTCATATTACAGTGCGACATGTTTGTAAGATTTTGATAATAGTATAATATTTCTAGGCCTTTTGCATAGGATGGACTAATGTTTAGAAACTTCTACGTTAGCCATTTTTAAAATGGTCAGGTTGAATTCCTGTGAGGCAATTACAATTGGGGAAAAGGAAAGCAGTTGTTTGTGAGAAACTATTCTGAATAAATTTATGAATCCAAAGTCTGAATTCAAAGGTTTTTGTGCTTTGATGGATTAGCCAAAGCAGCCTGAGTTTAGGATGGCACCTTATATTTAAACAAACCATGCAATGCTTTAATTGATCTGCACTGGAAAGAAACCTTTATTCGCTGATATTATGATAGGAAATGAACTAAACTGTTGATTTTAATTGTTTTAGTGTGGGGTTTGTGTTAAGATATTTTGACAAGAGAATGTGAATTTATTTATGACTGCTTGGTATGAAGAGGAAACATGTCATTTGTTTGTCATGGAATGTTTTCTTCTGAGAAAGTGACTGATAGAGCTGTGTCTCAGTTTATGACCCGTAAAACAGGGATTGCTAAGGTGGGGTGACATGAGATGATTTGCATCCTATGGCCAATAGAAGGATTGAATTGGAATCATTCTCAAAAATGGGAGTGCTGGTTAGTGAGTTATAAAAGCCAGAGAATTAGTGCACTTGTTGGCACAGTTTTATCATTGCTTCAATTGTAAACTTCTTCTGAGACAGTTTGTATCATTACTTCTCAGACAGCAGAAAACAGACTTCAGCTGTGTCATCAACATTCAAGGAATGTTGTGCCCTTGTGAATAGAGTGTTCAGGCTGTCACCACTGCTTTTTGTTAAGTACTTCATAAATTCTGCTTAATTCACAAATACTGGTCTTTTGTACCTTGGAGGTCAAGAACAACCAAGGATATTAAAACATGCTTTAAATTGGAAGGGTTTATACCTCAAAATCTACACCTCACATGTTGGCTGGAGAGATTGCCTCAAATTGTTTTGGTGGACACCCTGCCTGTGGTGTTGAAGGTCAGTGTGCCCCTGAATGTTTTGCCTCAAGGTTCTTCCTGGCATCATCTGGAGATGCTGGCCGAAGTCCCGCCGCTGACAGGCCTCTCCCGCCGGCGTGGATTAAACGACCTACCTGACCGGTGGGATTGGCGGCGCGGGCGGGCGCCGGGGCGATCTGATCCCGGGGGGTGCCCCCACGGTGGCCTGGCCCGTGATCGGGGCCCACCGATCGGCGGGAGGGCCTGTGCCGTGGGGGCACTCTTTTTCTTCCGCTTTCGCCATTGTCTTCACCATGGCGGAGGCGGAAGAGAACCCCTCCCCTGCGCATGTGCCGGTATGACGTCAGCAGCTGCTGACGCTCTGGCGCATGTGTGGATTTACGCCGGCCGGCGAAGTCCTTTCGGCCCTGGCTGGCGTGGCGCCAAACGCCATTCACGCCAGCCGGCGGAGTGGGAACCACTCCGGCGCGGGCCTAGCCCCTCAATGTGAGGGTTTGGCTCCTAAAGGTGCGGTGGCCCGACGCCGGAGTGGTTCACGCCACTCCAACCGGGACCCACCGCCCCGCCGGGTAGGGCAGAATCCCGGCCTAGGTTAAACTTCTAAATTCATCGGCTATGGTTCATTTCGACTACAGCCGATAGAATCCGCAGACCACTTCATCAGCAGATGCAGAGAAAAGGTGATGCACTGTGATTTTTCAAATGCTGAGCTGGCAGACAAAATTAATTAGATGTTGATCGTATCTACTCTTGTGGGAATATTCCAGTGAGATCTGCTGAACAAAGCCAAAACGAACAGCATCAAAGAAGTATTTGAAGATGGGCATGAGTACAAAGCAATCTTCAAAGGTCGACAAGGTTTACAGGTCCTAACTAGAACCCCAATTGTTGACACACTTACTAGAACACCCAAACCCAGCAAGATATGTGAAAGCATGGTGGCAGAAAGAGTCATTGGCAGTGGCAGAGCACTAGAGCAAAGGCTGATTTTGCTACAAAGAGCCGTGCCCTGATTCAAACAGACTGTATACAACAGGTACCTTCAGGCAATGAGAACGACCATCTAGTATCCCATCAGGAACATATTCAGGACGTGATTGGCAGACCAGAAAATGAGTGGTCAACAAGTTTCCCACAGTCAATTGCATGAAAAACATAGATGCCATCAGACTGACTGAAGTGGTTGCCAAGATTTGAATTATCTACCCTGAGAAAGTTGGTAATTATTCATTCTTGGCCAAGTGCTGACATACTGCAAATTCTAAACGTATCCACAGATGTGAAAGGCCATGGTGAAACCGGCTGCTGTGAATGGTTTACTAATTCTATGTGCAGGATCCATAGTTCTGGAGAGCAAGGACAATAAGTCCTTCTGGTTGTCACAGATGTTTTACATCATAGAAGCTAAAGGTGCAAAAGTAAGGTTCAACCAAGGAAAAATCAGATCCATTCCAGTTCCTCAACCGCCATACTGTCCTATGCATCCAGGAAAAGATCTCAAATGCAACCAAGAACAACATCCAAGAATGCCAATCCCACAGATTACTGTGAGCAATTAAAGAAATTTACAGACAAGGCTACCATTATAAGATCTGGGATTACTGGCAGATTACTTTTATGCTTCAGAGACACATAGATTAATCAGTTCTATACAAATCATGGATAAATATGAACATGTTTTGTAAATAGTAATATTTATTTGGGAGGAAAAGTATCTTTAAAAAGAAAGGGGAATGGTCTAAGAGATATTCAGTCTTAGGTTCACTTTTGTATGGAGCAAAGTGCAGCCACACAGCTCTGATATCTTCAATCATTGTACCTTTGTATAACTGTTATCGTGTACCTGATCATCATAGCTGATCACACAGCATGGTTACCAAATCCCTTATGAGTGATTGGTGCCTAATATTTACAGTGGCTGGCACTATTGCTTCACAGCTCCAGGGTCACAGGTTCGATTCCCGTCTTGGGTCGCTATCTATGCAGAGTCAGCATGTTCTCCCTTTGTCTGCGTGGGTTTTCTCCGGGTGCTCGGGTTTCCTCCCACAAGTCCCGAATGACGTGCTGTTAGCTGAATTGGATATTTAAAATTCTCCCTCTGTGTACCCAAACAGGCGCCAGAATGTGGTGACTAGGGGCTTTTCACAGTAACTTTATTATAGTGTTAATGTAAAGATTATTATCATTATAATAACACAATAATGTAAGGGGTGACATATTGTACACAGGTGGCAACTAAAGCACAAGGAGACAGAAAAGGGCATTTGTGAACAGAAAAGGCTTCCACTTCATCAATATTCAGCTTGTATGTGACCAAAGGCTAAGTATTGTATTACGCAGGTATGTGCATGCTACCCCCAACAGAAACGTGCGGCTGGATTCTCCAATTCTGGGGCTATATCCCCATGCCAGCGTGGTAACGGTGGCGTTCTATGCCAGAAAAAGTGGTGCAAAATGGCCACCGATTCCCAGTTTTGCTGGGGACTAGCAGAACGGCAGCGTAGAGGACCCGGATCTAGCTGCCAATGCGCCCTGGAGAATTGCCGGGTCCATGGCCGCACATGCGCATGGCGGCGGCCTGCAGCGGACTCGGCACGCAAAATAATCCCCCTCTTTGGCAGGCTCACGCAGCGCGGACCACCCCACCACAGTGCCCCCAGCCCCAAAAATGTCCCCCCCCCCCCCCCCTTCCCGCAGATTGGCCCTCGACCGACTGTGGCAGCGTTGAACTGAGTCTGTGGCCGCAAGCCGAGTTCCGAAAGGTGAGACCATGAGAGACCCACGCGGTCGGGAACTCGTCCTGTTGGGGGCGGAGCATCGGGAGCGGGCCTCAAGCAATGTCCTGAGGCCGTCAACACGTGGGGAGTACACCGTTTTGGAGGGGGCTGAGCTTTGCGAAAGCAGCGGCGCCCCTGATTTGGTCGGGAACTCGGATTCTCCGGCCGGTCGCCGAACACGATTTCGGTGTCACTGACTGGAGAATCTAGCCCATGATATCTACATACTGAGATAATCCCAGGTACCAAGGATGTTCTGTGGATAGGAACTATTGGATGGCTGGCTTCTGTGCGATAAAGGATACCTTCTGAAGAGGTGGCTAATGATCCCAGTCTGAAATCCGGACTTGGAGCCAGAGAAGAGGAGCGACATGAACTGCACTGCCACCCATTAGCCTTCTCAAAATTAAATTTCAATGTTTGGACCAGTCAGGTGGTGCTGTTCAATACTCACCTTCTCGAGTCTTACTTATAGTCATGGTTTGTTATGTCTTGGATAACGTGGTAATGCAGAGAAGGGAAGCCCCGGCAAAGGAGGATCGAATGTAGTGAGCCCCGCCCTATTCCCGTAACCTTACCTAACCTTTGGACAATAAGGAGCAATATTTAAGTCCCAAAAGTCGTGCTTGTCAGGTGAATTAGGCATCCTGAATTCTCCCTCTGTGTACCCGAACAGGTGCTTGAGTGTGGTGACAGGGGTATTTTCACAGTAACTTCATTGCAGTGTTAATGGAAGCCTACTTGTGACAGTAATATAGATTATTGTTATAATTTAGTATGGCCAATCTATCTAACCTACATATCTTTTTGCAATTCAGTTTGTTATCAGTTTGCAAATATACAAATTAAAGTGGAAATTGTGGCCTGGTTTAGCACAGGGCTAAAGAGCTGGCTTTTAAAGCAGACCAAGGCAGGCCAGCAGCACATGTTCAATTCCCGTACCAGCCTCCCTGAATAGGCGCCAGAATGTGGCGACTAGGGGCTTTTCACAGTAACTTCATTGAAGCCTACTTGTGACAATAAGCGATTTTCATTTCATTTCAATACAGTTTTGAGCTGAAAGATGCAAGAATACATCAAATGGTATACATTGTGAGTGCCTTGGGATAGCAAGATCCAACACATTATATTATCAAATCTAACCAATGATTCTACAATCCTGGTGTCTCTGTGAGGAGTGACACTAGCAGGACGTGTATTTCAGGAAATTGTAGGTCTTTCCAAGGTGCATTTCCTCGGTGTGCTGCTCCATTCGAGAATCACTCAATTTGGAAGCACTTGGACAATTAAAGTACTGCTCTCTTCTGGGCTGAGTTGATAAAAGTGCTTCACTGTGTTGGAGCCAAGAAGATCTGTTTGATCCCTAGCCTGTACAAAGTGAGCTGATCTCAGCCTTGGAAATCAGAACCCTACAATTTATTGTAGCATTCAGGGGTCAGGAAGGACAAAGGGAAGCCAGAGTTTCTGTACCTGGTCACCAACCATTGATTCTGCTGACGAGTGTGACTGTGGATTTGATATAAGTGGAAAGGAGAAGAAAAAAACAGCTTATTCCCCAGTCCTGTTGTTTCTTTGATTCAGTATGATTCTGAAATGAGACATGTCACATGTTTAACAGGCAGGAGGCAGCTGTCTGCTCAAAGAAAGCTGTGGAGTCAATAATAGTTTGAAGCTTATAAACGAGCCACATTTACTACTATTTCAGACTCTCTGCACACCCCACTCTGCTGGAAGAATCAACAAACTTGGCCAAAGCTTAAAGTCTGAAAGTGAAATGGTTCAATATGTTTAAAAATTACTTTAGATACCAAAGAAAAAAATCGCATTATTGCCAAGATGACTTGTCAACAAAAGCCTATATTTACATGTTTGAAATATCTAACAGTGGAAATATCTAACAGTGGAAAATAAGACAAGCGATTTTGTGCTGTTTCTCATTGCTGAAGAAACTACCAGAAATGAGGGCTTAAACTAATTGAGACTTTAGATGAAGACCACCCAGAACTTAGTTTCAAAAACAACCTCATAGCACAAGCACAGAGAAAGATCCTTCACCACTAAACCATGAGGCAATTTGGATCCAGTCCATCTTCCTCCTTCCAGACTGTCAGGGAGCCTGGACGCAGCCTCCTGCCCTAATCAACTCCAGAAGTGAATGTGGATACATACAGATTCCTCTTGAATTAGATCACCAGGGAAGTAGAACAAAAATCTCCTCTGTCTGTCAATAGCAACAGCAATAGCACTGATGTATTATGGGTGCATTTGCATCTACATGTTTTCCAATGGAATTTTGCAGGCCTCCTTTTCTTTAACTTGATACACACAGCAAAAGTTATCCACAAACTTTATGGCCGTGATCTAGTGGTTGCGTCAGCTACGGGCACAAATCTGGTAATGGCCGTAAGCGGCCAAAAATGGGATATGCGCCAAAGAGATCTCAGTTTGAGATCTTCCCTGTCCCTGCCGGTGAAGTAAGCAGAAGCATGAACCTGATTTCCATACATTTTACCTGGCTGGGTGATCCTGGCAGAGCTCTGAAATTGCACAGTGTTGTTAAATCAAGCCAGGGAAGGCGGCGAGTTTCATACAACTTTTCTCACCTGATCCAACACCCTGGGTGATTTTGCAAAAATTGCACCCCATGTATTTAATTTTTTAATTTTTTATTCTCAGTGTGTGGGCGACACCTGCAAGGCCATCCTTGTTATCAACCTCGAGATGTCCTCAGAAGAACGAAGAAAAAGAAAGACTTGTGTTTATATAGGGCGTAATTCAGCTAACGGAACAGTAGCAAGCGTATTTCGCCACGTGTTTCCCAACACTCACAGTGCCAAGAAACACAAGGCTATAAAACACAACTTGCATTTGATGAGGCCTCACAGACAACACATGGCCAAGGAGCTCCGAATCTCCAAGGCCCCCAAAACACCCCCCCCCCCCAAAAAGCCTCAACATAATATGGGTGGACTCCCTTGGTAGTGCCAACCTGGCAGTGCATTTGCTTTGCTGCAACTGCCACCTGGGCACCACCAGGCTGGCACACAGGTGTCACAGACAATGAACCAAGTTGTCACTGCCAGGGTGCCTCAGTGGCACCAGCAGTGCCACCCTTCACAAAGGGCATGCACCTGGGGGTCTCCAATCCCCTGGGAGACCCCCAAAAGTGCTGTTCCATCTGCTCCCCACATGTAGAGATCAGCACTAAACAGCACTCACTTGGGTTCTCCAAGGCAAAACAGATTGATCCCATACCTCAGGTACCTCGGGAATCTGCACATTCAAGTGAGACTAGCTGACTCGCTTAATATGCAGATTTGCTCAAATATGATCCTGCCCGCAATGGATCCCGGGAGCAGGGTCTCCCGGCTTTTATCTGCCACGCTGTGCCGCAGCGAGTTGCATTTCAGGCACAGCGCGGTCATTGTGTCTTTTCACCACCAGACATCCCAAAGCACTTTACAGCCAATGAAGCACTTTGTGAAGTATAGTCACTGCTGTGATGTCAGAAACACAGCAGTCAATTTGCATACAACAAGCTCCAAGGTGTGCCCCCTACGTACACTGGACAATGTCGAATTGGTGCTACCCATCGCTGAAGCGATGCTCAGAATCCGAAACTGGCAACAGATTTTCATGAAGCATTTGAGTTATTTAGTGATGAACAAAAAATTGTGTGACGATGCAAGATGAACCCTGCATTAGCATTGTCCTCGACCGAGTGTTGCAGACTGGCACATTCCAAGGTCCAGGACTACGTGCTGAGGGACGCACTCAAGCTTGGGCCAGCTGCCGCCAAGGCGCAATGGGGAAAGACCACTGTGTAAGGTCTTACTAGCAAAAGTACACCGAGGGGTGGGTAACAGTGTAAAACCCCTCCGTCCGGGTCTTCAATACTCCAATGTAAAAAAGAAACATGACAATGTAAATATTTAAGAATTAACTGTAACATAAAGAAGGATATGTGTGTATTGTTATCCCAATTGAATGGAAGATAGACAAGTGAACATGTGTAACTTTGGAAATGTACAGTCAAGACAATTTGAAATGTTCTGTAATGTTTATCAGAGATTTTATGAATAAAGTAAATTTTTTGTTTAAAAAAATGTATTTGCCAGAGAATGTTGTTGCATTCTCACAGGGTTAGTTGATGACTAGGTGACCCAGGTACACAAAGACTGCAACTGGTATTGGGGCAGAAGTGACGGTGCTACTGCATATGCAGGGCAACATGTGGATGGAGCATGGGCTGCTGAGCAGAGAGCTTCTGCCATATGTTCTCTTGGATTGGAGCCAGACTTCTTTATGTTCCCTGGCAACGAGGAGAGTCTGTCTGGCAGATCAGTCAATTCATCCAGTAGACCATCCCATTGAGTTCCTCATCTGAGTCCTCTGCAGCAGGTCTCCTCTCTGGTCATGGCCTCCAGTGAGCAGGCATCTTAATCATCCCTCATCCCTAGTCTGGCTGTAGTTTAGTCATGGCCACTTGTCTCGCTGCATACTGACTCAAACCCTCTACCAGCCTCCATGGTATATGCCATGGCAGTATCTGAGCTGGTGGTTGGCGACTGTTAGATCAACTTACAGGGCTTCTTCAATTGTGCTGTGTTATTCTCCGTCTGTGTAGAAGTCAATATTTTTCCTGCTTCTGGACTGTGGTAGAAAGACTCAACAAAGTTAGTTTCGACAAAATAAGGAGTCTTTATTTACGAAAAGTTGTTACCCACTGCTTATTCCTCCTCAAGTCCGCGCTTACACAGAAAATCAGTTCAGTATTTATACATTATCATTATCAGGATTGTGTGACCACTGCTTAGTCAGGAATTCGATCAGAGGTAGAAACATAAGCAATGTCCTAAAACATGGCACAACCTGCTGATCTCCTAGGACTCTTCGTCTCATCACTCATACCATTCTCTTGTCCTTTGATAGAATATTAAAAGGTCGGTTATTCCTTCTTCCCTGACCTTATCTTGTCTTACTCATACAGCCCTGGGTCATGATGAGTTAACCTTATCAGAATTTACAGAGGTCAGGCATTTTGGAATAGCTTGACCTTCTCTGATCTTATTCATGCTTTAAGTTATGCGGAGTCAGCCTTTCTTACATTGTACCAAGTAGTTGACCGATTTTCCCATCATGCCATTACTTAATTCGTACAACTTCACATCTGCTCCTTGAGCTCCAGTGGTTGAACAGACAGCAATATGTGGGTGTCTGATAGCAGAGACACAGAGGGTAAGTTTAATAAGGACTTGGAAAGTCCACCCTGAGTAAAATAAAGAAATGTAGTTCTATTTAGAACACAATATATACACTGCCCGGTAGACCCCTACCGGGTTCCTTTTCTGATCGGTGCCTGGCTGGTCAACCCTTTATACAACCCCTGTCCCTAGCAGGACCTTGGGGAAGATAATCATTCCCACTCGGTTGGCTCCCGTATAGTCTATTACAGTAAGGTTAGCGTGAGGGAAGGGGTGGTGGGAAGCAGGAGTGGACACACCATCAGAATCTTGCTCACTCTGCCTGACAGAAGGATAAGGGTGTAATGAAAGTTAAAAAGGAGAGTAAGGCAGTGACATACCATGTTATCAGTGGTGTCAGATGCTATTGTCCCCACCACAGCCAGCACCCCGTGCCGCAGAGAACCATCTCCATCATAGGGTTCAACAGATATAGGCACCAGTGTCCCCGTGGTTCTGCTCTACTGTCCCTCCTGTTGCGAGACACTGTTTCCTGGAAAAGAGAGTAGAACTCTATGATATACCTGTCATAGCTGAATAGCTAGATATATGTGGAAGCACTGAGAGGTGTGCTTGAAGATGGCAGCATGGGTGGGTGTGTGACGGTGAGGTGGAGATCTGACTTTAGGTGTGGGTTCGGAATGCCGGGAATTGCTGTTGGATGAGTGATGGGAGAGTCGTGCATTTAGAAGTGTGAGAGGCAGGTGTTGTTCTGGATCCCAGATACCTTGTGAAGATGAATCATAGACCTTGAACACTTGGTGAGCTTATTAGACTTCTTGTGATAATGCTTCCAGATCCTCAGGTCCAGATCCTGAGAGTTAAACGTCCTGCCTACTTCCCCATAATCCCCTCTGAAGGTGGTTCTTGATGACTACCTATTGACGCATGGGGCTATTGCATCTCTCCTCCATTCTACATGTGACACTAATATCTGAAGCTCTACATCAGTGCCTGTGTTGTATTGCACTGGAACAGCTTGGCTAGGGTTGTGGCATGTTCTGGGGCATATGTTTTCAGTATTATTGATGGAATAGTGTCAGGGCCCATATTCTTTGCTGTATCCAGTGCCTTCAGCCATTTCTTGACATCAATGGAGTGAATCAAATTGGTTAAAGGCTGGCGTCTGTGTTGATGGGGACCTCCAGAGCAGGCCAAGATGGATCATCCACTCAATAGTTATGGCTGATGATTTTTGCCTTGCTTTTGCCCTCCCCCATCACTGGGGCTGGGGTTTTGTGGATCCTCCTCTTCCAGTGAGTTGTTTGATTGCCAACACCATTCACAACCAGGTGTCAAACTGCAAAACAGAGATCTAATACGTTGGTTTGAGAGAAGAAATTCCTTCACAGCTCCATCTTGGATGGGAGACTTCGTAAATGGAAACATCACATGTCAGGATAAGTTCTTTTCTGGGGTCAAAATAGGCCAATAATAGGATGAAGTCTGCTGTCATTTTACTTTCTCGAAGGCGCCTCCCATGACCATTTGTGGTACTTCCACAGATGTATCTGTAGTGGAGACAGCAAGGAGGCCAAATTGAGGATAAGCCTCCCATAATGGACTAACCCCAGGAAGGATTTTATTTCTGTGGTGTTTCCTGGGGTTAGTGCTGCCCTGGTGGCCCTCATCTTTCCCTCCACTGGATGTAGCCCTTTCTTATCCACCCCATAGCCCAAATATGCCACTTTGCTCTCCTGGAAAGTACAATTTTTCATTTTTTAGATGTACACCAACTTTCAAAAATCAGCGCAAGATCTCTTCTAACATTGCTAGGTGCTCTCGTTCTGAAATCTCCTTAACCAGAATGCGATCCAAGTACACCTTGGAGCATATTCTCTATGATCCGTTGGAATATGGCACAAGCTGACAAGACCCTGAAGGGTAAGTGAGTATACTTGTATAGGCTCTTTGGCCTGTTGATCGTAACATATTTGTGGAAAGGCTGGTCAACTTCAAATTGAAGATAGGCATGGCTCATATCTACGTTAGTGAACATCTGGCCACCTGCTAGCTTGGCATATAGGTCTTCTATTCGCCGCATGGGGTACCTATTCAGTTTGGATACCCAATTGACCGTAAGCTTGTAATCTCCGCAGAGATGGGCTGATTTATCTGGTTTAAGGATCGGGCCGATAGGCGCTTCACAATCTGCGAATTGCACGGGTCATATTATACCTAGATTTTCCAGGTGTCCAAGCTCGGTCCCTACCTTATCCAACAGGGAATATGGAACCGGCCTTGCTCTAACATATTTAAGCATATCAATTCTGGCTCTGGCTCCTTTTATTTTTCCAAGGGAAGACTTCGGGGTATTTGCTGATGACTTCATACAGTCCTCCCATACTCAGCCTGAAAATTTCTATCTAGTTCAGCCTTATCCGCTGGAGTCAATCTCTCCCCATAAGACTTGGTCCCTGTCCCTGCACAACAATGAGTGGAAGCTGGAGTCATTGCTACCCAGGGTCATTGTTGCGCCCTAAATCTGCCTGTAGGTGGATAGTCTGGCCCTACTGTCTTCTAAGCTCAAGGGTTGGAGAGCAGTTTGAAGGAGATCAAATGTCTGCTCTCTAATTACAGAAAAGGCAGGCCTTATGTCCACCTCCATTTCCAATGGATGACCATTTACCAGCAGTTCCACCATTTTTGGGGTAACCTTGGTCGGGATGATACAATTTTTTTCCTTCATCTCTGTTTCTGGGAATGTATATGCCTGCATGGTATGGGCCTGTACTGGCCTTGACTTCTTCCCTGAGGAGCACGCATATTGTCTATTCTTATAGCTTTGCCTTGGCTGTGCCTTTTTATGGTGCTTACAATAGTCCATCATCTGTCATCTGCAACCTTCTGGAGCTGGTTCCCTAGCATCCTTAGGACTGTCATAATATTTCATTGTTTGCCGGAGAATGTGAGCTGCGCTCCAATTTGGAATGGACACTTCTATGTAAGGCCTCCCCCTAGTCAGAGGACATTACTGTCTGATACCCCTTGTAGCTCGTCAACCTCTTTTTCTGCATTCTCCGGTGATGGGACTAGCCTAGTAACTTCTTTTGATTCGTCACATTGCTTCGTCTGCACACCAATGTGTCTCACAATATTTCGGTCAGGGATGGGCTGAATTCACAATGTTCTGCCAGTTTCCACAATTTGGTCTAAAATTCATTAAAAGTTTCCCCTGGAGTTCTCGCTGCCATATTAAAGCAATATCTCTGGAGGATGATTGAGAACTCCGGTTCATAGTTATTTTGCATTAGGCCTGCGCGCTTGTCAAAAGTTTTTGAGTGGGGGCATCTGGATAGGTCAGGCTTTTTATCATGCTGAAAGTCAGGGCTCCACATACTGTCATCAGAATCACTTTCTTCTTCTCACCTCCCACAATGTTATTAGCCTGAAATAAGTGAAAAATGTGCTCTCTGTGTTGGATCAAGTCTTCTCCGTTTATGTCATAAGTTTTGAGTTTCCCGAAGAGCGGCATTTTGTTTCTTACCAGAGAGAGTGAGCGTCTTGGGTTACAGGAAGATACAGACAGGATGGACAAATGGGCAGATAAGTGGCAGATGGAATTTAACCCTGAAAAGTGTGAGATGATACAATTTGGAAGGAGTAATGTGACAAGGAATTATTTAATGAACAGCATGGCAATGGGAGGTTCCGAGGAACAAAGGGAGCTTGGCATGTTTGTCCATAGATCTCTGGAGGTAGGAGAGGATGTTAATAGGGTGGTGAAAAAGGCATATGGAATACTTTCCTTTATCAATCGAGGCATAGATTCCAAAAGCAGGGAAGTCACATTGGAATTATGGAACTTTGGTGAGGCCACAGCTGAAGGAATGTGTGCAATTCTGGTCACCACATTATGGAAGGAATGTAAATGCACTGGAGAGGGTGCAGAAGTGATTCACCAAGATGTTGTCTGGGATGGAACCTTTAATTTATGAAGAGACGTTGGATAGATTTATGTTCCTTTCAGTACAGCAGAGAAGACTGATGGGCGATCTGACCAAGGTGCACAAGAGTATGAGGAGCATGGACAGGGTGGCTAGGGAACAGCTGTTCTCCTTAGTTGAGGGGATACAAGTTCAAGATGAGGGGCAGGAGGTTTTGTGGAGATTTGAGGAAAAGCTTTTTTACCCAGATGGTGGTGACAGTCTGGTATGCTCTGCCTGGGAGAGTGGTGGAGGCAGGTTGCCTCACATCCTTTAAAAAGTACCTGGATGAGTACTTGGCATGTCATAAAATTCAATTTTATGGGGCAAGTACTGGCAAATGGGATTAGGTAGGTAAGTCAGAGGGCAGCACGGTGGTGCAGTGGGTTAGCCCTGCTGCCTCATGGCGCCGAGATCCCAGGTTCGATCCCAGCTCTGGGTCACTGTCCGTATGGAATTTGCACATTCTCCCCGTGTTTGTGTGGGTTTCGCCCCCACAACCCAAAAATACGCAGGGTTGGTGGATTGACCATGCTAAATTGCCCCTTAATTGGAAAAAATTAATTGGGTACTCTAAATTTAGAAAAAAGGAAGGCAGGTCAGGTCTTTTACATATGTCAGTGCAGGCTCGATAGACTGAATGGACTCTGCTGCACTGTATTTTCTGTGATTCTGAGATTCTGAAGCTGTTGGTTTTCAATTGCAGTTTTTTCTGAAAAATGTGTTTTTACTCCTCGTCGCCAATATAATAACTTTGCCAAGGCTGAGGCGACATGCAAAACATGCATCCAAGGACCTACGAAGGTGCAAGGTTTTTCTTCTAAATTTAGAGTACCCAATTTTTTTTTTCCAATTAAGGGCCAATTTAGCATGGCCAATCCACCTAACCTGCACATTTTTGGATTATGGAAGTGGAACCCATGCAGGCAAGAGGAAAATGTGCAAACTGCACACAGACAGTGACCCAGGGCCGGGATTCGAACCGGGGCCTCAGCGCCGTAGGCAGCAGTGTTGACCACTATGCCATGTGCCGCCCCGAAGATGCAGATTTTAAGCTCTCACCGTACATCTCCTATTGGACGATCTACCACCCACTTAATAGGGGAATTCAAATTCCACAAAGCCCGCAGGGCAATCGATTGACAATCCTCCGTGTTCTTCATGGTCACCATAATATGGTCTATATCTTTTTACCCTAGTTATACAATTTAGCAGTACACTGGTCCCAACGCAGTTTAGGTGAAGTCTGTCCAAAATGTCCAGTGAGCTGAGTTAGCCGTTGATGGTTAGAGAACCAGTTTAGAATCCGTAGAATATCTACAGCACAGAAGGAGGCCATTCAGCCCATCACGATCTGCACCAATCTCTGAAAGAGCATTCTATCTCGGCCCACTCCCCTGCCTATCCCTGTAACCCTGTGCATTGATCATGGCCAATTCACCTAACTTGCACGTCTTTGAACTGTATGAGGAAACCGGATCACCCGGAGGAAACCCACGCAAATGCAGGGAGAATGTGCAAACTCCACACAATCACCCAAGGCCAGAATTGAACCCGGGTTCCTTGCGCTGTGAGGAAACAATGCTAACCACTGTGCCACCTTTTAATACTGACTAAGACTGAAAAAAGTACAATCTGTGTTACAGTTAAATGCTAAATGCAAACCTGAGTAGATTTTAGGAAGGGATCGACCCTCAAAACACCTCACTTACCAAATTCCTTGATTAAGCACTTAGTTCCCAGCTGCCACCTTTGTGAAAATTGCTTCATGCTCAAAATAATTGCATTTATTCGAGTTAGCTGTGAAATGCCTGAACAAGTCAGTGAATTTTGGGGTAGAAATCCTTCTTGGCTAGCAATATAAAATGGCCGTATCCCATGAGGCATTTTTATACTGCCATACTTGAAGGCAATGGAATTAAATATCCTACACAGGGTACAGTGGGTAGCTGATCCACCCCTGCCCATTTTGTGCTCCTGGCGAAAGAGCATTTCTACACCCCCTGCACCCCCTCCCCCATACCCCCTGCCCCCATATCCGATCACTCGTAATGAGTGACTTCCTCCTCGGCTGTAAAATATATAAATAGTAGCGCTGAACTGGGAGAAAAGAATCTACACAACTGCTCACCCTAATGAGATAGGAGGCTGTTTAAACAACCTTGGATAAAAAACCAACTGACACTGACAAACCTGTAAAAGGAGCCTTGAGAAGTCTAACAAGGAGGCAAAGATCGATCACTTACTAATGATTGGGTTGAGCTGAGTCTCATTGTTGAAACTGTTTTAATTGGGACATAAATATCTGCTCCAAGGAAAAGCAGATTAACGACCGTCTGTGTTTGCAGAGCGTTGTAGTAAACAAACAGGACATAAATAGAGATAACCATCCAACTCAAAAGAAGCCAAGTTTATGAAGGGAAACATGTAAAGACCATGGTCTAGCCTGAGGTAAAATAGTTGTCAAACAAAGAAAGAGTAAAGGCCCTTATTGAGATTAGACCTGTGCTGTCCTGTGATTGTCTCTTTATTTTTTTATAAATATAGAGTACCCAATTATTTTCTTTCCAATTAAGGGGAATTTAGTGTGACCAATCCACCTAACCTGCACATCTTTGTGTTGTGGGGGTGAAACCCACGCAGACATGGGGAGAATCTGCAAACTCCACACGGACACTGACCCAGGGCTGGGATTCGAACCCGGGTCCTCAGCGCCGTAGTCCCAGTGCTAACCACTGCGCCATATGCTGCCCCTGATTGTCTCTTTATTAAAGTGTGGGAAAAATGCATCTATCAAATTATTCATCGGTGATTATATACATATTTACCTACAATTATACAAAGTAACATTCCTCATGTCTCTTCCTTCTCTCTACTCAGCATCCCATATTCTAAACATTTACAGAGTTGGTTTATACTGTGCTAACATGAGTTTTCTTTTCCCAACAGGTCGATGTGATGCACCGACTATGTGGCTCAAGAGTGTTAGCACGTTTTCCATTTATGTTCTTCTCATTTTCAGGCTGCATTTCTAGCGAGCAGCAATTTGAAAAAGAGATTGAGCCAAATGTGCAAGTCTCTCGGTCAGTACACTGCCTCTCCATCAGCGAGAGCTCAGCTGTGCCTCCTTGTGGTGACACATGGCAACTGGGTCCCTCATGGCTCCAAGCTAAAGCTTCAGAGAAACTTGGAGGTTGGTTGGCAGCCAGACATGCAGTGTGCAGGTTCATCAACGTGTGGACACACCTTGGTGTTCATGAAGCAAACTCAGAGCTATGGTTGAATAGCAACACTAATTTATTGATACCATGGACGAGTTGAAGACTAAGGGAATAAATGCTGACAAAAATCTGAAATGGAACCCAAAGGTGGGCTGATAGTTTAACATGTCATCTTTCTGGAGGCTTCTATACCCAAGATGGTGCTAAATGTAGTGCTTTGTATTCCTTTGGGTTCAACTGAGGGATCAAGAGGGGGACCCTAATGTTTGGCCAGCCCAGGGTCTCCAGAAATGTTGTGCCCTGGAGAGGATGCTCCAGTTCCTCTGCACAGTATTAACACAACATGGGAGACAGCAGTTATGAATGATAAGACCAACTCGATTGATGTGGAGGATGGATGCTACAGGCTGTCAGAAACAATGGAGGCGAGACCATCTTGTGTAACTGGTCAGCCACTGCCCACCAAAGTCAGGCAGTCCATGACTAGTAAGGTTTTGACCCACCACAGTCCATCTGCTTCAGTGGGTGCTTGGAGCTCAGAGTCTGTGTTTAAGTGGACTGAATCCATCGCAACAGGCAAAGAAACAAAACAAAGAAAAAGGATGCCAACACTTTTATTAGCAACCTGTAACATCAGGACGATACGTACAGACAAATTGCAGCTGGTCAATAAGACACACAAGACCGCGTGATTGACATGGAACTCAATAGACTGAGCATTGACCTGGATCTCTACATGAGACCAGGCTCACCAAGAGCAGATCACTGAAAGAAAAACATTACACATTCAGAGCAAGAGATCAGAGAAAACATGTGAGGAAGGTTCAGACTTCACTGTAAGAAATGTATTATTCTCAATGATTGAACCCCTCACAAATGGTTCAGAATGTGTTCTCTCCTTTGGCCTCTCAAGAGGCAGCACGGTAGCATTGTGGATAGCACAATCGCTTCACAGCTCCAGGGTCCCAGGTTCGATTCCCGGCTTGGGTCACTGTCTGTGCGGAGTCTGCACATCCTCCCCGTGTGTGCGTGGGTTTCCTCCGGGTACTCCGGTTTCCTCCCACAGTCCAAAGATGTGCAAGTTAGGTGGATTGGCCACGCTAAATTGCCCTGAGTGTCCAAAATTTCCCTTAGTGTTGGGTGGGGTTACTGGGTTATGGGGGTAGGGTGGAGGTGTTGACCTTGGGTAGGATGCTCTTTCCAAGAGCTGGTGCAGACTCGATGGGCCGAATGGCCTCCTTCTGCACTGTAAATTCTATGTAAAAAAAAACTCAAACAGGGCCGGTTAACCTCTTGAGTATGTGTATTGCTATGCCCCATTACAGAGGTGAATGACCAGTTCTATGAGGGGTTTGACGCTGCTATCAGCAAAATCCCTGTCAAAACAGCTCTACCTTATGGGGGTTTCAATGTGACAGTGCACACGCATCATAAGGTATGATCCTCCGACCTCGGCCATCATGGTCTGGGATTCTGGGAATGGTCAATGTGAATGGACAAAGACTGCTTGAACTTTGCTGCTACTACATGCTTTGTTTAACTAACACCTTCTTTCAGAATAAACTCTGCCACAAGATGTCCTGGAGACATCCATAATCAGGGCATTGGCATCAGATCATCACCAGATGTGACTCTCTGAACAAAATTCCCAACATCTACATTGTGCATCTACCACAACACAACTATGATTCAGGTCACCCCCTTGTGCGCACCAGGATTTGGGCACAATCCTTGAAGATTTTTTGCTCACAGCAAGACTGCCATTCATATAAATGTCAGCCAAAATGCGCACCCAGAAAAGAAACAAACAGTCCCTCAACTCAATTGAACAAGGCATTCTCAGGCGTTCCCACAGAGTGCAGAATTTAATGGAACATACTTCGAGGCACTATCTCTAACACCATACCATTAACAGATGGGAAAGCAAGAGCGGAAAATGCTGGTCAGTTTCAAGTTTACATCATTGTGATGGAACTGGTCATTGAAGCCAAATGGTGCACTGTCATTAATTACAAGAGAGAACCCAAAGAGAAAATACTGAATGCACTAAGAGCCTCTCAAAGTAAAGTCCCAACAGCTGCTAGTGGTCTGCCAATGTGTAGTGGTTACAACTTTGCGCAAACATCCATATGTCCTTCAATACAAGGAATGCTAGGAGCATTGCTTGATGATTCTCAATGTTTGGCACCATTAACGACTCCTCAGATATTGAAACAGAACATATCCAAAAGCAGCAAGACATAGACAGACTCAGGCCGACAAGTAGCAAGTAACATTTGTGGCACACAAGTGCCAGGCAATGACCCTCCCAAACAAGAGAAAATCTAACCATTACCCCTTGAAATTCAACAGCATTACCATCACTGAATCCCCCACTGTCAACATCCTGGGGGTTACCATTGACCAGAAACTGAACTGGATTAGCCATATAAATACAGTGGCTCCAAGACCAGGTCAGAGGTTTGGAATCCTGTGGCTTGTAACTCACCTCCTGGCTCTCCAAGGCTTGTACACAACCTACAAGGCACAAGTCAGGAATGTGATGGAATACTCCCCACTTGCCTGGATGAGTCCCGCTCCAACAACACTCAAAAGCTTGACACCATTCAGGACAAAGCAACCAGTTTTATTGGCACCCTATCCACCAGCTTGAACATTCACATCCGCCACTACTGATGCACAGTGACAGTAGTGTGTACCATCCACAAGATGTATTGCAGCAACCCAGTTAGTCAGCACCTTCCAAACCCATGACCCCTACCATCTAGTTGGACAAGGGCAGCAGATCATGGGAACGCCATCACCTGGAAGTCCCCCTCCAAGCCACTCACCATTCCGACTTGGAAATATATCCCGTTCCTTTACTGTTGCCGAGTTAAAATCCTGGTTGAACAGCACTGTGGGTGGATTTCGATTTGAGAAGACAACCTTCGCACGCCAACTCGGGATGGGCAATAAATGTTGACCTAGCCAATGAAACCGGCATCCCATGAATGGATTTTTAAAAAGTCTGAAGGGTTTGGAAAGGCATCAGGTACATCAGCAAACAAAACAGCACCATTGAAAACAAAGACAGGGGAGGTCATCATCCACTGCAATAAACAGGAGAGATGGGAATTGGAATTTTATGTTGAGTTGTACAGCAGGGAGAACACTGTCACTCGCGAAGCTTTGGATACGTTAGAAAGCCTGCCTGTCATGGCAGAGTTGGGATCAGACCTAAAACGGAGGAGCTAAGCTATAGACTCAATATGCAGTGGCAAAGCTCTCGGTGCTGATCCAATACCTCTATGGGAAACTGGCACTTCTGCAGTATCTGCATGAATACCTCTGTCTCCTTATCTGATGGAGGGAGGGGGCAGGACCCCAGGATATGAGTGGTATAAATATTGTGATCCTGTACAAGAACAAATGTGTGCACACAGTTATTGCAACAGTCAACAAGGGATCTTCCTGCAAGTAACCTTCAGACATTGATATATTCCCAAGTCGGAATGGTGCGTGGGCTGGATGGGAATCTCCAAGTGCTGGAGTTTCTGTGCATCTGCTGCCCTTGTCCTACTGGATGGTAGGGGTCATGGGTTTGGAAGGTGCTGACTAAGTTTCATTTTGGTAAAATATTAGCCCATGTTGCCCTTGTCAGACTATAGATCCTGGCACAATGCACCTACCCCGAATCCCAGTGTGGTTTTAGAATATAAGGTTTACAATTGACATGGGGCTGGATTCGCCGCTGTCAGGATTCTCCATTGCGCCGGCAGCCCGGGGATTTCCCGACGGCATGGGGCTGCCCACACCGGGGAACTACATTGGCCGGCTGGCGAGACAGAGAATCCCACCCATGATCTTCTCAGTCTGGCAGCTGCTAAAGAAGTGCAGTGAACAAAGGAGCACACTATATGTTGCCTTCATTGATCTCACCAAGGTATTCGGCCATGTGAGCAGAGGTGGTCTATTTAAGTTGCTGAAGAAAATTGGCTGCCCACTGAAGCTGCTCAATGTAGTCTCCTCTGCGTGATATCATGATGGGTCAGGGCAGCTATGACAAGGCAACATCAGAACTCTCTGAAATTCACAGTGGGCCAAACAAGTTTATGTTCTGGCACCAACACTCTTCACTGTGCTGCCGTCTTATGCCTTCATCTCCAGAGGATGTCTCTATATATATCAGAACTGAAGAAAGTGTTCACAACCACCCGACATCTTTCCAATCAATGCTGCATTTTTGAAGTGTAGACACTGCTGTAATGCAGGAAATGCGACAGTTAATTTTGCACACTGCAAACTCCCACAAACAACAATGTGGCAATGACCAGCTAATCTTTGTGATGTTGATTAATGGATAAAATATTAGCCAGGACCCCAGGAATGACTCTTCTTCAAGATAGTGCCTTGGGATAATTTACATTCAACATAGCAGCCAGATGGGGCCTTGCTTTAATGTAACAGCACCTTCTGAGCCAACATCCTGAAATAAAAACCACACAAAAGAATTTCATAAACACTTTACTCAATGGATGTGATTCTCCGGCCTCATTGCGCTCTCGCTCAAGCATAATGAGGCCAGTGAACAGTGGGAGAGGCCAGAAACTAGCGCCAAACCGTCTGCGATTGCCACCCTAGTACTTGGCAGGGGGTGGGGGACCCTCTGCAGGGGTTCCGTCATGGGGAGAGTGAGGGGGAAGATGCCGGGTGCAGTGGAGGGCAATCGCTCACGGAACCACTATGCCAACCCATGGATCCCAATCCCATTCCTGCGGCAACCCTTGTCCCTGCCCGTCCGCCCCACCAATCACCCATAACCCCTCCATCCCACCCCCCGACCGCTGAGGCCTCTGGCCTTGCAGCCGAAGGCTATTGCTAATAGGGAATTGACAATCATGGTTAAGCGAGCACTTGACACATGCCAAGTGGGTTCCCGTGGGTGGGCGGACCATGTAGCATGTGGGAGTCTTTGCCTAGCATCCCACTCACACCTAGATGTCTGGACACTGTGCTTGAAAACTGCGGGAGGCAACACCGCACATGCGGCATCCACCATCCGAACACCCAGGGGATGGGGCACAGCTCCGGGGATTTGTCCACTGCCGGCGGCTGGGTAAGCATCACGGGGGGTCGGGGCAGGGGGGGATGCCTGGAGAGATGGTAAAGGGTCCAGGGGTCAGCCCGCACTCGGGAAGAAAGTGACAGAGGCACCATAATGGTTGTGCAAAAAGGTGTTTAATGTGCTGTACAATACCCCACTCCTGATGGTGCCGTCCCCAAACCCCCCAGCCCTCAGCCGCCAGCCTCCCCAGCCCCCAACCCCCATCTCACCCCACACCTACCTACCACTTATCCCACCCCCTCCCTTCTACCCCGGTGCTCTCAGTGATCCTCAACGTTCCTGGGTCTCCCAGCTCTACCAGGATGTCTTGGTGTTTTACCAGGATACACATCAGAGGCTGAGGCAGCCAGCTGCTTACCTCATCCAGTGGCCTTCGATGCCCCATTGCGGGCGGCTTCTGGGGGCTCTGGGGCCGGAGGGCCTTGGCACACTTGTCTGTGGCACATGCAAAGCTGGGGTTCACCTTGGGGTGGAGGGGCAGCTGGTTCAAACTCCGACTGCCTCTGCATCATCTGGCCCTGCCAGCCCCGACGGTTCGCCATGGTCCACACCATAGTCTCAACACCCTCAGCGATGTTCCTCAGTGACTGGGACATCCTCTGCAGTGCCTCAACCATGCCCACCTGTGACTGGGACAAGCTCCACAGTGCCTCGACCATGCCCATCCTAAGTGGGACCTGTCCTACAGAACCTCATCAAAGTCGGCCTTGTGTTGGATGACATTCCCCAGTGAGTTGGACATTCTCCCGGGGCCTCAGTCAGGGGCGTCACCGACTGTATGAAGTCTTGGAAAACTTCACTCATGGTGTACCAGGCTCTCCACTGCGGTCACCACCCTAGCAGTGTTGGCCTCGGTGCCACTCACTGCCGGTGCCATCTCTTGCGCCCGTAGCTCTGGGACTCCTCCAAGTGGCGATGGATATGCTAGAGTGATATTGACATCTCCCTCTGAATGTCCCAGCCAGTCCCTATCGTCTCCATCAACTCTGGGTAATCCTGTTCCAGAGGCTCAGCATCAAGCTGGGACTCAGCTGGGTCCTGGGATCCAGCAGCCCTCCGACTGATATGTCGCCTGGGGGTTCCTGCCTCCACCTGATGTACATCAGCAGCAGTGTGGTGCTCACCAGATTGTGCCCCAGGAGCCTGACCACTAACATTTCCCAACGAGATGTGTGTGTCTATGCTGGTGGAGGGTGGGGATATCCCTGTGCCGCACCACTGTGGCATCCTCAGAGCTCACCTCCGAGGCTGTCCTCGGAGTCAGGAGATGGGGCCGCCCGGGATGGGTTGGCGCCATCAGCTGAAGGACTTTCAGGAGAATGGACATGTGGTCAGTGCGAGGGATGGGTCAGTCAGTAAAGCTATCGCTACTCACGTTTGACAGGTCCCTCAGGTGGAGCCTGGTGGTCCCTCACCTCTGCGGCGTCTGCTGGCCTCTGCATAGGTAACTGATCTATTCTCAGCCACCCCAGTCACCTCCAGGGACTGCTCCTTGAAGGAGGTGAGGATTCTTATGTCTGGCACCCCTCAGCCAGTCTGGGCCCTTTCCCGCCGATTGTGGGAGAGCTTCGCCTGAAGAGACACAGAGAGCATCGTTAGCCACACGCACAGTTCAGTGGTGGGAGAGAGGGTGTGAAGGTAAAGTTGGGGGGAGGAGGGAAGGAGGGCTCGGGGTCACTTGGAGAGTTGGGAGGGTGGATGCTCCCATGAGGGGGCAGGGGCGGGGTGGCGTTGGCGTCTACTTACTCGTGTTGCCTGGTGTCGGTCTTTGACCTTCTTCCTGCTGGCCAATCCTCTTGGTCATATGATTGGAACTAATGGCTGCCGCCACCTCATTACTGACAGCACTGGCTGACTTGTGGCTCACCCTCTTGGACCCCCGGGGGAACAGGACATCCCTCCCGGTCTCCAGCACATCCAAGAGCCTCCCCAGGTCAGCATCCCCAGATTATGGGGTGTGTCTCCTCGGTGCCATTGTTGCGAGCTGGCTGGGTTTGGCTGAGCAAGTGCAGTTTAAATGCTGCTCAACCTTGTTAGCAGGGGGCAGGCAAGCACGGTCCCAGCGAATCAGCCGGCGAGGCGTTTTTTGTGGCAAGACGCCCGTGAGGCTTTGTAACGTTGAATTGCGTTGCCGGTTTCTCTGGGCCGAGCACCGGGAAGCTCGAGGCAATTCCCGCTCACTACCACACTTAGAAATTTTTTCCGGAGAATCGCGACCAATATCCCTTCATATCATACATACTGAACTGAACTATTCACCCCTTAATACCTGTTGATGCATTTGAAAATTAATCATCAGCTATGCATTGCCTTTTTTTTTTGACCCAGTGTTGAAAATCGTTTCATAGACATTTACTGAGTGCCCCTGCCTGGCATAAAGCTCCTTCAAATTTCAGCCAAAGTGCCTGCCGAGTGACTGCTGGGAAGTTCAATTGGGTGAGACTGCTGGTGGCCTTGGAGAGTGACCTCAAGCAGTGACTCTGGTGGGCCCAGTTTCAGACAGTACCACTTCAGTATGAATGGCAGCAGGATGGGCAGGCTGGCTGAGAGACAATATTAAGGCAGTGGGGAGCATGAATGCTGTCATTCTGAGTGTGTTACAATGTGTTTAGACAATGACCTGTCATCGCTGAATATTTGGGATTACGCAGATCCTGCGAGATGTGGGTATGGGGCTGGAAGCATTGGTAAATGTGTGAGGTTGAGGTGAAGAGTTTGAATGTTGTGGGCTGATGCTCGATCAATGACTCCAATGGCAGATTTGGGAGGACAGCATACCTGCATCGAATGCGTCCCGGATCAAAAGTTCTGTGTGGTCGCTGGCTGAAACTTGCGGGCAGTCACAGTTCCTACGTAACACCAGGAGCACACGGTAGAATTCCTCCAGCAATTCTCCGGGGATTTGTCGCCTCGTCGCTCGCAGATGTCGGGCATAGACCTGGTTTACTGGGCGAATATAGTGTCCTTTCAACAGGGCCATCGCAGCCTCAAAATTGTCCGCATCCTCGATGAGGGTGTAGATCTCTGGGCTCACCCTCGAGTGGAGAACTTGCATCTTCTGGTCCTCCGTGGGTGTAGTTGTAGCCGTCCTGAAGTACCCGTTGAAGCACGTCAGCCAGTTTTTGAAGGTTGCTGCTGAGTCTGCCGAGTTGCAGACACTCCGCCTTGATTCGGAGCTCCATTCTTTCAAATCTAGTCCAAGAAATTGATGCTCGATCAATGACTCCAGAAGCGAGATTGGATGACAATTGAAGGCTTTATTGGACTAGATGTTTCCCCCAGCAGCGCAGTTACAAAATGTAGCTGCTAGGGAGACACAGGCTCTTATACTCCGCCTTACTGGGTGGAACAAGCAGGCAGGCTTCACTAATGATATTGCTGTTTCAGGTACCTCCCACATCAATGGTCTTACAGCATCAACCTGGGTACCGTAATACCCCTAATACTGACTACCACATGGGCATGAGTCCCAATTGTTGATTGAATGGTGTGAGAGGCTGGTTGGATAGTGGATGTCATTAGAAGATGTATTTGTTGACCTTGACAACTCATGTGAGGCCTTTGAACTTTTTGGTGGGACTGCACCCAGGATTAGACTCTGAGAATTCACCTATACAAGTGCAAAGTACTGCAGATGTTGAAAGTCTGGAAGAGAAAGGAGAAAATATTTGGACATATTCAGCAGGTTAGACAGCAGAAATGTTTACATTTTAAATGCAAATTTTTATCAAATTTTAATCTGGGAAGTTACTTCCCTGGCCACCTACTCCCATTCTCTTTGCAGAATTGCCTTAGGTTCTCCTGGTCCATTGTAGAAACAACCTTCTTCTTCTTTCCACATCCTGAACCAAGTCCTTTTTCACTGCATGAGCGGGTTTTGGAGCCCTGTTGCAAGCTTGTTGTTCTCTTGACAGTCCAGAATTACTTTCATAAACAATTACAGCAGCTGCAGAAGACTGTGTCCCCTTTAATAGGGGCAGGCTACCTTTAAGATGTGCAGACTGACTCTCAAGTCATGCTGGCCACACACACACACACCTGGTTCAACCTGCATTGTGATCCCCAGTCCCCCGATGAAGAAATATTTAGCTCATTCTCTATTCGACTATTACATAGATCCATAACATTGTACATGGTAGGTTGTGGGTATGTTGTGGGTGAGTGGAGCAACAGCAGGGAATGCATTCCTTCTAATCTCAAAGAGCTTCGGAAATTTTTCATTTTCCGTGGTTATGCAAACAAAATCTGTGACTTAACACAAAAGTGCAATTTTGAAACCATGGTCTTCCATGTGATGCAGTGTCGGGCTGTGCAGTGCGCTGATGTACCACTGCTCCCAATCAGCACTGACGTGAAGGGAGCTCCATTGTCGACTTTGTGCTTCACCATGAAGAATTTCAGTAAGAAAACAGAAGCTAACAAAGAAATATCTGTGCAAAAGAGGCTACGTAACTTTGACATGACCCATTTAATTTGTGAGTTCCAATATTTTGAAATTAACTTTCAAAGTCTGATCAAAGGCTTTCTTTAGTTTTACATCGCAGGGGATTTAGTTGTAATCTGTATGAACTGCCAAACCAACATTAGTGATTTTATAAATACTGGTAACATGAAACTATTTAATCAGAAACTGGCAGAATTAGAGAGAACCTTAAAAGGATTCAGATGTGCTGGGCTTCATATTTTAGAAATAATTTGAACTGTTCTGAGGCTGCTTCAATCATCCCACTGAAAGCGTTCCAAATCCCATCAATCTTTGAAATCTGAAAATTATGCCTCATTCTCCGACTTTGATTAGTGGCCTTTTATTTTGAGAATCAATTTAAAACATTGCATAACATTCAGTGACTTCACTGTGAGAACGTTCTCAATAAAGTATATTTCTAGGAAGAAATATTAGTGGGGTAGGGATTCGTTTTCAGTCTAATTTGCAATATCACTTCATTTCTGGTACTCAGCAGCTATTGGCTTCTGGTAATAACCAACAATTTACTGAAGGAAATGGAACTAATTTATTGACCAGGCACTGAGAATTATTTTCCCAGATATATTCGGAAATGCTCAGATTGCACTTTTGCCCAAACTTTCATTTGAAACGAGTGCAGATTGGGTTGTGAAGGTCAAGATGTCACATTTTCTGGCCAATTAAAATGGCCCAAATCTTCCATTTCCAGTGAGTCGTACTCCATAAATACCCTGGCAAGGGCAGCATGGTAGCACAGCGGTTAGCACTGTTGCTGAGGCTGGTTTATTGGACTAAACAGCTGGCTTGTAATGCAGAACAAAGCCAGCAGGCAGGTTCAATTCCCGTACCGGCCTCCCCGAACAGGCGCTGGAATACGGTGACTAGGGGGCTTTTCACAGTAACTTCATTGAAGCCTACTTGTGACAATAAGTGATTATTATTCTTCTTATTATTATTCACAGCGCCAGGGCCCCAGGTTTGATTCCCGCTTGGGTCACTGTCTGTCTGGAGTCTGTATGTTCTCCCCGTGTCTGCATGGGTTTCCTCTGAGTGTTCCAGTTTCTCCGACAAGTCCCAGGAGACGTGCCGTTAGGTGAATTGGACATTCTGAATTCTCCCTCTGTGTACCTGAACAGGTGCCGGAGTGTGGCGACTAGGGGCTTTTCACAGTAAATTCATTTCAGTTTTAATGGAAGATAACTTGTTACACTAATAAAGATTATTATTACTCTTAAGTATTGCTGGGAGACCCTTGACAGCACAGGATTTGCTCAGGAAGTTCTAACATCCCCTGACTACCACCCCAATTCCCCGACCACTCCACATCTCTGGCTACCACCCCAAACCCCCGACCACTTCACACCCCTGGCTACCACCCCAACCCCCGACCACTCCACACCCCTGGCTACCACCCCAACCCCCGACCACTCCACACCCCTGGCTACCACCCCAACCCCCCGACCACTCCACACCCCTGGCTACCACCCCAACCCCCCGACCACTCCACTCCCCAGGCTACCACCCCAACCCCCCGACCACTCCACACCCCTGGCTACCACCCCAACCCCCCGACCACTCCACTCCCCTGGCTACCACCCCAACCCCCGACCACTCCACACCCCTGGCTACCACCCCAACCCCCCGACCACTCCACTCCCCAGGCTACCACCCCAACCGCCCGACCACTCCACACCCTGACTACTACCCCAACCCCCCGACCACTCCACACCCCTGGCTACCACCCCAACCCCCAACCACTCCACACCCCTGGCTACCACCCCAACCCCCGACCACTCCACACCCCTGGCTACCACCCCAACCCCCTACCACTCCACACCCCTGGCTACCACCCCAACCCCCGACCACCCCACACCCTGACCACCACCCCAACCCCCGGCCACTCAACACCCCTGGCTACCACCCCAACCCCCCGACCACTCCACACCCCTGACTACTACCCAAACCCCCGACCACTCCACACCCTGGCTACCACCCCAACCCCCCGACCACTCCACACCCTGGCTACCACCCCAACCCCCCGACCACTCCACACCCCTGGCTACCACCCCAACCCCCGACCACTCCACATCCCTGGCTATCACCCCAACCCCCCAACCACTCCACACCCCTGGCTACCACCCTAACCCCCCGACCACCACACCCCTGACTACCAACCCAACCCCCCGACCACTCCACACCCCTGGCTAGAACCCCAACCCCCCGACCACTCCACACCCCTGGCTACCACCCCAACCCTCCGACCACTCCACACCCCTGGCTAGAACCCCAACCCCCCGACCACTCCACACCCCTGGCTACCACCCCAACCCCCCGACCACTCCACACCCCTGGCTACCACCCTAACCCCCCGACCACTCCACACCCCTGACTACCACCCCAACCTCCGACCACTCCACACCCCTGACTACCACCCCAACCCCCCGACCACTCCACACCCCTGGCTACCACCCCAACCCCCGACCACTCCACACCCCTGGCTACCACCCCAACCCCCCGACCACTCCACACCCTGACCACCACCCCAACCCCCGGCCACTCAACACCCCTGGCTACCACCCCAACCCCCGACCACCCCACACCCCTGGCTACCACCCCAACCCCCTGACCACTCCACACCCCTGGCTACCACCCCAACCCCCGACCACTCCGCACTCCTGACTACTACCCCAACCCTCCGACCACTCCACACCCCTGGCTACCACCACAAACCCCAACATTTCACACTCCTGACTACTACCCCAACCCCTGACCACTCCACACCCCTGACTACCACCCCAACCTCCGACCATTTCACACCCCTGGCTACCACCCCAACCCCCGACCACTCCACATCCCTGGCTATCACCCCAACCCCCCAACCACTCCACACCCCTGGCTACCACCCTAACCCCCCGACCACCACACCCCTGACTACCAACCCAACCCCCCGACCACTCCACACCCCTGGCTAGAACCCCAACCCCCCGACCACTCCACACCCCTGGCTACCACCCCAACCCTCCGACCACTCCACACCCCTGGCTAGAACCCCAACCCCCCGACCACTCCACACCCCTGGCTACCACCCCAACCCCCCGACCACTCCACACCCCTGGCTACCACCCTAACCCCCCGACCACTCCACACCCCTGACTACCACCCCAACCTCCGACCACTCCACACCCCTGACTACCACCCCAACCCCCCGACCACTCCACACCCCTGGCTACCACCCCAACCCCCGACCACTCCACACCCCTGGCTACCACCCCAACCCCCGACCACTCCACACCCTGACCACCACCCCAACCCCCGGCCACTCAACACCCCTGGCTACCACCCCAACCCCCGACCACCCCACACCCCTGGCTACCACCCCAACCCCCTGACCACTCCACACCCCTGGCTACCACCCCAACCCCCGACCACTCCGCACTCCTGACTACTACCCCAACCCTCCGACCACTCCACACCCCTGGCTACCACCACAAACCCCAACATTTCACACTCCTGACTACTACCCCAACCCCTGACCACTCCACACCCCTGACTACCACCCCAACCTCCGACCATTTCACACCCCTGGCTACCACCCCAACCCCCGACCACTCCACACCCCTGGCTACCACCCCAACCCCCGACCACTCCACACCCCTGGCTATCACCCCAACCCCCGACCACTCCACACCCCTGGCTACCACCCCAACCCCCCGACCACTCCACACCCCTGGCTACCACCCCAACCCCCGACCACTCCACACCCTGGCTACCACCCCAACCCCCGACCACTCCATTCCCCTGGCAACCACCACAACCCCTGACCATTTCATACCCCGGACCACCAACCCAACTCCTGACCACTCCATACCCCTGGCTACAACTACAAGCCCCGACTATTTCACACTCCCGACTACCACCCCTGCATCTGGGCCCGTCTGAAAGAGTTGAAGTCAGACTTTGGCTCGTTCCAACTTCTTTCACAGAATTGTTACTCAGGAAAAGCTAGAAGCATTAGGACCAGTTCTAATTCCTGGGTAACTGTACTCCTGACCCCCCCCCCCCCCCACCCCCCACTGCAGACACTACATCTACCCAAACTTCATGCACTTGTTTATCCCACAATACCCAACTACCCCCATCACCCCTGACTACTCCCCACCCCTGACCACCACCCCATCCCCACCAGTTCCTATTCCTGACCAGCCCACACCGCTGGCCACCACGCCAACCCCCACCACTCCACACCCTGACCACCCCACACCCCTGACCACCACCCCAACCCCCACCCCTCTCCCGACCACTCTCCATCCCTGACCACCACCCGAACCCCCGACCACTCCCCACCCTGACCATGACTAAGCTCAGAAGTCCGGGTGAGAAATGCGTTATCTAAGGTAGGAAAATAGGAATGGAGTGACAAACCGACGGTGACTGTCACTTCATGGGGAATCTGGCCCAATGTTGGGACACAACTCAAATTGTAACTTTGAGAGGAAAGTAGTTAACAGTTCTAATTATCCTTCATTAGAACTGAGAGTGTTTAGTGATATAATAGCTTTAAACAAGGCAGGGAAAGTGGGGTGCGGGAAGTGGAAGAGTAAAGCAAGTAGGTCTGTGATAGGCTGAAGGAAGGAGTGATTAAATGACAGAGGGACATCATGCAAGTTAAAAAAGTGACCTAATCGAACACGATATTTACTCTGTTCACCTTGGAAATGTTCTCTTTCCTTGCTTGTGTTATAAGCTTGCGCCAAATTGTAACTTTCTCCTTTCACTTCTGCGACCTGAGTTTGAACCCATTCCAGTGGATGGGATGAAAGTCATGTTTCTCTCCTAGCTGCAGTAAGCTTCAGTGAAATATGTTTTTTATTCTCAATTTGGTTTCAAATAAGAGTGTGCAACATTAACTGTTCCAATTCTTAAAGGTAAAGTGCACCCTCATCAAATATTATCAAGCTGTTCCTACTGTAATTTTATTTCAGTTCTGAAACTACTGGCTTGAAACATCAGGAGATCAGCTACATGTTCACCTCCAGGGAAGCGTGAATATGAACAGCACCGAAGACACCGCTCAGCATTTCTAAGGTTGCACAAAACGGATGTGCTGTACAAAATACCAATTCCCAGCATGCTTCCGATGAAACATTCAACATTGCGAAAAAGGATGACTAAAGATTATCTGTACATGTTGACTTTTCCTTTCTTTGACGGGCAGCTAATCTTTAATACAAAGGACATCAGCAGATTGGAAGTGGTATGGTTCAGTTGAATCAGCTGAAAATGGGTTTTTGAGGCCTTGTGGGCGAGGCTGGAGCTGCAGAATACAATGTAAACTCTGATTTGCACTGTTACACTCACACATTGTTAATAATGAATATAATGCCATGCTGAGCAACAGAAGTGGAGATGGCAAACAATTTCTCATAACTCTCCCTGAAGACTAATTTTCTGTTTTCTTTTTCTTCATATAACAACAACTTAAACTTATATTTATATAGTGGACTGGATTTATTGGTCCCACGCATCCCAGGGCTTGAAACTCCCACTGGAGGGTCAACGGACCTATCAATGGTTGGTCAGATTGTTCCTCCCGCCCGCGATGTTTACCATGGCAGGCGAAATGAAACATTTACCCCAGTATCTTTCATGTGATGAAATGGTTAAGTCACTTTACTGGGAGATTATAAAACAAAGGATGACACTATGCCATATTTGATTTTGACACATCTGCCTTTCCATAGTCATGTGACTATGCCATGAGGCTGCTTCTGGAGGCAGACATCTTAAGACCAGTTCAATAAAGATCTCTCACTAAGAAACACTGAGAAACATCTGTCCTTAAACATGAAACATGCCACATAAGGAGATATTAGGTCAGAATCCAAACTTGGTCAATTTTCCATCATGTGTGTGAGGTTCAAATGGAGTTCTTCACGATTTATCTAATCTCCATAAGTAAGCTACTCAAGACTGCAGTTTGTTAAAACCATTATAAGTGAGTTTTAGCTTTAAGTACATCTTAGGAACTTTGCAGGAGGTTGGACTTCTACTTCCAGATATCCGTTACTTAGACATGTGCCATTACATGATTTTTCATCAGCAGCAAGAACTTCTGTAGGGAGGGTATTCCAGAGCTTCGGGCCAAGGCTAAAGAAGATACAAATGTCAATGGTGGAACAATTAAAATAGGAGATGTTCAGGGGGCTGGAATTCAAGAAGCATAGCTGTCTCTGAGGGCTGTGGGGGCGGAGGGTATTACAGAGATAGGAATGGGCATGACCATGGACGGATGAAAATTTTAAAATCATGATGTTGCTTGACATCGACAATGGTTTCATAGTCATCATTAGACTTTCAATTCCAGATTTAATTCCAAATTGGGTTTGAACCCCAGTCCCCAGAGCATTATCTTGGGTCTCTGGATTACTAGTCCAGTGACAATGTAACTATGCCACCACCTAAAGTAGATGAACTGAGGGTTATCCTATGGAGCTGGAAAGAAGTGTTATTGTGGTGGGACAAATAAAATATCGGAAGCTCATTGTTGAGGCACGCTGATGGTAAATACATAGAGGGCTGGTTATAGAGGGTTGGTTTAGCTCAGTGGGCTAGACAGCTGGTTTGTGATGCAGTACAAGGCAAGCAGTGCGGGTTCAATTTCTGTACCAGCTGAGAAGTCTGAATTCTTCCTCTGTGTACCTGAACAGGTGCCGGAAGGTGGCGACTAGGGGCTTTTTTCACAGTAACTTCATTGCAGTGTTAATGTAAGCCTAGTTGTGACAATAAATATTATTTATTGTTTAATTCAAATCCCAGGAGGGAAACTGGAAACAACTGCCTCACATTTGTTTTTTCTTTTTGCAATTTGAAATCCAGAAATTCTGTCCCCAACTTCTTGTGATGATTTTATAATAAAGTAAATGTTTATTGAGAAATAGGAAAAGATAAAATAATATAGAATTACACTAAAACTCAACAATGGCTTCACACAGAACCAATAGTTTAAGACAGTCCACACAATTTAATTTAACTATCTTCAGGTAACCTTCCCCACATCTGTTCTGCAACTCCTCAGAGATATCAAAACCTATAGAAGTCCAGTGTTTTTTTTTATCACGTTGTGCCTTTAATTCTCTGTTGGGTTGCTCTCTGAAGTTAATGGCAGCTGACTCTTCAGATCTGTCTTTGTTCACACTGCTTGCTGGGTGTCAACCCGCTATTCCTGCGAGAATTGATTAACTTCATTTCTATACTTGCTTTTCTTTTAATTTCTAAAAGCAATGTTCACTCTCTCCATCTTTTATTAATGAGACCTTTCCTTTACACTTTACATGTCTTCTCCTCTGCATTCAAATCTGTTCCTGTTTTGTATACATCCTTATTAAATTATCTTAGGTAAACAAAAGGTTGAAGTATTGCTAGGCTTATTACCATATCAACCCCTAGTTTAGATTCAGTCACTCTGTCCCTTGTTTTAATGACCACTCATTGCCCAACAGCTAAAACAAAGTCAAGAATTTTACCAACAGAAACATGTTACAATTTCTTGGGTTTTCCTGACACTCACCTCAAGATCAAATGTGACTGCCAAGGTTGCAAATGGCTTAATTTTAAATTCTTGCCACAGAGAAGAATGAAGTCAGAAGCGTGGGAGTGCAGTTTGGAGTGGGGACCAGAAACAATGGCATCGGCCGACCCAATATTTAATTGGAGGAAATTTCTGCTAATCTGGTATTGGATGTCACATAAGCAGTCTGATAACTTAGTAACGGTAGAGGAGTTCATAGATAGATCTGTATTTCGTAGAATTTACAGTGCAGAAGGAGGCCATTTGGCCCATAGAGTCTGCACCGGTCCTTGGAAAGGACACCCTACCCAAGCCCACACATCCACCCTATCCCCTATCCCCATAACCCAATAACCCCACCCAATCTTTTTGGACGAAGGGTAATTTAGCAAGGCCAATCGCCTAACCTGCACATCTTTGGACTGTGGGAGGAAACCGGAGCACCCGGAGGAAACCCATGCACACACGGGGTGAACGTATAGACTCTGCACAGACAGTGCCCCAAGCTGGGAATCGAACCTGGGACCCTGGAGCTGTGAAGCAATTGTGCTAACCACTATGCTACTGTGCTACCGTGTTGAAAGAGGTTGCTGTGAGGGAAGGCTGGGTGTTGTCAGTATGCATGTGAAATCAAATGCTGTGCCTTCAGAAACTGTTACCGAGGGCAACATGTAGATGAGCAAAAGGTAGAGGCCAAGGGTCAATTCTTGGAGGACACCCGAGGTGATGACATGAGAACAGGAGAGAAGCCATTGCAAGCGACTGTTCAGCTATGATTAGATAGATAAAAATGAAATTGGATGAGAGCAAGCTCGTACAGATGAATGGCAGTGGAGAGGTAATAGCGGAAGATAATGTGGTCAACCATGGCAACAGTGGCGTGCAGAGGTCTGGTGATGCCCGGGGCAAATCTTGAGTGTATGCCCCAAAGACTCAAGTATAAGGCCTAACATACTGAGAAATATTATGAGAAAGGAAAACATTTTGAATATATAAACACAAATGAAACATGAAATAAACGCTTTATTCGATTTTAATATAAATCAATCAAATTTATTAAGTTATTTTCCCCAAATGATACCTCCTGTCACAAAACACCTGAACTACTTCACTTTTTACATCAGCTGTGAGAAATTCTTTTTTAATGCTTATTAAAGCCAGGTTGGTCAGTCGCTCCTGTGACATAGAAGACCTCAGATATGTTTTTATTAATTTCAGTTTTGAAAATGACCTTTCACAGCTTGCGACTGAAAATGCGATTGTAAGCAGTAATCTGTATGAAGCACACAGCGTCGGAAAGACATCCCTCCCATACTGCAGTAAAGACTCCAGAGCATCTTTAGGATCAGGGGGAACTCTATTCCCTCCAGCTCGAAGGAGCATCACAAAATCAATAATTTTGTCATATAACTGAATTGCAACCACATCATTGTCATAATAATTTGCAAAGTCTGAACATTCCTTTTTTAATTTCTCTCTTTCTTGTTCATCTTCAATCTTCAATCACTACTGAATTTAAGTTCAGAAGAAAAGAAAATCGGTCACTGAGTCTTTGAAGACAGACACTGCGGTCTTCAATTTCAGTTTTTAATCTGTTCACAATCTCTACCATTACTCTATTCATTTCTTCTTGTGCCGTCAGTCCACTATCTCTTGCTGACTCTCCAGGCATTATTCTTCTTCTCCTTGTTCGTGCAATTGGTATTCCCCAATTTTCACAATATTCATTGGCTAAATCTATTGCATTGTGGATAATTTCATCATTCTTCAAATTCAAGATATGAATAAGTCCTCTCAGATCACAAGAAGCTTCATGGAACCTCATTTTCGGATCCTGCAAACGTTTTGAGACTTTCTCCACTGATGATAAAACTGAGTACCAAAAATTGAATAAAGCTATAAACGGGAACTGTTGAATAGAGTTCAGTAGCGATCCTGCATCAGATTTAGTTTCCCTTGAAAATTCTCCTTCCAGCAGGTGTTGAAGGCTTGCAATAACGTTGTCACACTCTTCATGGATTACTTGCACAGCATCATGGCTGGAACTCCATATTGTGTCACACTGTCTTTTCACAGTCCGAGTGACAAATGATTTTAACACTTCCCAACGAGAAGTAGATGAAGAAAAAAAAGTAAAGAGTTTTTCTAGAATGCCAAAAAATGTAACAACAACAGGTTGCACCTCACTTGCATGGACACAGGACAAATTGAGGCTGTGGTTCTCGCAGTTCACAAACACAGCTTTTGGGTTAACTTCAAGAATTTTTTGTTGAACACCTCCTCTCACTCCAGCCATAACTGCTGCGTTATCATATGCTTGACCACGACAGTCATTCATGGAAATTTTGTCTTCTTCCAATTTTTCCTGAATTTTATTTACCAGGCTGACTGCATCTTTCTTGTTGACTTGAAAAAATCCCAGAAATGTCTCCTTTATTTCTACTTTTCTGTTTTCATCAATATGAACGTAACGCAGAATTTCAGAAACCTGGGGCGGGATTCTCCGTTGCCCGTCGTAATGCGGGTTTCCGGCGAGAAAAATCGGTGTTAATCACTCCGGCGTCGGGACCTTCTTTAAAGCCGCTATTCTCCGTTCCCGGAGGGGCTAGCAGCTGACTGACGCGATACGCTTCAGTTTCACCAGCTGCGGAAGTGGTGAGACCCGGCGTATTTTGGAGGAGGAGGAGAGAGGCAGACCCGGCATTTGGGGCGGGGGGTGACCCGGCATTTGGGGGGGGGGGGGACCCGGCATTGGGGGGGGGGGGTGGTGACCCGGCATTTGGGGGGGGGGGGGTGGTGACCCGGCATTTGGGGGGGGGGGTGGTGACCCGGCATTTGGGGGGGGGGGGTGACCCGGCATTTGGGGGGGGGGGTGACCCGGCGTTTGGGGGGGGGGGTGTTCCGGCATTTGGGGGGGGGGTGTTCCGGCATTTGGGGGGGGGGTGTTCCGGCATTTGGGGGGGGGGGTGTTCCGGCATCTGGGGGGGGGGGTGTTCCGGCATTTGGGGAGGGGGGTGTTCCGGCATTTGGGGGGGGGGGTGTTCCGGCATTTGGGGGGGGTGTTCCGGCATTTGGGGGGGTGTTCCGGCATTTGGGGGGTGGGGTGTTCCGGCATTTGGGGGCGGGGGGGGGGTGTTCCGGCATTTGGGGGGGTGGGGGGTTCCGGCATTTGGGGGGGGGGTGTTCCGGCATTTGGGGGGGGGGTGTTCCGGCATTTGGGGGGTGGGGTGTTCCGGCATTTGGGGGCGGGGGGGGTGTTCCGGCATTTGGGGGGGGTGGGGGGTTCTGGCATTTGGGGGGGGGGGTTCCGGCATTTGGGGGGGGGGGTTTGGGGCAGCGGCGGGCAGAGAGGGGGGGCGACGGATGCCCGGGGCCAACGCACCGTCGCCCCCCCTCTGTACGCCGCTGCCCCCTACCCCAACCCCCCTTCACCACCCCTACCTCCCTCCCCACCACTCCTACCTCCCTCCCCACCACGCCTACCTCCCTCCCCACCACTCCTACCTCCCTCCCCACCACCCCTACCTCCCTCCCCACCACCCCTACCTCCCTCCCCACCAACCCCTACCTCCCTCCCCACCAACCCCTACCTCCCTCCCCACCAACCCCTACCTCCCTCCCACCAACCCCTACCTCTCTCCCCACCACCCCTACCTCCCTCCCCTCCAACGCCGCCCCCCATCTCTCGCAACGCCGCAACCCCCCCCCCTCAACGCCGGGTCCCCCCCCCTCAACGCCGGTCCCCCCCCCTCAACGCCGGGTCCCCCCCCTCAACGCCGGGGCTCCCCCCCCCCTCAACGCCGGGTCTCCCCCCCCCTCAACGCCGGGTCTCCCCCCCCCCCCCCTCAACGCCGGGTCTCCCCCCCCCCTCAACGCCGGGTCCCCCCCCTCAACGCCGGGTCTCCCCCCCCTCAACGCCGGGTCTCCCCCCCAACGCCGGGTCTCCACCCCCCTCAACGCCGGGTCTCTCCCCCCCCCTCAACGCCGGGTCTCCCCCCCCCCCCCCACCGCCGGGTCTCCCCCCCCCCCCTCAACGCCGGGTCTCCCCCCCCCTCAACGCCGGTACCCACACCCCCCCCCTCAACGCCGGTACCCACACCCCCCCCCCCCCCTCAACGCCGTACCCACACCCCCCCCCCTCAACGCCGGTACCCACACCCCGTCCTCCTCCCTCTGAAGGCCGGTACCCACACCCCCCCCCTCTCTCCTCCTCCCCCCCTCTCTCCTCCTCCCCCCCTCTCTCCTCCTCCCCCCCTCTCCTCCTCCCCCCCTCTCCTCCTCCCCCCCTTCCTTCCTCCGTTAGTGGGGGGGGGTGCGGCGTTGGAGGGGGGTAGGGGTCACCGTCGCCCCCCTCTGCACGCAGCTGCCCCTACCCCAACCCCCTCCCCTCACCACCCCTACCCCCTTCACCACCCCTACCCCACTCCAACGCCGCACCACCCCCCACTAACGCCGCACCCCCCCCCCCCCACTAACGGAGGAAGGAAGGGGGGAGGAAGGAAGGGGGGGGGACGGAGGAAGGAAGGGGGGGGGACGGAGGAAGGAAGGGGGGAGGAAGGAAGGGGGGGACGGAGGAAGGAAGGGGGGGACGGAGGAAGGAAGGGGGGAGGAGGAAGGAAGGGGGGGAGAGGAAGGAAGGGGGGAGAGGAAGGAAGGGGGGGAGGAAGGAAGGGGGGAGAGGAGGGGGAAGGAAGTGGGGAGGAGGAGGGGGAGGGAAGGAAGGGGGGGGAGGAGGAGAGGGGGGAGGAGGAGAGGGGGGGAGGAGGAGAGGGGGGGGAGGAGGAAGAGGGGGGGGTGTGGGTACCGGCCTTCAGAGGGAGGGGGACGGGGTGTGGGTACCGGCATTGAGGGGGGGGGGACCCGGCGTTGAGGGGGGGGGGACCCGGTGTTGAGGGGGGGGGGGACCCGGCATTGAGGGGGGGGGGACCCGCCGTTGAGGGGGGGGGACCCTGCCGTTGAGGGGGGGGGACCCGGCCGTTGAGGGGGGGGGACCCGGCGTTAAGGGGGGGGGACGGGTTGCGGCGTTGCGAGAGATGGGGGGCGGCGTGGTAGGGGTGGTGGGGAGGGGGGTAGTGGTGGTGGGGAGGGGGGTAGGGGTGGTGAGGGGGGGTGGTTGGGGTAGGGGGCAGCGGAGTACAGAGGGGGGGGGGCGATGGTGCGTTGGCCCAGGGCATCCGTAGCCCCCCCTCTCTGCACTCCGCTGCCCCCAAACCCCCCCCCCCGATGCCGCAACCCACCCCCCCGATGCCCCCCCCGATGCCGCAACCCCCCCGATGGCCGCAACCCACCCCCCCCGATGCCGCAACCCACCCCCCCCGATGGCCGCAACCCACCCCCCCGATGGCCGCAAACCCCCCGATGGCCGCAACCCACCCCCCCGATGGCCGCAACCCACCCCCCCGATGGCCGCAACCCACCCCCCGATGGCCGCAACCCACCCCCCCGATGGCCGCAACCCACCCCCTGATGGCCGCAAACCCACCCCCGATGGCCGCAACCCCCCTGATGGCCGCAACCCACCCCCCCGATGGCCGCAACCCACCCCCCGATGGCCGCAACCCACTCCCCCGATGCCGCAACCCCCCCCCCCGATGCCGCAACCCACCCCCCCGACACTGAACGGCGTCACCCATCATCAATGGTTGACGCCGTTTTAAAGCAACTGTGATTTTCGCCGACGTGACCCGTGGCCACGTCGGCGGGACTTCGGCCCATCCGGGCCGGAGATTTGTGGACTCTAAAAATATAATGAAATCCCGCCGGCGCCAGCTGTTTTCAGAGGCTGCCGGCGGGATTTGCACAACGCCGGTTTTTGGCTGGTGGGAGATTTAAAAACCCTGCGGGAGCGGAAATAACGCCGCTGCCCGCCGATATTCCGACCCTGCGTGGGGTCGGAGAATCCCGCCCCTGATCTTCATGGGCAATATCTGGAGTTGAATCCAGCATTATGCTAAAATATTTTGCGTTCTTAATTTCGGAAATTATATTTTTCTTGACAGTTTCACCAAGAAGATTGATTATTTCGTTTTGAATTCTGTTGGACAAGTAGGTGACACTTTTTGGTTTCTCTTTCCCTCTCTGCAAGTGTTTTGCTAAGATGTCATCATATTTGGCCAAAAGTCTGATTGTTGCTAGAAAGTTTCCTGTATTTTCACTGACTGTCTCCCCTGGCTCTGATAACCCAGATATTCCTTCTCCTCGATGTCCACGATAGGCCAGATTCTGTTTTGCCAGAAAGGATATAACCTCGACAATCCGTTCAGTTATAGCTTTCCATCTTTTCTTTTCAGCAAACATTTGCTGTTGAAGTTCAGCATCTATCGTAGTTGAATGATGGAGTCGAACTACGAGGTTCAGGTATTCCCTCATGTGAGCTCTATGAGAAGGGTTTTTCTCATGGTCAAGTATTGTTGGATTTAATTTTCTCCAAGTGGAGAAACCGTCTTCCTTTCCAAAGTTTGACACAGATGACAAATGCTCCTTTGAAAACAAAAAGCAAACAAAACAGTAGCATGCTTTCCGATATGGAGAGTATAACAACCATTTTCTCTCCACAATTTCTCCGTTTGTGGAAACTTTATCAAACCACTGTTTGGAAAATGATCTCCCATCCTTCTCAGCAAATGGACCACTTTTATTCTGATATCTTTCAGGGCCATGTTGTAATATTGTCATCTTCAAATGATCTGGAATCGGTTTCTTCAAACAGCCAAAGTCACTTCTTTGCAAAAATATGCTAAAATCTTCTTTATTTTCTTCACATGGATCATCATCCTGACAACGAGACTGAGGAGAGAGAGTATTATGTTCTGACCGAGCTGAATACGTATCAGAAAAATCCTTCTCTGCACCCACATCATCTTTTACTTCTCCAGGTTCTCCTACTTCTTCTTTACTTCTTTTTATCCATGCATCTAATGCCCCTCTTTGATGGGACTCTTCTTCGACTCTGGCCCTCTTTTTTTTCCTGTTCTGTGCTCCACTTGGTTACACGAAATACTCGTAACATTTCATTTTCTATCTCAAAAACCGTAAGACGCATGAGAAAATGGGAAGAAAATGGTAAACAATCGGTCAGTTGCAGACGGATAAACTATATTTCATTTCTGTGTTCCTTCGTATCAAATTATTTCACACTGATTCTCCACTGATAATTTTGTGCAATTTATATCATAGACTTGCAAATTAGTGGTATCTGTATTCGAATATTAGCATGTTAAGGAATAAATGTCTCCTATTCCGAGATTAAATACCATAGCAGTCCTCTGATCATCCAGGCTTCACTCTTACTACATCCCATGTAAATATTTCATTAAATATCACCAAAAAACCTATAAAAAACGTAGTTGCACCTGTTCTAGAGCTATTCACTGACCTGAGTAGGTAAAAGAACTAATCTAGATGCACAAAAAGCTGAAGAAAAGACGAGTTATGACTCGAGGAAACGCAGGAACGAACAGCCACGGAAGGGCCTGTTCTGTGCTGTACTATTCTATGTTCTATGTTCTATGTCTGCTTGTTGCTTTTGATGGTTGCACCACGTACATCATGCGCATGCATGTGGGGGGATGGGGAGAAGCACCATTTTCTCTAGACAGAAAGGGTACACCATGTTAAAGGAATAAAGGGCTAACAACTGCCTCTGCAGTGTGGTGAGCCTCCAAAAATTGATTTATCACCGCTGAAATTTAAAATTACTATCTTATTTCCTTCTCTGGGGCAGCACGGTGGCCTAGTGGTTAGCACAACTGCCTCACGGAACTGAGGTCCCAGGTTCGATCCCGGCTCTGGATCACTGTCCGTGTGGAGTTTGCATATTCTCCCCGTGTCTGCGTGGGTTTCGCCACCACAACCCAAAAACTGTGCAGAGTAGGTGGATTGGCCATGCTAAATTGCCCCTTAATTGAAAAAAATAATTGGGTAATCTAAATTTTTTTTAAAAATTTAAAAAAAAATTTAAAAAAATTTTTTCCTTCTCTGATTGGATGCCCCCATCCAATGGATGCCCGGGGCCAATGCACCATCGCCCCCCCCCCCCCCCCCCCCCCCCTCTGCACGCCACTGCATGGCAAAACAGGAAAAAGTGGCCCAATTCTGCTCCTGCACCTTATGGTTAAAATTGAGAAGGGCGAGGGGGAAAAGTTTAATTCAAGTGCAAAGATGCTGCGGTCAGACATTTTACTGTTAAGCTGCACATCACACCATGGTCACATCTTAACAGCATAGAGTGACAAACCCACACACTGATATTTAGTTGATATCACCATTGTTGATATGGGCGTTTTGGCATTTCTGGAATTTTTGGCCACAATTTGAAAGCCCTCCTAAATCACATCTGCACAGTGGAGTCATGAAGGCTATGGGAGGCCAGTCAGAGGGTGAACAAACTCTGACTTCAATATTAATCACTGAGGTGCTTTAACATAAGCAAAACTGCACCTTTACATTTGCTGGAGTTTCACGGGGAAGGGTTGAAGAGGTAACGGTGAGGCACTGAAGAGTATCACACCACCGCTCACAATCTCCAAAACCACCACCCGCACCCCCCCCCCCCCCCACCCAAACGATATGTGGACCTGTGAGATGGAATGGCCAGCAGGGATCACCCGGGAGGACAGTGGAATATGATCCTAAAGCCAGGAGTCAGACTTTATCAGACAATGAGGAGCACCAGAGCTCATCTCACAGCGAGTCATCAACATCCTCCGTCCCACGGACAACTCAGGGTCAACACCCTATTGTAATTCTGGTAGGCCCCTCAGATTGGGAAGGGCGAGCTGGGGTGGTGGGATAGACTGAAGGGGGCAAGGACAGGGGAGGAAGGGAGAGGCTATGGGGAACAGGGCACCACTTGGAAGGGGGTTGGGGAGAGTATGGAGAGGTGGGACAGGCTGGCGGAGCTTTCAGTGGCCAGGCCTCTTAGATGGAAAATCTGAATATGATGAGGTGATGAGATTGCCTCGCGTGCAGCGACCCTGGAGCACACATTGTGCATCCTGCCCTGCCATCCTGTCAGCACGGCTCCATGCCAAATCATCCTGGACAACCGCCTCATCCTCCTCTTCTGATGTGGCCTGCCGATCTTCCTGCTCCTCCAGCATGTCCCACCTCTGCTGTGCAATGTTATGAAGGATGCAGCAGGCCAACACAATGTTCAACACTTTCCTGGGGCAATATTGGGGAGCCCGAAAAACGTGGTCCAGGCACCGGAACTGCATCTTTAGGATGCCCATGCTCTGCTCAATGACACTCCTGGTCACTGTATGGGCATCGTTCTAGCAGTTCTCCACCAAAGTCTGGTGCCCACAGACAGTTGTCATTACGGGGTTGCGGGGGGGGGGGGGCAGGACGATGGGAGCAGGAGCGTGGTAGGCAGGCAGGGCTTAGAGTCAGCTGGTGGTCCTGCGGAGTGGGTTAGCCGATAATGTGACTGGTGAGGCCTCTGCCCTGAGAGGGGCTGAGTGTCAGGGAACGTACCAAATACCAAGGTGCATGTGTCCTTTGTTTGCGATGCACTCTGCTATTCACCTGCTCCCCCTGCAGTGGGGCTTCACTTCTGATGAACACACTAATAAGTGCCAGCACCTGATAGGCCACTGATAGAGCTTGGCTATGCCCATCCCATTGATGGGTCAGCTGGGGTTTGAGGGTTTCCAGAGGTGTGGCCTGGGTTGGCTCCCAGACAACCAGAGGCTCTGTGAACATTTACAGATCACAGTGAGCAATCAACAGGTTAAGTAGCCAAGGGCCTGTTACTTGTATGAAATGGGCGCGTTTAAAACAAATACTGCAGCAATTGCGGTCTAAGCGTGGACACGCCGATCCCGAAGGGGACACCCCAAATCCAGATAGCTATCACCACGTCGCTCCCCCGGCCCTGGTAGCAACCCCCCCCCCCCCACCTTCCCGCCAAGCAAGGGCAACAATTTCTAACAGTTTTTAACACTTACCTTCATTCTGTCCCTCAGCAGCCATGGCAACCAATCACTATTGAGTAAACTGCACTCGCATGACGTCCGCCTGGGCGGAGTGGAGATTAGCGGAGGCCCAGAGCATACCCGGATCCAACCCGCTAATGACATGTAAGCGAATGTAAATGACGGCTTTGCATATAAATTATGGTTTTGCATGTCGTCGCCGGCGCGAGTTGCAAACCCTGTCATTGCCACCAGCGAGGGACCGGATCATGGCATTTGTTTCGGTGCCGGGTGTGAACGTTGATTTTGGCCGAGCATCCGATCCTCTGCCTGTTTGTGATTCACGTTTCTTGCATTGAGGGCGGACACTTTAGCCCAGGATGTCCATGCTGCTTGGAAAGAAATGCAGGCCAGAGATGCTTTGTTTTGAGAGTTGGAGCTCAATTAGTTCAAAAGCATTCATTGAACTCTGAGAGGCTGCATCATCATGGAGATGGGTGGAGCTTAAGGAAGGTCTGGAAGTAGCTGTTGGTTGTAATTTGGACCTGTTGTGGTTTGCAGCTAACAGTGAAGTCCTGGGAATGTTAGCAGGCTCTTGAAAATTAGGGCTCAGAGAAGGTTGCAGAAAGTGACTAGTTCCAGGCCAAACAGTTAGGATTCAGAGAAGTCCTGGGACCCTTTTACAGCCATGTGAGGCTGGGAGACTGGAGTAGCTTGGGGCAATGCCAGATTAACAGTCACTCAGAGAGTTTGAACTCTGCTGGTAATTAGATCTGGTGTGCAACTTGTGAATCCTGGAGAATATAGTTTCAGGAGAGGAGAATGAATCATTTGGAGGTGAACATAAACTCCATAGAATCCATAGAAGGAGGCCATTTGGTTCATCTAGTCTGCATCAACCCTCTGAAAGAGCACTCTACCGAGGTTCACTCCCCTTCCTATCCCTGTACCCCAGACATTGACCATGGCCAATCTTTGAACAGTCATTGAGGTAGTCTGAGTCAAAATACCTTTTTAGGGAATTCAGGGGTTAGAAGGTGAAGAGTTGATGTCTCTCATGACGGAGACAAGGTTGTAATAAGATAGTGCAACCTAGAGTGGTCTGTGAAATCTGGGTGGATTCCTGTGAAATCTATGAGATCTTTGTTGCATCTACCATTTAATGTGCAGTGTGATATGTTTGATCTTTTTTTGTTGTGTTAATTCTGAATGCTGGGTTATAAATTAGATATTGTAGATTATTTTACTTTTCTACCTTTGTATAATAAAGTTTAGTTTGTTTAAAACTATGGAATCCTGTGTCTTTGTTCTCCTTAATATGAGTGTAAAATCTCAGACACTTTTGACCAGTGTATTAATCTTTATTGATGAGGCCGACAAAGGAGAATGCAAGTGCATAAATCCAATAACTTTATTCAACAAACAGTAAAAATAAGTTACCCAATTTACCTCAAATTATCCCAAAATATTACTAAAAGGCCCCAAGATTTATGATACTATCCATGCGGATGATCTCAGTTGTGCTGTGGGTCTGATTCTCTGAGTCTCTATTTCCTCAGAGTCTTTCTTCATTGCAAAGGTGAGTCTCACACATTGCTTCTTCCATCTCTGTTGCATGGAGTCTTCGCTGCTGGCAGGTCCGGAGGTTTGATTCATTTACCTCTCTCCATGCCTTTCCAGAATGTTCCCCAGCCGATGAGCTCACAGGGTGGGAGTGGTACCATCCAATTAAGTTACTAATGGCTACCCAGCAGGCCACCAGGGGTCCATTTCTTGATGCATTGTTTGTATTTAACCTTGTTTACTCAAAACAATTGATCCATGAATGGAGCTGATTATCTCTTGGTGGGTGATTGATTTACTCAACCATATGAATAGAGCCAATTGTCTCTTGATGAGTGATTGATAGGGCAGGTCCAGACATGTCCTGGCTGCTTGTTTGAGTTTCAATGTATTCGAACTTGGCCAAGATTGAATTCCCATCAGGCTGTTTTCTGGAGCTCGCTGTGGCTTGGTTTAAAAGGTCCAATATTTTAATTTAAAGTGTGCCATTTTATCGGGCCTAAAATCCAGGTCACTCCAAACTATCACATCCAGGTGGGTATATGGGATTTCAAACTTTTCTACTTTAAACAAAAAGTTATTAGTCCCTTAATGAGTCATAACATAATGTACAACTAGCTAGTGTGTAACCACATGAAAAACGTCCTTCATGGCTGTGCACACTTTCCTGGTGGCTTCCCTGGTTCAATGTCTGTTATCATTGTTGTGGATCTTACATGTGGTCATCATGGAATTGGAGTTACAGATTAAACCAGAGGCTAGACTGTTGCTAAACTTCACCTTTTATTGAACATTAGGCTAACTATGCACAATACAGATTCAACACAAGGCTCTACATAGAACTATCTCGCGTTGTGCTCTGTTACCATGTGATGTTGACTACACATTTATACATTTTTTTTGGAAATGTTTTTTGAGTTTTCATATTTTATATCTAACAAATTACAAATTATTAGAAAAAAAACACGCAAAAATTAACATGTATATTTACAGGCAAGCATCTTCATAATAACAACTGTGGCCACCCCCTTTAACCGGCATACATATTTTACATTCCCCGATATGGCCGAGGCACATGTTTATAGACATTTATTTACAATTTGGTTTTGGGCCTTAGCTTGCCATCAGACTGTCGCTTGCGGCTTTTCCTTCCTTTTTTTTGGGAATAATTTTCATTCAAGTTTTCAACAACAAATTTTATCACAACAGAGAAAAACAGTAACCTCTCCCCTCCAATACAAAAACAATAAATTAACAAGAAAAAGAAATAAGCATAAAACCATGAGAACAAACCCCCCCCTCTTCCCCCCCCCCCCCCCCCCCCCCCCCCCCCCGGCTACCTTCCCCCACTTCCTGTCCATTTTCCCCTGATTCTTGGCCACCCGACTATTCTTCCTCTTGTTCGTTGGCCACAAACAGGTCCCGGAACAATTGCATGAATGGCTCCCATGTTCTGTGGAAGCCGTCGTCTGACCCTCGGATGGCGAATTTGATTTTCTCCATTTGGAGAGATTCCGAGAGGTCGGACAGCCAGTCTGCAGCTCTGGGCGGTGCTGCTGACCGCCAGCCAAACAGGATTCTACGGCGGGCAATCAGGGAGACAAAGGCAAGGGCGTCTGCCCTCCTCCCCAGGAATAGATCTGGCTGGTCTGAAACCCCGAAGACCGCCACTATCGGGCATGGCTCCACCCTCACCCCCACCACTTTGGACATAGCCTCGAAGAAGCCTGTCCAGTACTCCACAAGTCTGGGGCAAGACCAGAACATGTGGGCGTGGTTGGCCGGGCCTCTTTGGCACCGTTCACATCTGTCCTCCACCTCCGGGAAGAACCTACTCATACAGTTTCATGTTAAGTGGGCTCTATGTACCACTTTTAGCTGCGTCAGGCTGAGCCTTGCGCATGTGGAGGTGGAGTTGACCCTATGCAGTGCTTCGCTCCAGAGTCCCCACCCTATCTCAATCCCCAGGTCATCCTCCCATTTCTTTCTTGTTGCGTCCAGTACGGTGTCGGCCCTTTCTACCAGTCGGTCATACATGTCGCTACAGTTCCCTTTATCTAGGATACTTGCGTCCAGTAGGTCTTCCAGTAGTGTCTGTCGTGGCGGTTGTGGGTACGTCCTTGTCTCCTTTCGTAAGAAGTTTTTGATCTGCAGATACCGTAGCTCGTTCCCCCTGGCTAGCCGAAATTTCTTTGTCAGTTCGTCCAGTGTTGCGATCCTGCCGTCCGTATTTACGTCCCTGACTGTCAGTGTCCCTCCGTCCTGCCTCCACCTTTTGAAGGTGGTGTCAGTCAGTGCTGGTGTGAACCTATGGTTGTTGCAGATGGGAGCCTTGTCCGACATTTTGGTCAGGCCAAATTGCTGCCGCAGTTGGTTCCAGGATTGGAGGGTGGCTGTCACCACTGGGCTGCTGGAGTGTTTTTTGGGTGGGGATGTGAGTGCTGCCGTGGCGAGGGCACGGAGGGAGGTCCCCATGCAGGAGGCGTCCTCCGCGCGCACCCACTCGGCCTCTGGCTCCTGGATCCATCCCCTTACTCGCTCGGCTGTTGCCGCCCAGTGGTAGAATTGTCGGTTTGGGAGGGCTAGCCCCCCCTGGATTTTGTTTTTTGTAGGACCTTCTTTGGGACCCTAGCATTTTTACCCCCCAATACGAACGCCATGATTAGTTTGTCCAGCGCTTTGAAAAAGGCCTTGGGGATGTAGATCGGAATGGATCTAAACAGGAAGAGGAACCTGGGCAGTACGTTCATTTTGATCATCTGGACTCTCCCCGCGAGGGAGAGTGGGAGTGTGTTCTATCTTTGCAGGTCCTTTTTAACTTCCTCCGTCAGGCTGGTGAGGTTCCATTTGTGGATCCCTTTCTAGTCATGGACTATTTGGATCCCCAGATAGCGGAATTTGTGTTGGGCTTGTTTGAACGGCAGCCCCTTTAGTGCTGCCCCCACCCTCCTTGCGGGTATACTGGGAAGATCTCGCTTTTGCTCATGTTGAGATTGTAGCCCGAGAAGGCTCCAAATTCTTTCAGGAGCGCAATGATTCCGTCCATGCTGCTCTGTGGGTCCGAGATGTAGAGGTGCAGGTCATCTGCATAGAGTGAGACTCTGTGCTCTCTACCTCCCCTTCAGATCCCCCTTCAATTTTTTGCTGCCCTGAGTGCGATTGCTAGCGGTTCGATTGCTAGTGCGAACTGCAGCGGGGACAGTGGGCATCCTTGTCTGGTGCCCCTGTGCAGCTGGAAGTATTGGGAGTTGGTATTGTTGTTCCGTACGCTCGCCATGGGAGCGTTGTATAGGAGCTTTACCCAAGCGGTGAACCCTGTTCCAAATCCGAACCGCTCCAGTACCTCTGTGAGGTATTTCCATTCGACTCTGTCGAAGGCCTTTTCTGCGTCCAGGGAGACAATCACCTCTTGTGTTCTATCCCCAGAGGGGGTCATTATCACGCTCAGCAGGCGCCTGATGTTCGAGGTAAGCTGTCGACCTTTGACGAAGCCTGTCTGGTCCTCTGCGACCACTTCGGATACACAGTCTTCTAGCCTTTTGGCTAGGATTTTGGCCAGTATTTTGGCGTCTGCGTTCAGCAGAGAGATGGATCTTTATGACCCACATTCCGTTGGGTCTTTGTCTTTCTTAGGTATCAGCGACATTGAGGCCTGTGCTAATGTGGGTGGCAGTGTGCACCTAGCTAGCGAGTCTGTGAACATCTCCCGCAGGTGCGGGGCCAGCGCTGTCGCGAATTTTTTGTAGAAGTCTGCCGGGAATCCGTCCGGTCCCGGCGCCTTCCCCGTCTGCATGGAGCTAATGCTGTCCATGATCTCTCCCAGTGCTAGTGGTGCTTCCAGGTCCCGTTTTCTGCCCTCTCCTACAACTGGTATGTCCAGTCCATCAAGGAACCGGTTCATCCCAGCCTTCCCCGTTGGGGGCTCTGAGGTGTACAGCTCTTGGTAGAAGGCCTTGAAGGTTTTGTTAATCCTCTCTGGTTCTGTTTCCAACGTGCCCCCGGTACCCCTGATTTGCGCAATTTCTCTGGTGGCTGCCTGCTTTCTCAGCTGGTGTGCCAACAGGTGGCTGGCTTTGTCTCCGTGTTTGTCCAGGGCCCCGCTCGCCTGGCTGAGTTGGTGCACTGCTTTCCTGGTGGAGAGCAGGTCAAAGTTCCTTTGTAGTTCTTTCCCCTCCGCCAGGAGCTCTACGGTCGGGGCCTCGGAGTATTTACGGTCTACCTCCAGTATGGAGTCGACCAGCTTCTGCCTAGCCACCCTTTCCTCCCTATCTTTTTGCGCTTTGAAGACAATGATTTCCCCTCTTAGTGCGACCTTAAGCGCTTCCCAGAACGTGGAGGGTGAGACCTCCCTGTTTTGGTTGTTCTCCGTGTACTCTGCTATGGCCCGCGCTATCCTTTCGCTGAAGGCCTTGTCAGCTAGTAAGGCACCGTCCAACCTCCATGTGGGGCGCTGGGCCCTTCCCGTCTCTAGCCGCACGTCCATGTAGTGTGGGGCGTGGTCTGATATCACAATTGCGGATTATTCCACTTTGTCTATCCCTGGAAGCACCGTTTTCCCCACCACAAAGAAGTCAATTCTGGTGTACACGTTGTGTACTGGGGAGAAGAAGGCGAATTCTTTCTCCTCCGGGTTGGCGAACCTCCAGGGGTCCACTGCTCCCATCTGCTCCATAAAGTGACTGAGTTCCCTTGCCATGCTTGAGGTTTTCCCCGTTTTGGGGTTTGATCTGTCCGTCCCCCCCCCATGATTAGTCGATGCGTCTCTATGTCCGGGATTTCTGCCATGGTCTTTTTGATGAAACTCGTGTCGTCCCAGTTGGGCACGTACACGTTGACTAGAACTACCGGTGCCCCATCCAGGGCCCCGCTGACCATGACATACCGCCCCCCTGGGTCTGTGACCCTCTTTGTCACCCTAAACATTGTCTTCTTGCCGATCAGGATCGCCACCCCCCTGGCCCTTGTCCCATAGCAGGAATGGTAGGTTTGTCCCACCCAGCCTTTTCTTACCCGCAGTTGGTCCTGCTCCCTCAGGTGCGTCTCTTGGAGGAAGATTATGTCTGCCCTCATGTTTCTGAGGTGGGTGAGGACTCTGGATCTCTTCACTGGGCCGTTAAGTCCCCTTATGTTCCAGGTGATTATCCTGGTGGGGGGCTTCTGCCCCCTCGTTCCTGTGGGATTAACCATACTTATCTGGTGGACGCGCCCCTGCCCTCCGGGGTTTCCCTTTGTTAGGGGGCCGTCCAGGATGGTCGCTGTCACTGCTCTCCCCATGCGTTCGGGTCTCTGTGCCCCCCCCCCCCCCCACCACCCCCGGTCTCTCCCTTTTCCCTTCTCCCCGTATACCCCTCCTTTGCCTCTCTATCCCCTATTCCTGTCCCCGTTTGCTCTCCCGACTTTGACGGGTGTTTCCCCCCCTCCCGCCTGGCGCCTTCCCCCCTGTTGGGGGTGCGCTGCGGCCCTGCTTTGTTGCGTGCCCCCGGCGCTAGCTTTCCTGCTAGTACGGTGGCTCCCCTCTCAGGGGTTATTGTCTCGCTTCTTCCCTGCCTGGCCTCTACGGTTTTCTGCCCGCTGTTCCCCCATCCTACCCTGCACCCCTCTCGCCTGCTCTCCCTTCTCCAATACTCTCGTTCCCTCATGCTGGGGCCTGGCCTCCCACCTGGAGCGGTCCCTTGGGCAGTGGTTTATTCTTTGTTCTGGGTGTTCCTGCCAGGGTAGGGGGGCTGGCATTGCCTCGCCCCTCCCCACCCCACCCCCGTTGGGGTGTCGTTGCCCCCTGCCAGGGGCCCCTCGTCCCTACCCTCCCGGTTGTTTTCTAGCCCGTGCTCCTCGACAAACCTATTCGCCTCAGCGGGGGCTGTAAAGAAATATTTCCTGTTTTGGTATGTGACCCAGAGTTTCGCTGGGTACTGCATACCAAAACGCACTCTGTTCCTGTGGAGAGCTGCTTTCGCTCTGTTGAACTCAGCCCGTCTCCTAGTTATATCTGCCCCAAGATCCTCATAGATTCGGATGGCGTGCCCTTCCCATTTACAAGCTCTATTTTCCTTGGCCCAGCGCAGGATTGTCTCCCTATCCTGGTACCGGTGCAGTTTGGCTATGACTGCTCTCGGTTGTTCCCCTGCCTTGGGCTTCGGGCGCAGCGACCGATGTGCTCTGGCCATTTCTGGTGGGTTGGGGAAAGCTTTCCTCCCCACTAAGTTGCCCAGCATCTCAGCCACGTATGCTGTGGGGTTTCTACCCTCGCTCCCCTCTGGCAGGCCCACTATCCTGACATTTTGCCTCCTTGAGCGGTTTTCCTGGTCGTCTACTCTGCCCTACAGGCTCCCCTGTGTTGCGACATTTATACATTTAAGATCAACCCTTTATACATTATTCCACATCCCCCTCCCCTCCATGGTATTTAAATCTATTGGTTCATTTTTTAGGTTCTCTTCAAGTGTGATGGCCCATTGCGGGATAGTCTTCTTACAGAGTGTGCTTCTCATTCTACTGAGCCTCTACATGATATATCTCAGATTTTGTGTATTATTCATGATTTGGTTTTCTTTAAGGTCTCTAATCCAGACTTATTTACCTGGTTGGAGCTCTGGTAAATCCTGCCAGAGGGTGGACTGGCTCAGGACTATTCCGATCAGGAGGTGAACTCCCAACATTCTTCTTTTTTTTTGTGCCTTATATATTTGGTACCAGTGGAATTTTGGCATTAATTGTAGTTTCTGGTCTGATTTTCACGATACTCCTCCATCTTCTCCCTTACTCTGCTATTCACCTGAGGAAGGAGCTCCGAAAGCTGGTGATTTGAAACAAACCTGTTGGACTTTAACCTGGTGTTGTAAGACTTCTTGCTGTATATTTATGCTTTTAGAGATGGCATGAGCATATGTGAAAGAATAGGAAGTTGAGTCCATAATGCTCTTCCTATCAGAACTTCTGACAGAGCTAAACCATTCTGATGAAATGAAATGAAATGAAAATCGCTTATTGTCAGGAGTAGGCTTCAATGAAGTTACTGTGAAAAGCCCCTAGTCGCTACATTCTGGCGCCTGTCCGGGGAGGCTGGTGCGGGAATCGAACCATGCTGCTGGCCTGCTTGTCTGCTTTAAAAGCCAGCGATTTAGCCTTGTGAGCTAAACATATGGAACAGCATTCAATATTGCTAAACTGATAACATCATTTTTTTTTCACCTAAGTTTTGACCATTGTCTCTCCTCTCTCTGCCTTGTGTGGGTGCCTGGGTGAACTAGTTTTGTGGACAGATCCACAGTCTTCCATAAGTTCCTTGAATCCTGCATTACAAACTGTGGACCATTACCTGAAATGACAAGATCTGGAATGACATGTGTGTCAAAAATGTCTTTTAGTGAATCGATGACTATTTCTGAGGCTGTTCCATAAAAACGTTTAACCTCAAGTCAACTTGTTGCCAATCAGCACCGGAGTAATGTTGCCAATTAATAATGATGCTCTTTAAAGTCGCCAGATATCAAATGATACCACCACAAGGCTTTACCGGATATCGATCAAAGAACCGCACAACCAGTTAGTCAGTTCAAGTTCAAAGATGGTTTATTTACACACAAGGATTACTTCGACATGCAACACAAAACACTACAAGTTAAACTATACCTAATAACTACAATAATCTATACTTAACTTCAGGGCAACCGGCTCTCTGCAGATGGACAAGGCCTTTGTCCGGATCTTGCGTAGCTGGGTGGAAGAAGTGGCTCTGTTTCTGCTGGGCTCATCCGTCTGGGAGTGATCGTTGGTCTTGTACTTGTCTGTATGGTTGTTATGCTGCACTTGGGTTGGCATAGGCCGGATCCAAGAGAGACCTAGCACATGGCTGTCTCGTTCTTATCCCTCTGGGATTTTGCGCTCTTTGGGGCGGTCCTTAACTGAGACCCAATAATTCGACATGCTTAGATCACTGTCTTTGATTTTGGCCAATAAAGCGGTGGGTGCCTTGATGGCCGGGTGTGTCATTAGCGGTCATTGACCTTGGCTGTTTGGGCTTCCTGAGTAAAGGGAGTGGCGCTGATTAGTCTGTATCTATATCGGTTACCTGTGTACAGTTCTTCTGTTCTGGGGAAATGGGCCATTAGAATGCAAACGAGCAGGGGTTTCGATCGTGTCCAGCTATCTGGGTTGCAAATACACACATAAGCTCTGAGTCTGTCTGAGTCCTGGGTTGGCCATAATTCCCATGGTCCTTTGCAGGTGGCCATCTGAGATGGCTACAAACTGAAGTAATACCACCAACAATGAAGAATGTCTTCCCCTTGAGCTCAAAAAGATCCATTCCGAGATATTCCCATGGTCTGGTTAGAAATGAAGATATGAGGATACCATCAGGTTCTTTTTGATCTCGGTGATGGATTCTACAAGTGATGTAAGTCATAATCACTTCCTCTAGTGATTTTGAGATCCCGTGCCACCAAACTAAATTTTGCATTCTAACATAATGCTTTGTAATGCCCCAGTGTCCGTTGTGTATTCTTTGAAGGATCTTGCGTCTCATTGTATGCTACTAAATCATCTAGAATACTGAGATGTGGGTTGTTGGTCCATTGCAGGGATGGTCATCTTCTTATAGAGATACTTGCTGCAATTACTTAGGCCCTTGGTGAGGCCACACCTGGATTATTGTGTGCAGTTTTGGTCTCCTTTTCTGAGGAAGGATGTTCTAGCTATAGAGGGAGTGCAGCAAAGGTTTGCCAGGCTGATTCCTCGGATGGCAGGACTGAGGAGAGATTGAATCAGTTCAGATTGTATTCACTAGAGTTCATAAGAATGAGGAGGATCTCATAGAAACCTATAACATTCTAACAGGACTGGACAGGGTAGATACAGGAAGGATGTTCCCGATGGTCGGTATGTCCAGAACCAGGGGTCATGGTCTGAGGATACGGGTTCGACCATTTAGGACAGAGATGAGGAGAAATTTCTTCACCCAGAGTGGTCGGTCTGTGGAATTCATTACCACAGGTAGTAGTTGAGTCCAAAACATTGTATGATTTCAAGAGGCAGTTAGATGTAGCACTTAGGACAAAAGGGATCAAAGGAAATGAGGGAAAGCGGGTTTAGGCTATTGAGTTTGATGATCAGCCCTGATCATAATGAATGGCAGAGCGGGCTTGAAGGGCCAAATGGCCTCCTCCTGCTCCGAGTTGTTCTATGTTTCTGTGTTCTATGAGAGGCTGGTTTAGCACAGTGGGCTGAACAGCTGGCTTGTAATGCAGAACAAGGCCAGCAGCTCGGGTTCAATTCCTGCACCAGACGCCGGAATGAGGCGACTAGGGGCTTTTCACCGTAACTTCATTGAAGCCTACTTGTGACAATAAGCTATTATTATGTTTTCTATGTTTGCAATGCTCGAAGTACTATTTCAGGATGAAGGTGTTCAGAAAGTATTCTGACTATCGATTGTTGCAGTATTCTCTTATTTTTGGCACATTCTTCATCTGCTTTCTGTACTTGTTGTATTTTGTTCAGCCTCTTTGTGTCTGCTGGTCGGAAATTGTGGTCAATATATGACTCCATATCCTCAACAATATTTACACCCTGCTTCATCGGCTCTCCAAAAGGGATGCATGATGTTTGCCTTGTACATATTTGTCCGCTTCCTTCATCTGCGGTTATAAGGGAAATCTTCTGTCTTCCTAATCTCTTGGTCATAGACACCTGAACTATTTGTTCCAGCCTCCACTGGCACCAATGAGAAGCTGATGGGAAAAGCAAATTACTGCGGATGCTGGAATCTGAAACGAAAGATAAAATGCTGGAAAATCTCAGCAGGTCTGGCAGCATCTGTAGGGAGAGAAAAGAGCTAATGTTTAGAGTCTGATGACAAAGAGTCATCGGACTCAAAACGCTAGCTCTTTTATCTCCCTACAGATGCTGCCAGACCTGCTGAGATTTTCCAGCATTTTCTCAGAAGCTAATGATATCTGTGTACACTGTAACTACTGTTTTCACATTGAGGTATCAATAGCACATTAATCATTGCAAAAATACTGAATTTATTTATGGCATCATTAATTACATTCAACATATACAAGAGACCATAAGGACTCGGTTAATGTTGTCTGTGACTGCAATACTTGCATCTCTACATGGACAGCCGTTGTCACGGCGACCTGCACCAAAGTTAGTCCCTCAATCAGAGACGGTGAGGAAATTGAGGGTGCATCAGACTGAAGGAGACCCTCATCCTGCTAAGCCAATGGTGGACTTCCCTTTGGCTTGAGGAAATCTGCTTCTGGGGTGAAGCTGACATCCTCTCCAGTCACTGTTGTGCCACGTGCTTGAGTGCCCTTGTCAGGGCATTTAACTCCACAAGTATTTCGTGGATATCTGTGCTGAGGGTCTGAATGACTGCTCCAGTCCACAGAGAGAACCATTCACATTGTGCAGGACATCACACTTCAGGTGTGCTTCAAAGAGGCACGGCAGCAGCCAAGCCCATGAATTTGGAGCAGGACATGGAGCTGTCTTTAAGTGCCATTGTTGCAAGGAATCTCCTAATTTAGCAGAGTATTAGCTGTGGAACGCTGATGACTGAATAAGAGAACATATGCCCGGCACTCTAGGTACTACCGCATGTAGCTCTCTTGTGGAAGGAACTCATCCACGCCAAGCCCTGCGACATGATCGAGCCCATCACTGCCATGGGTTGCTCCAATCACAAAGCAGGAACTCGCACAGCCACAGGGAACTCTAACAGATGGCTACACATCTGCTGCTGCTGTGTACTTGGAAACACATTACAAGGACTGCTGGCCAGGGGTTAGTGGGCTTATATCGACAAAGCATGCTACTTCTCCAATAGAATGCTAGGCTAGGCAACATGAGGACAGCCTCAAGCAATGTATCACAATAAAGAGCACCAAACGGGTTACAGGCTCTGATTTTAGCATCAGGTCTATGCCAGTTTCAGGATGTCATTAAATGCTCCTAAAAGCAGTAATGTCCCTGCGTCAATAACACAGCGTTGTGATAGTACATCTGACAGCTTATTAACATCTAAATTGGATAGAGATCAAGTGACAACAATATCCTAGAGTCATAGTGGCAACATCCTGCAGGATAGGGATCAGCTCACCTATCTCCACATGAAGCACAAATCCATGCTTGGCTATCATGTCACAGAGTAAAATTGCAGCATTACATCCCATTAAACACACACAACCTGAGAATTCTCACTGCTATTCAGCACTGAGCCCTAATTTGAGTTTGCAGGGTCAGTGGAACTGCACATTGTTAACAGATGGCACCACAACGGCTGTTTCTTTAGCACATGGGCACACTTTGGCCTTTTTGCCTCAAATCTCCCTTCTGCTCCTATGAAAGGAGGCCTTCATGAATAATCTCAGCTGGGTATGGGAAGTGAACCTGTGCTGTTGGCCTAATTCTGCATCACAAATCAGCTGTCCGGCCAACTAAGCTAAACCTACTTAGCCCCCCCTCCCCACCTTCCATGTGTATTAAATTGCTGAGGCCACCATGAAAGGGTCAACATGGTTCTGACCTCTTGTGTCAGGAATGGCATCTTGAAGTTAGCTTGTCTATAAAAATGCACCATTTACCACCACAGTACCACCCCCTCCAACCCCAACCAACCCCCAACAGGAAGAATTGCCACTAGTTGGTTATTAAACAGTTTCTAAACGTAGATACATGACCACCAGCTCAAACTAAAGAAGTTTAATTGTTTTAAATTAAATTTAGAGTACCCAATTCATTTTTTCCAATTGAGGGGCAATTTAGCATAGCCAATCCACCTACCCTGAACATCTTTGAGTTTTGGAGGCGAAACCTACGCAAACACGGAGAGAATGTGTAAACTCCACACAGATAGTGACCCAGAGACGGGATCGAACCTGGGACCTCGGTGCCGTGAGGCAGCAGTGCTAACCACTGCACCATTGTGCTGCCCTTAAATAAGTTTAATTATTGTATTTAACAGTGACAAGCCCTCAAAATTAAAGTTCTCTAAAATGATGCTGTTTAATTTCAAGTGCTGGAAGTTGCACGTTCAATGAATCCTGGAATAAATACATCTGAGTCACACTGTGCCAATTATGCAAGGACATTACTATTCATTGAATTCGATCTGAAATAGACTTGAAATTAATCCTCTTTCGATTAATATATTCCGACTTTAATAACGAAGGTTGAACAGCCCACTCAAATAAAAATAGTGGGTTCCTATTGAGCCATTACAAAACAAAACTTTTTTTTAAGAGGTCTGAATAAGCTCAGCTGAATTATTTATGAAGTGTATTTATTTGGTTGGGAGAATTTAAATTGCACAACTAGGTATCAGCAGCAACCTGCCGACCTAATCAAGGGTGATAAATATGCATAGTAAAGCCAGTGTTAATCTCCCTTCTGATCAAGTTGCTGCTACAGCAGATTTTACATACTTGTCACCTAACTGAGGCAATTTACAAAGCAGCACTATTAAAAATCCAGATAAAGTCTTAAATGAGCAAAATGCCACGTACAAATCTCAGTGAAATTTGAGACGCTTCTCCACCAACCATTAAAATTATTATCAAATGAAACAATCTTTCCTTATCCCATTTTGGATTTGTCTTGTGATTATTTTAGTGTAACTGTCAAGAATATCGTTAACATTCGTAGATTTTTACACACCTATAATACAGTAGTAATGAGATAACAGCCACAGTATCAGGAATGCCAAGTCTCATACCTAGTACTGGCATGTCGTTTTCTGAACTGAATACAAACTTTATATTTAAAAAAACTCAATTTAAAGACTGGAAAGAAATGTTGGCCCAAGGTCATCTGGCTTCTTTTGCGGATTAGAACCACTGCCCTGTTTCAGGTGGGAACCAAAGAATATCACACACTGATGGAGGTGATAACCTGCCTCGGGAAAATCAAAGCGGCATTCTCTGATTTGAATGTGTCATTCTGAAACAAAGACGCTGGGCGAAATTCTCTGTTTGGGAGACTATGGGCGGGATTCTCCGGTCGGCCAGCCACTTTCTCGGCCGTGTGCCGTTTGCTGGCAGGATTCCCGCCCCTTGTCAATGGGATTTCCATTTGTAACCACTCCAACACCGCCGTGAAACACGCTGGTAGGGTGCGCTGCCAGTGGGAAATTTGAATGTTGGGACAATTCCAGCCTATGTTCTCCCACCAGAGGTGATTTGCACCTGATTTGGGCGAATGAGGAAGCGATTCCCAATCCTTAGCCATGCAAATTTATGTGCGGTGAGAATGGCAAGGGCAGCCCGATAGCGAGGTCTCGTGGCATTGCAATTCAGCTCCCCCCCTCCACAACACAATTCAACTCCACCTTCCTGATTTTCTGGGACCCTTCCCGTTCCCCTCCAGTACAGGGCTGACACCTGACCTGTTTCTCCCCCCCCCCCCCCCGCCCTCCCGGCCCACAGAGACTCCCTAAATTACAAAGTGTCACGATTTCAAGATGAGAGGGAGAAAGTTTAAGGGAGATGTGCGTGGAAAGTTTTTTACGCAGTGGGTGGTGGGTGCCTGGAACGCTTTGCCAGCAGAGGTGTTAGAGGCGGGCACGACAGCATCATTTAAGATGCATCTAGACAGATATATGAACGGGCGGGGAACAGAGGGAAGTAGATCCTTGGAAAATAGGTGACAGATCGACGCAGGCTGGGAGGGCTGAAGGGCCTGTTCCTGTGCTGTAATTTTCATTGTTCTTTGTTGTTCTAAATAATGGGACTCCTGAAATAAAGACGTGGAGACTTGGATATCTCTGCGGCTTTTTGTAAATTCAAGACCTTTTCAAAATAAGATCCCATGTTGATTCCACAACCTGTGTTGGGGTTAGCACCACTAAAGTTTTGAAGCAGTCAGTGGGTGAAATTGTCCACCTCGCTGGTAGCAGAGTTCTCGATGAGCAGGAGAATTCAGCATCAGTGAAGAAAATGGGATCAATGCCTTAATGATGCTTCAGCCCCACTGGCATCGTGACCAAGGTTCGGGCCCAGCCCCAGTGAGAGGATGCAAAAGGGTCATTAAGATTCATAGATCATAGATCATTGATTATAGGCTCATTTGAAGTCACCTATTGGGCCAGGGACTACTGTCTGTTTGAAAGAGTAGCCAAGAGGTGTGTGCAGGCAGTCCCACCAAAACTATCAAAAGCATCAATTCAGCCAGTCTGAACCAAACTCGGAAACAATCTGAGATAACAGGCAACCGGAATGTTAGTTTTCAAAGTTCACCTGGGAATCAACCTCCTAAATATTCAGCAACAAGAATTCTCACAACCTGGTGTGTGTGAACTTTTCATTTTACAAGACCCTCACTTCAACTTTAAATCATCAAATGCATTCAAAAGACTGTAGGCCTGTCATGTGGAAGACCGAAGATCTTAAAGCACTAAATTATGTCACTGTAATCTGTAAAGGTGCATGACCTTTATCTGTATCCAATCTTTTTGTGTGTGGCTGCATCAGTGAGATCGAGTGTGGCTGCATGAGTGAGATCGAGTGTATGTGATGTTACTGTTAATTCAGGGTAACGGTGTGGGAATAAGTAATCTTTACTTTATACTCATCAAAGGTTGCTGCAGAATTATTTAATTGTAATACACATTCCCAGGGAAAGAAAAGACACACCTCTTTCCTTGCAAACTTACTGTTTATGGGCAGTAAGAAAGCAAATGGATACTGTCCCTGGTGCAAGAATTAAAATTATTTCAGTTATTTTCCTGCTCCCATCTTTGAACAATGCAAGCAGCCAACATTGAACTGCATTGCATGCTCAGAATGCTCTCACACAGCGGTCAAAATATTTTCTTTTGATGGCTTTTCAGCTTTTTGTGAAGTCTACTTTTCAATTTCGGTGGCTATTTTTTTCATTTCTTCTTCTGACCATCTCCTTTATTAAGTGATACAGTCACATACTAACATTACCTCCTGCATATTATTGGTACATGAGGGGCGGGATTCTCCCGTACCCGGCGGGGCGGGGGGTCCCGGCGGGACGGAGTGACGTGAACTACTCCGGCGCGGGCCGCCCCAAAGGTGTGGAATCCTCTGCACCTTCAGGGGCTAGGCCCGCCGGCCGACGGGAAAGGGGCTTGGTGCCACGCCAACCGGCGCCGAAGGGCCTCCACCGGCCGGCACGAGTCAGCGCATGCGCAGGAGCTGACATCATCCCCGCGCATGCGCAGAGGGAAGCGCTTCCACACCGGGAATGGCGGAGGACCACGGCCTCCGGTGCGGAACAATAGAGTGCCCCCACGGCACAGGCCTGCCCGCAGATCGGTGGGCCCCGACCGCGGGCCAGGCCACCGTGGGGGCACCTCCCGGGGTCAGATCCCCTCGCGACCCACCAGGAACCCCGGAACCCGCACTCGCCGCCAGGGCCCACCAGTAAGGGATCTATTCTAATTTACGCCGGTGGGACCAGCTACAGACAGGCAGGACTTCGGCCCATCACAGGCCAGAGAATTCGGGTGGCCCCAACACCCATTGAGTCGCGCTGGACCCCGCCATTCTCCGAGGCAGGCGGCCCGACTCATACCGGGCCGGTTTTTGGGGGGCGGGAGAATTGGGAGGACAGCGGGGACGGGATTCACGCCGACCCCCGGCGATTCTCCCACCCGGCGGGGGGGGGGGGGGGGGGGGGGGGGGGGGGGGGCGGGGGGGGGAGAATACCGCTCGAGGTGTTTGGTTTCACACAATAATCATCACCCCTCCATTCAACTTCAAGCACAACACATGAGGGAAATATTAATGTCCTAGACACCACAGTATTCAAATTAGCACAACAAATCTATAGGCACAAGTGAGCACCAAAATAATTTTTCAAAATAACTGGCGCACGCTTCTGCACAGAAAACATTACCCTCAACAGGCCTTCTATGGGCTGATGAGGTCACAGCTAATACATTTTCATCGCATGGGCACAAGAACGGAAGATTCCTCACCTTTTTATTGCATCTCACATCTCAATCTCAGGTTTAAATTGAACAATTAATCTAGTATTGATATTGATCGAGCATCAATTGCTGGATGCCGAAGAAAGTTCCAAACGTCTACCACTCTTTGTGTGTAGATTTGTTTTCTAATTTCATTCCTGAATGATCAAATTCTATTTTTTAGATTTTACTCCCTTGTCCTAGACTCCCCTAAATTAATTGACCATTTACCTAATTACAACACTGATTATGCTTCCAAATTGTTTAATTGATTGTAAAGTACTTTGGGATGTCCGAAGGTCATAAAAAGCATTATAAAAATGCAACTTGTTCATTATTATTTGAGAACTTAGTACATATAAAGTGATTGCATGTTTGTTTCTAACACAGACGCTGTAGTTCAAGTAATTCACAGTATGCGAAACACTTTGCGATGTGAGAAGACATAAATGTAAATCTTTCTTATGATCTGTTTGGTGTTAAATTATCCAATTAACATAGGGCATGATTATATGGCTTTGTATTGTCCCAAGAGAACTCTCGCGAGATTTGAGATGCTCAGGACACCTCGTGTGACCTAATGAGATCTCGTGAGACATTGCGATCTGGATCTCACCCTCACTGGGCAGGAACAAGATGTGTATATTTAAGTGAGCAGCTGGCCTCTCTTAAATATGTCTGCGCCGGAGTCTCCTCAAGGACCGGGATCGAACACCTATGCCTGGGAGAACTCACCGTGGCACCGTTTAGCACTAGTCCACACAAACGTAAGAAGGATATGTATGTAATGTCATCCCAATTGAATGGAAGAAAGACAAGTGAATGTGTAACTTTGGAAATGTACAGTCAAGACAATTTGAAATGTTCTGTAATGTTTATTATAAATGTTATGAATAAAGTATATTTTTTGAAGAAAAAAAAACTGGTCCACACAAACGTAGACCAAGCATCATGACACCTGGGGAGCATCACTCTGGCCATCGGAGGCCCTGGGTGGTCGGGCTCTGGGAGGGTAGTCCCCTGGCACGCCTGCTGCCACCTGAGCACCTGGCAGTGCCACCCAGGCACTCTGCAGTGCCACCCTGGATGGCATGCCAAAGTGCCCGGGTGGCAGCTTGCCTGTGCTGGGGATTGGGCCCGGGGGTGCTGTGCCCTTATGAGGTGGGGTGAGGGAAACTTGAGGACCCCCGAACAAGTAAGTTGGGGTGTTGAGGGGACCCAGAGACCAGAGTGGGGGATTGAAATGGTGCCCTGATCTCTTCCTGCACTGATGAGCTAAGCTTGTCAGTGCAGGAAATGAAGGTAAGTGCGGCCTCAGCGGAGTATTCCTTGCCAAGGCCAGAAAAGAAAGAGTCCCATTTGGTAGTGGGGTTGTTTTTGGCACTGCAGGAGCTGAGAAATACCCTGCTAAATGCGCTCAAAATGGATTGTCTTTTTCCCAATTAAATAGTGCCCCAGTGTTCATTACAATGGCTTCTGTCTTTCTCCCCATACAAAATCTTCTGAACTTAAAACCACGGACTCCACATTCATTTGTAAGTAATTTATTATCTCTGCAATGTCATGTTTTCCTGGCTTCAAGTTAGTTGTGTATTCCTTTGTTGACAGGTTTGAATCTGTTCTCTCTCCACTGCATTCTCTGTTATCTTCACAGCCTCTGCCCTTCGCAGACTCTCCCCATCGTGTGCGTGTACACTATCTACAGATTGCACTGCAGGAACTCACGAGGTTTCTTACACAGCACCTTCCAAATACATGACTGTTACCACCTAGTAGGACAAGGGCAGAACATGCATGGGAACACCACTGTCTGCAAGATCCCCTCCAAGACACTCACCATCCTGATTTGGAAATATATCGCCGTTCCTTTACTGTCACTGGGTCAAAATCCTACAACTCTCTCCCTAACTGCACCATGGGTGTATCTACAACACATGGACTTCAGCAGTTCAAGAAGAAAGCCTATTATCACCTTCTCAAGGGCAATTAGGGATGGGCAATAAATGTTGGCCTCGTCAGTGACGTCTGTATCCTATGAATTAAAAAAATAAAAAATCCATTAAAATAATGGTATGGACTCAAAACGCTAACTCTTGGCAGCCCGGTGGCACAGTGGGTTAGCACTGTGGCCTCACGGTGCTGAGGTCCCAGGTTCGATCCCGGCTCTGGGTCACTATCCATGTGGAGTTTGCACATTCTCCCCATGTTTGCGTGGGTTTCACCCCCACAACACAAAAAGATATGCAGGGTAGGTGGATTGGCCACATTAAATTACCCCTTCTTTGGAAAAATAATTAATTGGGTATTCTAAATTTAAAAAAAAAACGTTAACTCTGTTTCTTTCGCCAGAGATGCTGCCAGGCCTGTTGGGTTTACCCAGCTTTTTCTGTTTTTATTTCAGATTTCCAGCATCCTCAGTATGTTGCAATTATTGAAATGAAATAGAGGGCCAGATTCTCCGATTCTGAGGCTAAGTGAGGAGGATCCGTGGCATTTTACGTGGAAAAAATCGTTGGCTCCCCCTCACCGATGCTGCGGCCAGTGAGAGGCTACCAGCCGCGCCACAAGAAACTCCTGTTTGCCACAAAATAAACAACAGGAAAATGGCCGGATCCATGGCCGCGTGTGTGCACGGTGACGACCTGCAGCGGTCGCACTGTAAAACATGGCGCCGGCCGTGCGCAGACCCAACCTGCCAAATATTGCCTCCCTGGACATCCCCTCGCCTCCCGCTGGCCACCCCGACCAGTCTCCGGCCAGCAGCACAGCTCCCACCCGACTGTGGTGGCGCTGGGCACAGTCCACAGCCACCACGCCGGTTCCCACATGGGTGGGACAAGATGTGAACTGCGCCATCATGAAATCAGCCCATCAGGGGAGGAGCATCGGGGGACGACCTTCAGGTGATGCGCTAAGGCCATCCCAATGGCGTGCGGCACCATGCCGCGATGATGCTGTTTCAGAGGAGGCAGAGAATACGAAACCTGCGTCAAACAAGCACCGACCCTGCTTTCATGGTATAAAGGGATTCTCTGCCCGATCACCGATTACAAAATCGGCATTGTGGAACGGAGAATCTTGCCCAGATTTTGTTCACAGACAAAGCGAGGTCCAATGGAAAAGAACGAGTGAGGCCATTCAGTGTGCAGGCGATAAGAGTGAAAGTTAGTCAATGGAGAAACATCCAAAACCTGGAAAAGTGTGCCAAGCGCCATCTTGAAATGCTCTTGGTCTGGTTGAAAAAACCTGCACAAATAGAAAGAAAGTCCAGCAGGGGGAGTAGAATTCCATAACTATGGAAAAATAGAACACTTTAAACTGCCTTCCGATCTAAAATGCTGATAACCTGCAAAGGAAAGAAAAAATATTAAAGACAAATAAATAACATAGAAGAAGTAGAAGAGCTACAGAGGACAGAAATAGCATTCCTCGGGGAAGTTAATGAAATGCCAGTTTTAATATTAGAGTATTAAATTTGAAGTGGATGGGTACCCCACAGAGTTCAAAATTAGATACAGGGGCAGGAGTTTCCATCTTATCCAACAAAGTAAAATGGCTCAGAATGTACACAATAGGCTTCATCTATCAAGTTACAGGGTCCAGGTGGGATTATACTGAAAGTCATCGACCAATACATACAAAAATTGACGTACAAAAGATAGAAAAATTATTGAATATCATCAAGAAGCTTCTTTACTAAGCAGGAAGGCATGCTTAAAATTGATGTTAATCTGTAAAATTGATTAAGTTGCTGATGAGCTTTACAGCAATCATTCAAGAGTGAATTTCTAAGATCATTTACAGGTTTGTGAAGGATGCAGACTGAGTCCTTAGACTGAATCACCGTAAGAACTTATAGCTAAACCAATTTGCCTCTTTACACCAAGGAAAGTTCAATTCTTACACATAGTCAATGGTGAAATTGAGAGCATACTACAGCAGGAGGTTATCTCACCAATAAACGGAATAAAAAATGGTGTTCAAGAATGGTCATAGTTCGAAAGTTCAATTAGAATCTACATGGATTGAACTCAACTTAACAAATCAATGGAATATGAGATACACTCAATGGCCTCAGTGGATGAGACTCTTGCCAAATTAGCCTTGTGTACTCTATTTTCCAAATATGATGCAAACCACAGATTTTGAAAGTTGCCTCTGGACAAAAAAATGCAGATTGCTGCCCACTTTTATAACACCATTCGATCAATATTGCTTTAATAGATTAGCATACAGAATAGCATTTGCTCCTGAGATTTTCCAGAGAACAGAGTCTCAAGCCCTAGAAGCCATCGACGGAGTAATATGCCATATGGATGATATACTCGTCCATTGCTGCATGAGAGAAGAACATGAGTGTGGAGTTAGAGCTGTCCTGAGAGTCTTGCAGGATGCCTAACACTGAATGAAAATGCGAGTTTGCCAAATCTACGGTTAATTTTCTAGGTAAAATGTACAGAACACTATAGCCCTCAGCCACAAAAAAACAAAGGTGTTCAGAGAGTTTCTAAAACCCAGGAAAATTAATAAGCATCAGAGATTCTTCGGGATGATAGACAAGTTCCTCCCAAATCTCACACAGGTCAACAAACCTTTGAGATAGCTGTTGAGGCGGTTAACTATTGTGCTGGAATGTGGACCAGCAAAACGTTTTTGAGAAAATCAAAAATCTTTTAATTTCCTCTGACATGTTGGCACTACCGACCATAGTAGCAGCAGATGCCTCAACTACAAATCCAGGTGCAGTATTGTGCCCAGTACAGAGAGACGGTAAACGTAGACCAGTTTATCATACCTCAAGATCGCACAGACACAGAGAAAAGATATGCCACAATTGAGAAGGAAGCATTGGCAGAAACAGGATGTGCAAGAAATTCTTGGACTACATGATGGGATTGCAGTTCAAAATTGAAACAGACTATAAGTCACTAGTCATTCTTCTGAACATGAAAGAGATTCTGGTGGCCAAATATCACTCATTCCAAAGAAAGAATTATGCGCGCAATTCAGCGGTCAAAGGCTTAAATCAATGGTTAGGCACATTTGGCGTGGTGATTCTCTGCACTGCAGTGCCAAGTAACACCCCGCCAAATGTGCCCAATCCAGGTGCAGTATTGGGCCCAGTACATACTTAAATCTTTGTCCGCTTGCTATTCAACGGCACGTTGCTGTTTTTTGGCTTTGGCGAGTTTCTCCCCTCCAAGGCCACACTGAGAGAGATTTCAGCTTGCCAGTAGGAATGGCTGTTTGCAGATCACAGTGCCATTTTGAGTATCAGCTCTGATCTTCCCCCCACTACCCCCCTTTCAGGCCCCCCTCCGGTATCCTGGCCATCCCCACTCTCCCAACCTTGTCGAGGCCCCTTGGAACCCCCTGTCACACCCCTCCAACTGGCAAGGCTCTTTCTAGGCCAGTGCCTGGTAATGCCAACCTGTCACCCTGCACTGCCAGCGTGATATCTTGGCAGTGCCCCTGTCACACTGGCAGTGCCACCTGGGCACATTGTAGGTGTCAGGGTGGCACTGCCAGTGCGCAAGGCTAACTGTGCTAAGGTGCCTGGCTGCCAGTGCCAGTGTGCAAGGCTAACAGTGCTGAGATGCCTGGATGCCAGGGTGAGTGCCAGGCTACCACACTGTCCTGTCGCCGAACACTCAGGTGTCTCTAATGCCCACAGGTCTCCTGAGGTGCCATTACACCTAGTCTACGTTTCTGTCGACCAGTGCTAGACGGCGCTATGGCGAGGTCTTGCCAGCATGGCTGTTGACTCCCGGTTGCTGAGTGAATCTGGTGTCCCGGTATTTAAATGAACCTAATGGCTCATTTCAATATGCTGATCCAGATCTCGCCCAGCGAGAGCGAGATCCATTTGCGGCAGGCAGAGCAAGTCGGGTGATTTGCAGTCAGCCTGGCACAGAGGCCAATTTGGGGCTCTCCTGGGATTCATCTGGCTCCACACTGAGTGCAATATGATTGCTGAATCATGCCCTATTTATAATTATCTTAGTCGTGCAGTGAACAGCTAAGAGCAAAACAAACTACTATCACCATCTACGTTTCCATCAAGGCTGTAGGAATATCTAGGAATATAATTGCTTTTAAAGGATAGATAGTCACTGATTACTACTCAAGCTGGATTGAAATGAACAAATTGCAAGCATCCTGAGGGAAGCAATCATCCGATCACTGAGGAGAATGTATGGATCACGTGACATCCCAGACATTGTGGTGTCACATTGCAGTCCGCAATTTCCGTTTGAGTAATTCCAAAATTTTATGAAGGAACATTGATTCAGTTCACCTCACAACACTCAAACAAATGGAGAAGCTGTGGGAGGCGTAAGGACAATCAAATAAGAAATGAGAAAGAATGAGGGTCTTCCTTTAGCTATTCTGAATTACTGAACATCACTGCTACAAAATGGTTTCTCACCATCAGTGATGTTAATGGAGAAGACAACTGCTGCAATATTTTGGCCAGGATTCTCTCCCAACCGGCAGGCGGCCGTATCGGCGCCAAAGAGTGGCGTGAACCACTCCTGCATCAGCCCGCCCGGAAGTTGGGAATCCTCCGCACTTCCGGGGGCTAGGCCGGACCTGGACTGGTTGGAGCCGCCCAACCGGCGCCGAAGGGCCTACACTGGCAGGCGCGAGTTGGCGCATGCGCGGGAGCACTAGCGTGTTCTGGCGCATGCATAGAACTGCTGCCGTGATTCCTTCGCATGTGCAGGGGGTTTCTTCGCCGCGTTGGCCATGGCGGAGCTTTACAGAGGCCGGCGAAGAGGGAAATAGTGCCCCCACGGCAAAGGCCGGCCACAGATTGGTGGGCCCTGATCATGGGCCAGGCCACCGTGAGGACCCTGCTAACCACCCTCCGAGGCAAGTCCCTTATGTATTTCACGCCGGTGGGACCGGCAAAAAACGGGCGGCCGCTCGGCCCATCTGGGCCCGGAGAATAACCGGGGGGGGGGGGGCACTGCAAATTGTCCCCGACCGATGCGACATGATCCCGCCCCCACTAAAAAACCAGCGCCGTAGAATTCGGCAGCCAGCGTCGGAGCGGCGTGGCGGGATTCACGCACCCCGCCCCCCAGCAATCCCCTGACCCGGCGGGGGGTCGGAGAATCCCACCCTATATTTCCTCAAATGACCATGACATGGTAAAACAGCATGAATATAATTTCAGATACTGAGCACAAAACCTATCACTGCTGAAGCCCAGCGAAAGAGTATGGGTATGTGTAGGATATCTTATTTTTCTTCCAAAATAAGGTAACCAATCCGGTTGATTGAAGGTGTCAAAAACACAATTTTATTGCTAAATATTCACTTAATACACTTGCATAAGAACAGAATCAAAACTTAGATCAAAATAATACATAAACTTGTCAAGATTGCAAAAAGCATTAAAACATAAACACAAGAAAAATGTAAAGAAGATACTTTGAAAACAGAAGTAATTAACAGATGCTTAAAAAATTTCCCAAAGGCTAGAATTCTGCGCAGAAATTAATCATACAATCTTATTCTTCAGGAAATCCTTATCTATAGTTTAGTCTCTTATTCATTTTTCATTGTTTCTAACTCTCAGCTGAGACCCCCTAAGGTGTCAATCACTCAACAGATGATTAGTTAACTAAACATTAATCACTTATTCAAGATTAATTAACATTTCCCACATTTCTCACGTACTCTCTCACGGTTAAAGCGTTTGTGTCATGACTAGCCACTAGCCTTACTATGTTACTTGATTGTTGCAATTCACTAAATGTGTCTTCAGCGCAATGGCATATCCATATTATTGTTTCTTTAGGCAGAGCCAACATAGAACATTCTTCAAAACAATGTTGGCAGCTGCAGACAAGACCTTAAGAGTTCAACAGTTCATTCATTTTCCAGAACATCGATTGTACGTTTTGCAGACTAAGTATTTCTAAAAATAATGTCATTTCCCCAGTATGTATTTAATTAATTTCTTAAAGGACTCCAAACAATTAATAATTCCAACAATATGAGACCAACAGAAAGAAGGCATAGTAATAAAAATAACTCCACAACTGACATCACACAGAATTAAGTCAGACCAAGGATAAGAAACAAGACAATCCTCTCCAGCCACCCAGGAGAACACTCACACTGGCAGAAGAGAGAGTACGGAATGATCTTAACCTCAGAAAAAGTTCAGAACAAGACAGGGAGATTGGTCAAGGCACCTCAGAAACTAACCTTATGAAGTCGAAAACTTTGGGGGTGGGGGGGAGGAGGTGTATAAAGATGTGTACAGTTGGGATAAAGATTTGGTGGGAGATGTAAAGGGCAGCAGAAGCACATGATGCTGCTATAATAATGATGTAATGATGATGGAGCACCACATGATTGAGCCTCCATGCCACATCGATCGGCACGGGGGGCACACTGATCGGCGGGGCATGATTCCCGCTCCCGCCGATTCCCGGGTGGCAGAGAATTCCGGCCACGGCGGGGGCGGGATTTATGCCTTCCCCGGGCGATTCCCCGACCCTGCGGGGGGGTTGGAGAATTCCGCCCCTGGAGGGAGGAGAAATTCCAAGCTCGTGCCGAGTTCCCAGTATATCCCTAATAATTGTAAATAAAGAGTATTGGTTTTAACAAACTACAGTCTCAAGTAGCTTACTTTGGGAGAAGAAACAAACCCTCAAAAAAATCATCTGGACCCCCAATCACATGGCAAAGCAGTATGCAACTTATTTCTTATCATGACAGCATTGAATTAATTATCAGTCGTCACCTGCCTGTGGCATCATGTAGCTGAAGTTACTCATTGATCACTGCTGCACAATATTACATAACATATACCTCTGCATTCCCGACATTCTTACCATCATCTACCACAGGAGATTTCCTAAATCAAACACTTAAGGCAATTCATCAGACACTGCATTCACTCACTGAGTGCAGAGTCCATGTAAGAATTAGGCCATGAAAATAGAGAACAGCTGGCTTTACGCAATATGCTGGCAGCTAATATAGGTGGACAAAGGCCAGACTACAGATGTAACTACATTGGAAGTCACTTCATCACTAATTAGCGTGATAATTTGATGAATATGATCATTCTGTCCACATTGAGTGTCATGTCTCTCCATGTGAGTTCAGATAACGTGATTGAATCTCTGAAAATCTGCACTGCACACTAAATGTTTCCATGAATGGAACATTAATGTTTTCACAAACATATTGGCCCATTACTTCCAAGCTCCAAGGCAGCGTTCCGTCCCAAAGATGTGCTGGGGAACCAGACCCATAGGTTCCCAGGTGAGGACTGCACGGCCTGAGAAGTTCAAAGTTCCGGTGGGCAATCACCCTGTAACGTCTGAAAATGTGACTTAAATTGCAAACACCGACTGGTTCTGACTGTCATACTGTAACAGTTACCCAGAAAAAATTCAAAGAAGTAAAACCACTTCAAGCTTCTGGGTAACGAGAGCAGTGACCCCCCCTACCCCTCTACCCACCCTGCCACCACCTCTCCATTACCCTCTGACCTCTCCCACCCCCAGACTACTCCCTGAAACCCCCACAGGGCTCCCCACTCAGCCGCCCCTGACCTGCCCACCCCCACTGTCTCGGCCTGACCCAGCCTCCCCCCAACCAGGGGCCCAACCTGACCCTCACCCCTCCCCACCAGGTCCAACCTGGTTCCTGCACCACACAGGCCCGACTCCTGAATCCCCCACCATAAGCTCAGCCAATCCAGCATCACACCCACTTCCCATCACAGGCCCAACTCCCAACAAACCCTATCCCCACTGTCCGCCAACAAGCCAGGCCCAACTATTCAGTCAGGCCACACCTGTCCAGTTTCACCCTAAATCTGATTTTATACACTTAACTTCTCCCTGGCTTGTTGGAGACATTTAAATTTGGCTGGATCTTTAAACTTACCTGGTTTATGGCAGCTAATGCCGTAAAAGAGGAGACATGACGGGCGCAATTCTCCGCACTCACGACGGTGCGGAGAATAGCGGGCGGCGTAAATTTTTACGGCCATGCTGGTCTGACGCCCTCCCGCTATTCTCCCCCCCCCCCCACGCCCGCCTCCCGACACGAATCGCTGCCCGCCGTTTTTTTACGGCGAGCAGCGATTCTCAGCTGGCCGATGGGCCGAATTCCAAGGCCTTTACGACCGTTTTTATGAACGTCAAACACACCTGGTCTGACCGTTCGTAAAAACGGCCGTAAAGTCCCGATCTGGGGAACCATGGCACCGATTGGCACGGCAGTACCACGGCTGTGCCAAGGGTGCCATTGGCCCGCGATCGGTGGGCACCGATCGCGGGCAGCGGGTACTTACCCCGCGCACTCTTTATCCTTCCGCCGCCCCGCTGTATCCATTCGCGGGGCGGCTGAGGGGCATACCGGCCCGTGCATGCGTGGGTTTCACGCAAATGCGTGATGACATCATCCGCGCATGCGCGGGTTGGAGTCTTCCAATCCGCGCATGCGCAGCTGACGTCATGTGATGCGTCAGCCGTCGCAAACTCTGGCTAGCGGGCTTAACGAAATTCGTTAAGCCCGCGATGCCGGAGTTCACGGCCGCGGGATGCTAGCCCCGACCGGGGACCAGAATCGGTTCCCGGTCGGGGGGGCGGAGGCTGGCGTCAAACCCGCCCGTTTTTGACGCCAGCCTCATGATTTCTCCCGGGTGCGGAGAATCACGCCCGACTTATTTACCTGTTACTGTTGACCTGGGGGGTTTGCTGCACAACACATATGTCACCTGGCTTGAGTTGGAAGGTTGGGGGACATAGGGGCAGCTGAATTTCAAGGTGAGTAGCTATGAGCAGAATGGCAGTCTGACTTAATTGCTACTCCCATCGGAAGCTATTATTGCATTTTCATTAATAACTGTTGAAGATTAGTCCTCCTCTTGTTGGTGGGTCAGTTTAAGGAAGCACTTCCAACTGCAGACTGTGAGCAAGTGACATACACAGGGGCAGCAGGATGGTGTTGCAATGGCCACTGAAGAGGATAATTTATTTCTGGAGGACAATTCTGATGTAAGCTTTTACTGGCAGAATTGAAATAATAATACGTATTGCATCATTTTACAATGTTTTGCAATCTATTATCTCCCAGAGAGATATTAAAAGACAATCCAGACAAATCATGGTTGTTGTTGATGAGCCCATGAGAGGCTGAAATTATGCAGCAGTAGCAGGTGCAGTACAGGAGGGATTCTTGTGTATGCTTGCACACCAGTGTAACGCAAAGACAGTCCATTTGAATGCATTTTTGACACTCCTGGCTTTAGCATATGTCATGTGGAGTGTGTCCACAATCCAGGAGGCAAGTTCTCCGACCCAAAAGCTTGTGTAAGGCTATAGGCATCCTTAAAAAGGAAATGGTGTAGATTTCCTTGATATGTAATTACTGTTTATCTTTATAAAATATATAGGAAATAAATTGACTTTTGGAATTTGTTCTAATACTGAGTTTAAGAGCTGCGAGGTTTTGCTGCAGCTTTATAAAACCCTAGTTAGACCACACTTGGAATATTGTGTCCAGTTCTGGTCGCATCATTATCGGAAGGATGTGGATGCTTTGGAGAAGGTACAGAGGAGATTTATCAGGCTGCTGCCTGGACTAGAGGGCATGTCTTATGAAGAAAGATTGAGGGAGCCAGGGCTTTTCTCACTGGAACGAAGAAGGAAGGGAGGTGACTTGATCGAGGTGTACAAGGTGATGAGAGGCATGGATAGAGTGGATAGCCAGAGACTTTTCCCCAGGATGGAAATGGCTGTCATGAGGGGACATAATTTTATGGTGATTGAAGGACAGTATAGGGGAGATGTCAGAGGTCGGTTCTTTACACAGAGAGTGGTGGGTGTGTGGAATGCACTGCCAGCGGAGATGGTGGAGTCAGAGTCATTAGGGACATTTAAGCGACTCTTGGACAGGCACATGGACAGCAGTAAATTGAAGGGGTGTAGGTTAGGTTGACCTTAGATTAGGATAAATGGTCGGCACAACATCGTGGCCGAAGGGCCTGTACTGTCCTGTACTGTTCTATGTTCTCTGTTCTAATATGTGAATTAAATGTAAATTGTGTTCCTAAGCAATTCCAGTAGCTGGTCAGATTGCATGTGGAAAGCATGTTTGAAAGTGAGAGAGTGAGTGGTGAGAATATCAATAATATAGAAATGTACAACATGTTTTTTTGCACCACACATGAATTCAACCCCAGTGACAGAGAAATTTCTGTCTTTCTCAACAGATCACTTTTTATTGGACACGTCTTAAGTGTTTTCGAGAGTTTATATTCAAAAGCAATTATATTTTAAATTCGTAGTTCAATGGAAAATGTTTGATTTTTTACTATCTATTGAGTGTTACCCTGTTTGTGGTCAATGAGTCTGCTCTGTAGTTAGCTACTGGACAGCTAGCTATGATATGCCAACTTGATGAAAGAACATAGCAAGTATCATTGGGGACAGAAGCCACAGAGGAACTACTTTATTTCCCTTCAATCTTTACAATTACACTGCGACTAAAAAGTGGAAAAAACATAAAATTAAATGATAAAAATTGAATTTGAAAGTCAGCACTTAATCACATTTAGGCATAAAAAACCTTGATAAGGACTATCATTCCTAGTCCATTAATGCTGAACTATCAATATCTCAGCTGTAAATTTTGAAACTTTGTCAGCTTGATCATGAAATGCCTTGGGTGGGATTCTGTCAGCCTCGGCCTTTTCGGAGAATCGCCAGGCCGGACGCAATTCGCGCGATGCCACCCTGTCGCCGGTCCGCCGATTCTCCGGTCACCGGAGAATCAGCACCATTGGTGCCAGCACGGTCTGCGCGGCCACCCCCCGACAATTCTCCGCCTGGGATGGGCTGAGATGGCTGCACAAAATCCCGAGTCCCGACGGCGCCATTCACATCTGGTCTTATCCAGCGGGACCTCGGCGCCCATCCTGACGGGGGCGGCCTAGTGGTGGTGGTGGGGAGTACTGGGGGAGGTGGGTGTGACCCTGAGGGGTGAAGGGGACCCCAGGGGGCCTCCAGGGTGGGCCTCCATCGTGGCCTGGCCCGCGATCTGGGCCTACTGTTCAGCGGACCGGCCTCTCCTGGTGGGGGCATCTTTTGCTCCTGTAGCCCTTCGCCATGTTGCGTCAGAGAGGCGCGGAGAAGGAAACTACTGCGCATGCGTGCATTTGCGCCAGTCGCAGTACGCATGCGCGCATTCGCGCCAGTTGCAGCGCGCGTGCGCAGACTATTTGACGCCGATATCAGCACCTGGAGCGGCGTGGGTTGCTCCAGTGCCATGCTGGCCCCCTGCAGGGCAGAGGATCGCTACACTTAGCGGTCCGATAACGCCGTCGTTAATCTCTCCGGTTTTTACGACGGCGTCAACACTCTGCCTTCAGATAAGAGACTCTCGCCCCATGTTCCAGGAACAAGGCCCTCTGAGATGTTGATATATATTATATATATTCAGAGTTATCAAGTAAAAAGCCAAAATGTGGGATACTCTAATGATAAGGAACATACATCTGCCAGTACCTCTGGAAAGCAATCAGCAATATGATAATGACCAGATCATCCGTTTTTGTGATGCTAGATGGGTAAATTGCACATTATCCTTTCTGTGCACATACATGAAGCAACACCAAGTTATACTTGGAGAGCACTTTTGTCATAATAAAAAACCCCAAGATGTTTCACACGAGCATTATGAAACAAGGTATGAACCCAAGTCACATAAGTAGATATTAGATCAGATTACCAAAAACCTGGTCAAAGATTTCAAGCAGTGTTTTAAGGAAAGAATGTAAGGTAGGGAGGCGAAGAGGGTGTAAGGAGGGAATTCCAGAGCTTCGGAGCCAGGTTGCAGCAGTGCATCTTGTAGATGGTACACACGGCTGCCTCTCTGGGCTGGTGCTAGACAGAGTGGATGTTCAAGATGACGATTAATTGGACCACATTGTCCTGAATGGTATTGATCTTCTTGAATATTGTTGGAACTGCACTCATCCAAGCATGTAAAGCACATTCCATCACACTCCTTATTTGTGCCTTTTAGATGTTGGACAGACTTTGAAACTTCAAGAGGTGAGTCATCTGCAGAATATCTATTCTCTGACCTGCTTGTGTAGCCACAATATTTAAATGGCTGGTTTAATGAATTTGAGAGTCAATGATGAACTCCCCCCACCCCACTCTCCCCACCCCCAATCCCACTGGCAGGACTTTTCTGGGGGAGAAAGGCTGTTGGATCAAACGATGGTAATGCCACTGAATGTGAAGGGAAAATGGTTAGATTCTCTCTCGTTGATGATGGTCATTGCTTGCACCTGTGTGACAATAATGTTACTTACACTTATGAAGCTCCAAATCTAATCCTCAATGTTATTCATGTCTTGGTGTATGCAGGCATGGACTGCTTCAGTATCCGAGGAATTGTGATGGATCACTGCAAACATAATTTGTGACCTTAAGTCGGAAGAATGGTCATTGATAAAGTAGCTGATGATGGTCGGGCCCAGAACACTAGCCTGAAAAACTACTGTTGTGATGCCTTTGGGCTGAGATTGGCCATTAACAACGACAACTATCTTCCTTCATGCCATGTGTAACTCAAATCAGTGGAGAGCTTTGCTCTTATTCTCAATGTCTTCAGTTTTATTCTGGCTCCTTAACGCCATATTGATCAAATGCTGCTTCAATATCAAAAACAGTTACTCTCACTTCACTTCTGGAGTTACTTTCTTTACGTTTGGACCAAAACTGTAACCAAGCAGCTCTGGCAGAGCAGGCTATTGCTGTGTAATTGATGAATGATAGCACTGTCTTCAATATCTTCCATCACTTCACTGATGATTCAATGTAGACTGAAGGGCTGTTAATTGGCTCGATTAGATTTGTCCTGCTTTTTCATGGACTGGACATAGTTGAGCAATTTTCCACATTGCCAATGTTGTCACTATACTGGAAAAAATTGTTCGGGGCATAATAAAAATTTGGTTTTGGAGCATAAGTCTTCCGAACTACAACCACGATGATGTTGGGACCCATAATCTTTTCTGTATATTTAAAGGGTCACAAAGCAGAGTGAAACAGGTAACTATCATAATTAATGCATTAATTAGCAACTTGGTTCTTTGAAAGGGTAGCATGCGGCGTAGTGGTTAGCACTGCTGCCTCGGGTTCAATCCCGACCCCGGGTCACTGCCTGTGTGGCATTTGCACATTCTCCCCATGTCTGCGTGGATCTCACCCCACAACCCAAAGGATGTGCAGGGTAGGTGGATTGACCATGCTCAATTGCCCCTTAATTAGAAAAAAAACGAATTGGTACTCTAAATTTATTTTTAAAAACTTTTGGTTCTTTGACAATCACTTGCATAATGTAGTTGATGCTAACTCACCCTGTTGGAGTAACAACCTTCCTATTGCATCACGGGGACACTCCTGCCAGAAGAAGTTTGAAAACTAGCCACATTCCATTTATTACCTTCTGCACTTTTGGGTATACTGCTAAGTGGTAAAGAAGACCCACAGCTTAGTTTTGTACTTCCCAGGTTCCCACGGAGAACTTCATAAACACATTTTCTCTCATAAACAAGGGGCTTGATTCGCTGTAGACCAAAGCCGAAATCGTAATTGTGGGTTTGGTGGAGAATAAAACCATAACACAAAGGAGCAGAATTAGGTCATTCGGCCCATCGTGTCTGCTCCGTCATTCAATCATGGCTAATATTTTCTCATCCCCATTCTCCTGCCTTCTCCCCATAACCCCTGATCCCCTTATTAATCAAGAACCTATCTATCTCTGTCTTAAAGACACGCAGTGATTTGGCCTCCACAGCCTTCTGCGGCAGAGTTCCACAGATTCACCACCCTCTGGCCAAAATAATTCCTCCTCACCTCTGTTTTAAAGGATCGTCCCTTTAATCTGAGATAGTGTCCTCTGGTTCTGGTTTTTCCTACAAGTCGAAACATCCTCTCCACGTCCACTCTATCCAGGCCTCGCAGTATCCTGTAAGTTTCCCCCCTCATCCTTCTAAACTCCACCGAGTACAGACCCAGAGGGCGGAATTCTCCGCTCCCGCGATGAATCGGGAAGGCCGTCGTGAACTCGGCCGAGTTTCACGATGGCCTCGGAGGCCACTCCTCGCACCTTATTCACCCCCACCCAGGGGGCTAGGAGCGGCGCTCCGTAACTCTCGGCCGCCGGGCCTTGACGCTTGCATCAAGGCGGCGTGCCGAGAATGACGCGATGGCGGCGCCTAAGTGACGTCAGCCACGCATGCGCAGGTTGGCCGGCTCCAACCCAAGTATGCGCGGCTGACGTCATGACGGCTGACGGCTCCAACCCGCGCATGCGTGGTTGCCGTCTTCCTCTCTGCTGCCCCGCAAGACGTAGCGGCTTGATCTTGCGGGGCGGCGGAGGGGAAAGAGTGCGTCGCTTGGAGACACCGGCCCGATGATCGGTGGGCACCGATCGCGGGCCAGTCCCCTCCTGAGCACGGCCGTGGTGTTCACTCCCCTCTCCGCCCCCCACAAGCCTCAAACTAGCATTTGGCGCCCATGTTCACGACGGCAGCGACCAGGTGTGGTTGCCGCCGTCGTGAACCGGTTGGGAACGGCAGGTTGCTCGGCCCATCCGAGCCGGAGAATCGCTGGTCGCCATGATAAACGGCGAGCGGCGATTCATCCGAGCGGGGGTTGGGAAAATCACGGGGGGTGCCAGGGGGGCGTGTCGTGAGTCGCCCGGCCCTCCCGTGATTCTCCCACCCGACGGGGGGAGCGGAGAATTGTTGCGCCCAGAGTCCTCAACCGTTCATCATATGACAAGTTCTTCATTCCAGGGATCGTTCTTGTGAACCTCCTCTGAATCCTTTCCAAGGCCAGCACATCCTTCCTTAGATATGGGGCCCAAACTGCTCACAATACTCCAAATGGGGTCTGACCAGAGCCTTAAACAGCCTCAGAAGTACATCCCTGGTCTTGTATTCTAGCCCTCTTGACATGAATGCTAACATTGCATTTGCCTTCTTAACTGCCGACTGGACCTGCACGTTAACCTAAAGAGAATTGTGAACAAGGACTCCCAAGTCCTTTTGTGCTCTGATTTCCTTAGCATTTCCCCATTTAGAAAATAAAATTCCTCTTTTTAAAGTGCATAACCTCACACTTTTTCACATTGTATTTCATTTGCCACTTCATTGCCCACTCTCCTAGCTTCTGCAGCCCTCCTGTAAGTTTGTAGATGTCAGCACCATCATCGGTGACCTTCGTATCTCAAAGACTATACTCTGAGAAAACAGACATCCTGAACTTGAAGAAATTACTCAATAAAGATATGTTTGTGGTTAACCTGGTTTAATTTAAAATAAAGTTTTTTAGCGATACAAGTTACATTGACGTATACAAGATGATTAATGGTATGGATAAAGTAGATGTGGAGCAGATGCTACCTCTTGTGGGGCATTCTAGAACTAGAGGTCTTAGGATAAGAGCTAGAAAATTTAAAACAGAGTTGAGGAGACACTACTGGTCCCAAAGGGCTGTGAAACTGTGGAATTCTCTACCCCAGGAGTTATACAGATGTTTAATTGGTAATGAGATGAAGGGTTATGGAGAATGGATAGGGCGGTGGAGTTAAGGCCAGGATGAGAGCAGCCCCAGCCCGATCGCACGTATGCAAAAAATGCCAGCTTGGCAATCTGGAAATGTCCATGCCAGCTGGCAGTTCCGCCTGGCACTCAGGTGGCACTGCCAGTGCCAGGGTGCCAGGCTGACATTGCCAGGGTGCTCAGGTGGCACCAGCAGTGCCAGGGCAAATGGCATGCAGCTGGAGGTCTCCGATATTGTTGGAGACCACAACAATGCCGTTCCCAAATGGGGACCATTACCAAACGGCCCTTGCCCGAGGTATCTGAGGTAAAGTGGCTGAATCCCGAAGCTTCAGGTACCTTGTGAATCTACACATTAGAGTAAGACTTGCTGTCTCGCTCTAAAATGCAGATTTGCCAAAAAGTGATCCCGGTCTTTGTGGGTGGGCTTCATCTTGCAACTTCATGCGGGATTGCGTTGAATCTCACAAGGCATTGCGAGCCGGGTGGATCCCAGAAGCGGGATCTCCTGGCTTTCGACGGCCACACTGTACCGTGACAAACTGCTTTTCCAGTGCAGCATGGCTGTAGGCCCATGCTTGACTCTCCCCTGTCCATTATACCGAGTATTTTCTCCTCTACTGGGGACAGCAAGTAGATGTGGCCCTGCCATCTATTCGCTGTATTGTGTGGTTCTCCCGCAGGAAGTGAATATGTTTGCCTTCTGCAATATTTTAAGAATGGGCTTATCAAGTGTGTTTGCTAATTCCTAAACCTCTGAATAGATATTTAAATGGGACATTCCTTCAATTTGTGCTGAGTTTGTGCAGCAGTGATTGTCCCAGATATGGATGCAGGATGGTTGCATATAGCTGTGAGGAATTTCTCATTTCTATATCTGCATGTATCTCATCTGTTGTTCCTCAATGCTAATGCTTGGTGCCAAATGTAAAATATATGTGTTTCGTTGCGAAGTACTAATATTGATAAGCACAATATTTCACCAAAAATTGAAAATGCCTGCGAAGGTTGTAAAGGGACAGTGCATCTTTCATGAAGAATGATCACTTGGTATTTGCAGATACGCACCAATTGCTCACAGCAGCTGATGGGGTTCTCTGTTGTTTTCGTGGTATTTAAGGCTTAACATTCAATCTATCTGCAGAGGTGAGAGGATGAAGAACTGGGATAATAAATGAGTATATAATAGTTGCCTTAAAATTACATAGGGGAGCTGAGCCTTGAAATTGCTGCTCAGATAGCTTTTGAAGATGAAGTGTGGGTTCAGAGCATTTACTCGAGCCGGTCTACACGCTGTTTTAATGTTTTCTGTCTGTTTCCTAGCACCCCCTGGAACCTCTGCTCCTTACATAATGCTGCTTCACTTCAGACCAAAATCCTGTTCATGACACTGAATGTTGATGCCTCTTTCCGGACAGAGTTATGGGGCAGACACAGGCAATAGGACAACATAAGGTTAATCTGTATATCGTGCGCACCTTCTGCTGGCTGTTGGTTTACCATCATTGGGCATAAGTATGTGCAAGAGTCTCTCTGGTAAGGGTCACTAAACACAGACAGTCTTGATATCTGAGAGCCAAGTATTCGTGACGATCGTATCACCTTCCGGAGTAGCTATTGTTTGCCTTGAACCTACTTTATTGCATCTGTAGCATATCATTTCCCCTGAATTTCCCCTTTAGGACCTGCTTGTATCAGGCTCATAGGGTACATACTGAGAACTTGGTTTGGCGAGCCATCCGCACGCAGACTGTTTATTGTGGCCCATCTACTTTCGAACTTACTGATGGTTGAGATGCTGCAGGGTGATTGATTTACACAACTAACTTCTTCACAGTTCTCAGTTTATGGCCTACAGCCCAGAGATCTATAAATCTTCTGGAAGCACATCCAGAAAAAATTAAAAACTAATTGCTAGATTCCATTATCTATTGGCAACGTGGGTTAAGAAAGCTATTGAACAAAAGTGCAAGGAAGCAGTGATGTTCATTCCGCAGGGCCAGAATTCAAAAGCAGAGCAGTTATATTAAATGTGTGTGCCACAATATTGGGCTGTGTACTCCCACTACATGTTTCCATGTCTCTGGTCACTTCCAGTTTGGTGCCCAATGCTGGGAAGGGAGCTAGTGCAGGAGTGTTGTGTATGCACTGGAAGCATTAGGAGAGGCTTTTGTCATGACATCAATCAGCTGTTGCCGCTGATTTCACATACATTTCATACTGTTCTGTGTGTTTGCACTGAACATCTATGGGCAGCATGGTTACACAAGTGGATAGCACTGTGGCTTCACAGCGCCAGGGTCCCAGGTTCGATTCCCCGCTGGGTCACTGTCTGTGCGGAGTCTGCACATTCTCCCTGTGTCTGCTTGGGTTTCCTTCGGGTGCTCCGGTTTCCTCTCACAGTCCAAAGACGTGCAGGTTAGGTGGATTGGCCATGATAAATTGCCCTAAGTGACCAAAAAAAGATTAGGAGGGGTTATTGGGTTGCGGGGATAGGGTGAAGGTGAGGGCTTAAGTGGGTTGATACAGACTCGATGGGCTGAATGGCACTGTATGTTCTTTGCTGATCACCGTCAGCTAAACAGACATTAACAGCAGCAGAGGCCTCCCAAGAGTGTTATTTAAAGACCAGTGGCTTCCAACCTGGAGAAAAGATGCTTTTGACTTCCTTATGCTTTGGCAAAGATAGTGAAAGTGCTGTAGCTTGTTTTTAGACGTTTTGTGGCGACCTACTGCATACATTCAGGGAGGTGAAAGGATTTGGTGACCCAACTTTGCACAAGGTATGAGGGCTTCGTGGCCTTTGTGTCTGCAGCACGACCAAGGAATGCATAACAAGGTGCAGAGAGGAAGGAGGAAATGGGTTCTGCACAGAAGGTCCTGCCCACAGCAAGATTTTTGAGAGTACTTCTCTTACTTCCACTTAACCCGGGACCAATGCCTGATAAACTCAGGTTCCAATAAAGTGATTACAGAATGTAGCCACCTTCTTCAACATATCCTGGAACTGCGCACTAGGGTGAGGACAGTGCTAGCACTGGCCCTAAAGGTCACAGTGGCATTCCATGGCATTTTAATCTTTCCATGTGGGGGAGGGTAACATACTCAACATCTTCCAGTATGCCATCCATTGATGCAAATAGAAGGTGGTGGACACCATTAATATTAGGAGAGGCAAATTAATTGTGCATTTTTTAAGCAGGGAGCAAGATAAGAGAGCACATGGCTTTGCCAGGATAACTGAAGTCCTTTTTAAAAAAATAATATTTTATTGAGGTATTTGAAATTTTTTATAACAGTAACATAAACAATGACATCAACATGGTAAGATAAACATTCCCCCCCCCCACCCAGCCCAATCTTCACGCACCTCCACCATGTAATAACAATCTGCCTGCCACCCCCCCCCCCCCCCCCCCCCCCTTGGAATACTGCATCTGCTGACATTTTAATTTTCCCCGAGAAAGTCGACGAACGGCTGCCACCTCCGGGAGAACCCTAACATTGGCCCTCTTAAGGCAAACTTTATTTTCTCGAGACTGAGAAACCCAGCCATGTCACGAACTCATGTCTCTACACTCGGGAGCTTCGAGTCCCTCCACATTAACAAGATCCGTCTCCAGGCTTTACCAGGGAGGCAAAGGCCAAGACGTCGGCCTCTTTCACCCCCTGAGCTCCCGGATCTTCCGGTACTCCAAAAATTGCTACCTCCGGACTCGGCACCACCCATGTTTTAGCACCGTGGACATCGCCTGAGCAAAATCCTGCCAAAACCCTCTAAGCTTCGGGCATGCCCAAAACATGTGGACATGATTTGCTGGGCTTCCCGTGCACCTTGCACACCTATCCTCAACCAGGAAAAACTTACTCATCCTAGCCGCTGTCATGTGTGCCCGGTGGACTACCTTAAATTGTATCAGACTGAGCCTGGCACATGATGAGGAGGTATTAACCCTGCTTAGGGCATCCGCCCATAGCCCTGCCTCTATCTCTCCACCTAGCCCGTCCTCCCACTTGCCCTTAAGCTCCTCCATCGGCATTTCCTCCGCCTCCGAAAGCTCCTGGTAAATATCTGGGGCGAAATTCTCCCAAAACGGGAGAAATCGTCAAACTGCCGTAAAACCCGGGCGGGTTTTACGGCATCGCGCCCCTTCCCGACGGGGGACCGATTCTGGTCCCCCGTCGGGGCTAGCAGCCCGACGTCGGAGGCTCCGACAAGTCGGGCTTAACGAAAATCGTTAAGCCCGCTTGTCGGACTTAGCGCCGGCTGACGCGTCATATGACGTCAGCCGCGCATGCGCAGGTGGGAAGACTCCACCCGCGCATGCGCGGGTGACGTCATTGCGTTTTTGCGCGAAACCCGCGCATGCGCGGTCCGGGTTGCCCCTCAGCCGCCCCGCGTATTGATACTGCGGGGCGGCGGAAGGACAAATAGTGCGCGGGCATCGGGCCCGCTGCCCGCGATCGGTGGGCACCGATCGCGGGCCCATGGCACCCTTGGCACGGCCGTGGTACTGCCGTGCCAATCGGTGCCATGGTTATTTTTTTCCAGGTGGTCACGACGTTTTTACGAACGGCAGGACCAGGTGTGTTTGCCGTTCGTAAAAAGGTCGTAAAGGGCTGGGACTTCGGCCCTTCTAACAGCTGAGAATCGCTGCCGGCCGTAAAAAAACGGCGGCAGCGATTCGTGTCGGGATTTCGGCGGGGGGGGGGGGGGGGAAGAATAGCGGGAGGGCGTCAAAAAAGTCGGGAAGGCCCTCCCGCTATTCTCCCACCCGTCGTGGGGGGGGGAGAATTTCGCCCCTGGTACCTTCCCCTCTCCCGCCCAGGTACTGGAAACTACTCTATCCTGTATCCGATAACTGAAGTTGTGATGGTGCACATGACTCTATGGGTCCATGTGACAACAGGGAAAGGAATAGGAACAACAAAGACTACCACTCAATTAATGCACAGTTGTGGGGCCATGCACAATCCAGAACATTGGTTAATGCTGGCTAACCCAGCAGAAACCATGGTGCCTTCCTTCTAAGGTGGCCTGCCATCATTGCCACCATCCCACCACCAAAAAGAACCAGGGAATGGCTGCTTAGGGGCCACAGCAACCCCATTCCATTGCTTGACCATACCAAAGACACTGAACACACAACAAGGGAATTGAAGTCACCAGGAGCATAGTGAACCAGACCACTGGATGTCTGGACCACTCAGGGAAACCCAGAATATATTTGTGGCGGTCTGCTGTGTTCTCCATAACACTGCCATCATGAGGGCACTGCTATTGCCAACAGGAACAGGGGAGGAGTTGTAGCATTACCACTAGACTCGTAATCCCGAGACCTATGGTAATGCTCTTAGAACCTGGGGTACTGTGTGCAGTTCTGGTCGCTACACTATAGGAAGGAAGTGATTGCACTAGAAAGGGTACAGAGGAGACTCAACAGGATGTTGCCTGGGCTGGATCATTTCAGCTATGAAGAGCGGCTGGATAGGCTGGGATTGTTTTTCTTGGGGTAGAGAAGTTTGAGGGGAGACCTGATTGAAGTTTCTAATATTGTGAGGAGCATAGATAGGGTGGATAGAAAGGAACTTTTCCCCTTAGTAGACGGGTCAATAAGCAGGGAGAATAGATTTAATGTAAGGGGCAGAGGTTTATAGGATATGTTTTCACCCAGAGGTGGTGGGAATCTGTAACTCACCGCCTGAAAGGGTAATAGAAGCAGGAACCCTCATATATATAAGAAATATTTAAATGAGCATTTGAAATGCCATAGCATACAAGGTATGGGTAAGTGCTGGAAAATGGGATTAGAGTAAATAGGTGCTTGATGGCCAGGATGGACATGATGGGCTTAAGGGCCTCTTTCTATGCTGTAAAATCTATGGCTTGATAGGTCCCATCCCGTGCCACTTACCTGTTGCCAGGAATTCAGCTAGGATCTCTTGTGAAAGCCTCAGTGCATTACTGGCGGCACTCCCACACTTACTGCCGGCAATGGCAAGCTACCGGCCTCTGATTGGACGACCGCTGATGGGGTGGGACTTCCCCTGACGTGGGCCTTGACTGTGTGGCAAACCCAACACTGTCCGGGTAAGATTGCCCTTACGTTGCATCCAGCTTTCCCGAAGCAGCACCAGGCTCTAATCATTTCTCCCCCATCTCACAGTCTAAATTCCATCCTACATACGGGCCTGGAGGAATGTGTTTCCTCATGACCCATCAGAGCTATACCTCAATCGGTATGACCCCACCTACATGATCTCCAACCTCACCATGATCGGAACCCCCCTATCTCCCTATCCCCTTTCCACAACCCCCACCTTGTCTGCCCTCAGATCCTGCTCCTGCAACCCCCCGCCCCAGGCCCCAGACACCCCTCTGCACCAACGCCACTCGACCTACCTACTCCTCAGTCATATAATTCAGATAGGCAAGCAGCCTGCCAATCAGGAGAACCTGGAAAAAGAGCAAAGTTTGAAAGTTAAGAACTGCCAATTGGAATGCCTGTGTCACCAGCTTGTTGTCTCCCCTCACCTCACTTCAATTTCTGTGCGATTTTATTTATTATTTTAGAACATTATCCTCCCCATAAATATACTATCCTATTTCTAGTCGACTGTAACTCTGGTCCGAAGCTTTTAATAGCACTTTCATGTTTTGTCTGTCTTCTTCTGAGGTCAAGTCATAAACTGTAAGAGTCACTCATTTTACAGGATCTTAATTCATTCTGTCCTTGAAATCTAAATGAGAAAAATATAACTGCTTTTCTGCAAAGAGACGGCACCAAATGTAGCCAACATGATATATTTCAGGCTGTCAAACTGTGACTCTTCAGGAGTCATCAGTGTTAACCTATAAAAAGTCCATTGTCCAAAGATTGAGCTAATTTTATTTCCATTAGTATTGTGTAGATGCTATTTGCTAGTTGAAGCCTTCTCAAAGGCTCAATTAATGCCTTTCTGTTAAGCTTCACCCCTTTGACAAAGGGTCATACAGACTTAAAACATTACCTCCGTTCTCTGTCCACAGATGCTGCCAGACCTGCTGAGATTGTCCAGCATTTTCTGTATTTGTCCTAAATTGCTGTGCTGCACAATATGAATACAACAACCTCGGGCACGATGGAGCACCCAACTTGGAGCCAGGATGAGGTCATTGAACCTTGCAAAAGGCCTCTCATGAGGTCAGCGTCGCTCAAAATGTCTTGTGAGATTTAATGGGATTTGGTGAGACATCATGATGTGGATCTCACCTTCACTGGGCGTGATCCAGAGCTGAATATTTAAATGAGTCATTAGGCTAACTTAAATATGTCTGCGGGATTGTTCCAGTGCTGGGCCCTAACGGTTGCACCTGGGAGACCTCACCAAGGTGCCATTTAGTACAGGTCCACACAAACATGGACCGGTCATAATGGCCCCTAGGGGAGTCTCCAAGGCCATTAGAAACCCCTGGATGGTCAGGGACAGAGCACTCCCTCTGGCACCCAGGCACCTTGGCACTGCCAGCCTGCCACCTTAGCAGTGCCGCCCTGGGGGGGGGGGGGGGGGGGGGGTAGCCTTCAAAATTGGTGTCCCAATCTGTGAGGAGCCTTTGACTCAAGTGCAGCCTTGTCAGAGAGAAACGTCCCAAGGTTAAAAGAAATGGCAAAGTGCAGCTGAATAGCAGGATGTTTCCCAGTGCTGTAGCCACCAAGAAACACTTCGATAAACGTGCCCAGAACGGGTCATGGATTTATTTTGGTTGAATTGTGCCACTCATCTTTGGCTTCAGTCTCAGAAATTTTCTTGGGGTCCTGTTAATGCATGCTTTTCCTGTTCCTCAATCTTAAGGGCTGTCTCATAACTCTGAGAGAGGAGTAACAGCTGTGGTAGGTTACCATTGTGTGGCGTGGCCCAGTGGGAATAGTCATGACTTTGAGTCTTTGAGTGGGTGTGATATCTCTGCAATTTCTAGAGCCACGTTCAATAACAGAGTGACTGCCAGATCTGACTAGCTCTCTTCTCCACGCTTTAAGATGCCTGGATTGAACAGAGAATGGAAAACTCATTTGAGAGAAAGATGGTTAATCAGCCCATTCTTCTGCTCATCGCCAATGCTAGTCACACCATCTGCAACGGCAGTTAGGCTGATATCAGTAATCATAATATCTTTACTGCACAGAATCCTTCTATGTTGTTCGAAAAATGGTTCAGAGATATCATAAGCTGCTCTTCTGGTTTTAAAGTTGCATTTCTCTAAATCATTCTTGTGCCAACAGTAATTTCTGTCTATTCATGGCAAGACGACTATAGTACACAACACAAAGTCATAGAAAACAACTTTGTTCATACAGGAGACTTGTATAATCTCTTTCTAATTGTTATTTGGGAATTTCGTGCAATTCTTCACTGCTAGAAGAGCCACACTATCACACTATTTGCCAACTAAATAGACAGCGGGCGGAATCTTACCCTATTTCTTCAAAGTGTCAGGCTCAGACTGAAAATCAGTGTCTAGCTCTCCAGTTGCGCAGACCAGTTTTCTCTCCAGATCTTGAGCCTCTCTGGGTTCAAAAAAAAATGTTTACGGCATCACTCCAGTGGGACAGGGCCTGATAGAGCCGACACCTGGCTCCACAGACATTGGGGCACCCTCTTTAAAGATTGCCCCGATCAGAGCTGAACACCAACTCCTCCCACCACCCACCAAGGAGGTATCTGGGGCTTCACCCTCAACCATCAGACAGTTATTAGGGGCTCACCCCGCGACATTCATCGGGGGTTACCCCCTCAGTGTCTCCGACGATCCCCCCTAAGTGCCCACTCCCCCCATGCCTGAAACTTCCCCCTCACTACCTGCTCTCACCCCACCACCCAGCATACATAAATGGAAATCCCCATGGGTTCCCATGAGCGTTTGCCCAGGCATTGTCCCATGGCACCAATCCTGTCACAGTTTGGCACTGCCAGGTTGGCACTGCCAAGTTGGCATTGCCAGGTTTTCACAGTGCCAACCTGGTAGTGCCAATCTGGCAGTGCCAACCTCTACAAGGGTAAAGTTCTGGGATCAGCCTGGGCATAACCCTTCCCCCCCAGGAGGCTATACTTAAGTTTGCACCCCCAGAGGGATCCCCTCGACTGAATCTTATTTTTAAAAAGCTATTGTAAACATCGCCAATGTGATATCAGTGAGGTTTGAATATTCAGTGAAGGGGGATCGTTTTTTAAAAATAAATTTAGAGTACCCAATTCATTTTTCCAATTAAGGGGCAATTTAGCCTGGCCAATCCACCTACCCTGCACATCTTTGGGTTGTGGGGGTCAGACCCACACAAATACGGGGAGAATGTGCAAACTTCACCCGGATAGTAACCCAGAGCCGGGATCAAACCTGGGACCTCGGCGCCGTGAGACAGCAGTGCTAACCACTGCGCCGCCGTAATGCCTGTGAAGGGGGATCATGTGGCCGGTGTGGGGGGACAAGGCGGGAGCTGGGTATTGATTTAAAATTGATTCGAATCCATTAAAAGATGGTTTTCACTCGTTGTGGTGTGAACCTCGTAACTTCGCCAGCGAGGGGCATGGACAATTGGGAAACACGATCTTTCCGGAAGAGAGATCCAAATCTCTCCGGATTTTCTCCCAAATCATCCTCTCTGATGGCGAATGGAGGCTGAAAATTTTCCCCATGATCAGCCATAACATCCCTGACTTGTTCCTTGTAGATGGTGGAGAGGTCTTGTGGAGTGAGGAGGTGAGTTTCCCTTTGCAGGATTCCTAGCTCTGACCCACTCTTGTAATCACAGGAGTTATATGGCTGGTCCAGTTCAGTTTCTGATCCATGATAACTCTCATAATGTCTCTGTCAAATACCAAGAAGAAAGCTTTCCAAATGCTTCACAGTTCCAGGGTCCCAGGTTCGATTCCCAGCTTGGGTCACTGTCTGTGCGGAGTCTGCACGTTCTCCGCATGTTTGCGTGGGTTTCCACCGGGTGCTCCGGTTTCCTCCCGCAGTCCAAAGATGTGCAGGTTAGGTGGATTGGCCATGATAAATTGCCCTTAGTGTCCAAATTGCCCTTAGTGTTAGGTGGGGTTACTGGGTGATGGGGATCGGCTGGAGGTGTTAACCTTGGGTGGGGTGCTCTTTCCAAGAGCCGGTGCAGAGTTAATGGGCCGAATGGCCTCCTTCTGCACTATAAATTCTATGAAATCTATGAAATCTGGTACTTGAATATAAATACATAAGTTGTAATGTGGAAACACACCGTTTGAATCAAACAGTCCACACTAGTGGTTGGAAGGCCCCATAAATTTATATCAAATTTATCTGATGAGGTAGATGGTCGACATCTTTTCCCAAAGGTAGAGGAGGCTAGAACTAGAGAGCATAAGTTTAAGGTGAGAGGGCAGAGATACAAAATAGACCAGAGAGGAAATTTCTTCACACAGAGGATGGTGAGCATCTGGAACGGGCTGCCAGAGGCAGTAGCAGAGGCGGGTACAATTTTGTCTTTTAAAATGCAGTTGGGCAGTTACATGGGCAGGGTGGGTTTGGAGGGATATGGCCCAAATGCGAGCAAGCTTTTTGTGATAGAAACTGGCATGCACAAGCTGGGCCAAAGGGCCTGTTTCCATGCTGTAAACATCTATGACTCTATTACCTATGCTCCCTCATCTTGTGAACATCCTTTCCTTTGTCTTCTTATTTAATCTGCAGATTAACATTAAGAGGCAGCTTGGTGGTTTGCAGCGGGGAAGAATATTGTCCAGTACATTTCATAGAATTTACAGTGCAGAAGGAGACCATTCGGCCCATCGAGTCTGCACCGGCTCCTGGAAAGAGCACCCCACCCAAGGTTAACACCTCCACCCTATCCCGATAACCCAGTAACCCCACCCAACACTAAGGGCAATTTTGGACACTAAGGGCAATTTATCATGGCTAATCCACCTAACCTGCACATCTTTGGACTGTGGGAGGAAACCAGAGCACCCGGAGGAAACCCACGCACACATGGGGAGGATGTGCAGACTCCGCACTGACAGTGACCCAAGCCGGAATCGAACCTGGGACCCTGGAGCTGTGGAGCGATTGTGCTATCCACAATGCTACCATGCTGCCCCTCACATATTACATGTTCCCAAGTATGAAAAATTGAGGCTATTTTGACAGCTGAGTAATATAATGCAAACTCCATTTGGGACCTAACCATAGACAATTTAATGTTATCAGCTGTACAGACAAGCATTTTCTGTTTCACCCCTAAAACACTGAGCAGACATGTTTTGCTTTGCACGTAAACTTACAGATCTTTTCTCGAAACCAGAATGCCTTTATGTTCTGTTGTTACAGGCCAGTGCACAACTCCAGGAATCATTAGGGACGTAATGAAACTGTAATTTTCAGATTCATATCTTTGTTTTGTGTTTATTTAACGGTAGACAGCCATGGATCAACATTTCTTACACATACTGTTTAAAATTTCCCTTGCTTAGATCTGCTTTCTATGTAACATTTATGAGTACATATTCTGTAAAAGCAAAAACTGGCGAGATCAAGCATGCACATTCAATTTCTTTTGATAAATGTTTGAAAACTTACAACCTGACAATGGCTGCTTTATACCTGTTACAGACTGGTATTGCAGCAGAACAGGTTGTGTATAATAGACTCTCAGTCTTTTAACTTGAGTCAGTGAGTAATTCAAATTCATGTAGCCAGTTTATTAGCTATTCATTTTAATTTTCCGTGACAGGTTTCTCCCTTACACGGTCATATGCAAGCACTACATTCAGCTTTCAACAAAATGCTTCTTTTTCCCTTTTTCTTTTATTCTGGGCCACAGGCTTGTGGGTGCCAAAAACATTCTCACACCTTATGCAATTGGTCAGCAATGTGTGATCATTATTCAGTATTAAATGGCTATTAAATTGTGGAAGTTTCCGATGGGGTGTTTCAACCAACATAGTACATAGAACAGTACAGCACAGAACAGGCCCTTCGGCCCTCGATGTTGTGCCAAGCAATGATCACCCTACTCAAACCCACGTATCCACCCTATACCCGCAACACCCCCCCCCCCCCTTAACCTTATAATTTTTAGGACACTACGGGCAATTTAGCATGGCCAATCCACCTAACCCGCACAGCTTTGGACTGTGGGAGGAAACCGGAGCACCCGGAGGAAACCCACGCACACACGGGGAGGACGTGCAGACTCCGCACAGACAGTGACCCAGCCGGGAACTGAACCTGGGACCCTGGAGCTGTGAAGCATTTATGCTAACCACCATGCTACCGTGCTGCCCCGAAGTAGTTAACGTTAATTCCACAATAGGATCTACCTGAAATTTCAGGTAAAATAAGGTCATTCATAAAGCTTATAAAATGCAGCAGATTGGTCTTCAGAATGAAAGAGAAAGAATTATTACAGGAAAGACTGGAAAATACAATAGGGCAGATGGGAATGAGAATTAGTATCAATCATAAAAGGAGAACAAACTGGAGAAATTTATTATCAAGGAATTGATTGAGATATTCCAGCTACTGCTGCTTCAGTTCTTTGCCAAAGTTGTGCTTTATAATTTCTGTCAAACCTCCTTTGTTTCCCTCTTCCATCCTGATGGTACAGATGCCAACCCATGTCAAGGGATGCTGACTGACCTTTCTGATTTACTTCCCATCGATCCAAGGTTGTCAGTTAAAACAAAACAAAACTTGCTTTAATAAAGCTTTTATTTATCTTTTTCATAACGCTCAGAACATCCCAGAGTGTGTTTAAGTCAATGAAGTACTTTTGGGGTATGGTCACCGTTGGAGTAGGTAATCTAGCAGGGAGTAGGGTGGCACAGTAGCACAGTGATTAGCCCTGTTGCTTCACAGTGCCAGGAACCCGGGTTCGATTCACAGCTTGGGTCACTGTCTGGGCAGAGTCTGCACGTTCTCCCAGTGTCTGCGTGGGTTTCTTCCGGGTGCTACGGTTTCCTCCCACAAATCCTGAAAGACGTGCTTGTTAGGTGAAATGGACATTCTGAATTCTCCCTCTGCGTACCCGAGCAGGCGCCAGAGTGTGGCGACAAGGGACTTTTCACAGTAACTTGCAGTGTTAATGTAAGCCTACTTGTGACACTAATAAAGATTATTATTATTATCTATTGGCAGTAGTCCTGTTGTGTCGGGTGGTGGGTGATCTATTTGCCCATCTACTGATAGATCGTCCAGGATCAGGATCATCTAAATTATTTACACGTTTTCAGCAGTAAATATGCAGCTACTGTACTGGTTTATCTGCTTTAGCAGTGAGGGCGGGGCAAGAAGACTGAAAGGCTATGTGAAACCTGTTACCGAGCATCATGCTGTGGGGTTCCAAGGCTGCATGAAAAAATTCTTTGAAAAAACTCAGACTTTTCCGAGTGCAATAATTTACTCTGTGGCCAGCTGCACTAGACAAGGTAGCCTTTTGATTCTTACCCTCCTTTCACACTCTAGTAATGCTAGATGCTTGGAACCAGTGTTATTAAAGCATTAATGGCCACATTGCTTCCACAGTGTGGTTGGCTTTCCTGAACACTACACTTCCCCATACTTTAACCATTTGTTTTCACATCAGACTGATGAGCTGCAACTCCAGCCCACGTTGCAAAGTTATTGCAAAGAAACATTGAAATATCATCGGCTGGAATTTTCCACCCTGGCCCCCACGCCTCCCCACGCCCGTCCGACCACAGCAATGGGTTTTTGGGCTGCAGAGGTGGCTCTCTGTCGGCTGCTAGCGGGATCTTCCAATCCCACCAAAGGTAATGGCTGATTACGTGCGGCATGATTTAACCTGCCGGCCAATGGAGATCCGCCTCTGCCACCGGAAAACCCCGCCGCAGAGTACAATCTCGGCCTATGAAGAAAAGGATGCTAAGCTTTTGGATAGTTCATTGTTTTGAAAGAATTTGGATGGGTTATTCTCATCATTAATACATCACTTGATTCTGAAGGGCGTCCTCAGTATCTGATGCACTTTCTGCAGCAAACCATAGAAGTGGCACTAAATAGAACAGTCTCAACCGTAAACCCCTATCCCCAACTCTGCCCAAAATGGGACTTCACATCTTGGCCGAGTAATTGTTCTCGAGACCAAAGAATTGAATATGGAAATCACGGTCAAAAGTAAGCAAAAAAACCATGCGAGAAAAACGTTTTTTGTCGATGTGAAATGTGAACTTTATTGTTATCAAATTAACTGCCGAAGAGGACGAGCCTCTTATGAAAATGAAATGAAATGAAAATCACTAATTGTCACAAGTAGGCTTCAAATTAAGTTATTGTGAAAAGCCCCTAGTCGCCACATTCCGGCGCCTGTTCGGGGAGGCTGGTATGGGAATTGAACCGTGCTGCTGGCCTGCCTTGGTCTGCTTTAAAAGCCAGTGATTTAGCCCTGTGCTAAATCCGTGTAGAGAGCAAGTGTTGAAGTGTTGGCCAGTGTAGACTTGAGAGATGAACATACACTTCCAACACTGATGAAGGTTCAACTCAATTTTATTAATTATTTCTAACTAACTAACACACGCTGACTGTGGGTCTAAATGATGCTAACTTAAACTAGAGACCTAAGCCTTGTCCGAACCAGTAGATTCTCTCAGCACGTGTTGTGAGTCTGTGGTGGGCTGGATGAGCTCTTGCTACACTCAGAGGCAGCACCCAGAATGAGCGGGAACCGTGGTGCCCTCTGCCTTTATAGTGTGTGTATTCTAACTGGTGATTGGCTGCTGTGTTTGTACATGTTGATTTGTCCCTGTGTGTGTCCATCGTGTGTGTCTGCACCATGATATACTGGTGTATATTATGACATCCTCCCTTTTATAAAAAAATGTTGACATAGGCATGTGATAATAAATAGTGTGGGTGTGTGGAGAATGTACCTAGCTACTTGTGAGGTGTGAAGACATATGTACAAAGCTATATACAGGGTACAGGACTATTTACAGAGGAAGGTGCCTGGTGCAGATGACTATCATGAACTGGAACAACCAACGAATCTATTTACAAATCACTGGATAACGAATGCAACAATAAAGGATATAGGAAAAAAAAACATTTCAGAGAGTCTACATGTGTACAGAGTTCATAAGTTCAGTCTCTGAGGTGGGCGACGAACTCTGGTTGACCTCGACCGTGCAGTGGCTGTTGAACGTCAGAATTATAGTCTTTAACTTCGATTTGTCCTCCCCCTCATCGAAGGTGAGCGAGTTGTAAATATGCAGAGCATGGTCACCGGCTGTGTAGAGGAAGAGAGCAATCTTCCGTGTGTCCGAGGTAGCTTCCAGGTCCCTGGCTTCGAGGTACAGCTGGAAGCGCTGTTTGAAAAGTTTCCAGTTCGAGCCCAGATTCCCTGCAATGCAGAGAGGCGGCGGTGGGCGAACGTAGTCCATTCTGTAGGATGGCGCGAGACTGGTGGAAGGCAGATCACTGAAAGGTAGGTCTCAGAAATGCTAGCATCCCTCAACACCTGGTACTATGAAGTGTTGGCTAGTGTAGACTTGAGAGATGAACAGACACTTCCAACACTGATGAAGGTTCAACTCAATTTTATTAACTATTTCTAACTAACTAACACACGCTGACTGTGGGTCTAAATGATGCTAACCAGTTGATTCTCTCAGCACGTGTTGTGAGTCTGTGCTGGGCTGGATGAGCTCTTGCTACGTTCAGAGGCGGCACCCAGAATGAGCGGGAACCATGGTGCCCTCTGCCTTTATAGTGTGTGTATTCTAACTGGTGATTGGCTGCGGTGTTTGTACATGTTGATTGGTCCCTGTGTGTGTCCATCAGTGTGTGTCTGCACCATGATATACTGGCGTATATTATGACAAGTGTGACTGGTTTGCTGAATCTGTAGTTACTTCTCTTTAACCATTTGTTTGCACATCAGAGTGATGAGCTGCATTTCCAGCTCACAATATAATGTTCAAAGACTCAACAAAAAGATTATGAAAGAAGGACACCAAATTTTGGGCTCTTTATTTGATTCATTATGTATGTAAGTCAAGCATTGTATTCGTTCTGAATTTCTGCTGTATTGTATAATGTAAATAAATGGCACTCTTAGTTCAGTCTGGATGCTGCATGTGACAAGTCAATTTTTCTACCTTGCTGCAAACACTAGAGTTCGTATTGGATATGAAACATGTTCGAGAAAAGCAAAGCGCTAATTCAGTGGAAGGGGACTGCAATGTGAAACGTGTACAAATGTATGTGTTTTGGATCATAAGGGATGTGTATCTGTCAGGGCAGCATGGTGGCGCATTGGTTAGCATTGCAGCCTCACGGCGCTGAGGTCCCAGGTTCGATCCCGACTCTGGGTCACTGTCCGTGTGGAGTTTATACATTCTCCCCGTGTTTGCGTGGGTTTCACCCCCACAACCCAAAGATGTGCAGGGTTGGCCATGCTAAATTGCCCCTTAATTGGAAAAATTAATTAGGTACTCTAAATTTATTTTAAAAAAGGAATGTGTATCTGTCTAGTGAAACTACATTTTATTCTGAACATAAATGAAGAAATTGTCTGATAGCCTGATTTGTCACAGTGTATTTCTTCTGGTCTACCATTGCCTATTTTATTTCTTTAATTGTTTTTTCTATCTTTAATTCGCCTTGGACACGTGCTCAAAATCACTCTGAACTTAACATTGGCAGTCCCTCCCAGCCTTCAAATCACTGTCCCATTGCCTAGTAATTAGCACTTAATAACTCTCAAATTTACCATCATCCTGAAAGTTAAACTCTAATCCAAGATTGTTTTAGATGCAACCATTTCATGAGTGAGCATGTTTTTGCTGCAGAAATGTTTGGAACTTTCCGCTTGATCACTTTGCCGTGCACATTTCCCAAACCTTGAATAAAATGTGTAATAGTTCCCTGTTAAATGTATTATTATCAAATGGCATCGCTTCAGGATTTAGTCATGCCGCTGTTAATTCATCCCATAAGATTTCCGATTAATTTAGGAGGTTCCCCAGAGCTTTGCTCTATCTTCCATTATGCTTTTTGTAACTTTTAAATTGCAATCACTTTCTCTATTCATCGTTCAAACCTGCGCTCTATTTTGCTCGTGGCTCAGTTAACCTGCATATCTTAGTCTGTTCCACTTAAAGGGGAGCTGAATTCCTTGCACAAAAGGTGCAGTAGACTGTGGAAGATTTGGAGATTAGTGAAAGCACAGATATTGGAGAAACAAGGCAGGAGTTGGGATTTTCCAGATTTTCTGATGCATTGTTGGAGGCATTAGTACGGGAGGTGGAAAGGAGGACAGACACAGGGCGGAAATCGTCCAACTGAGACTAAGTCCCATGGCGGGAGTGGAAATGGGGAATGTTTCCCGCTGCGGAGGTCGGAAGTAAACCACGCCATATTTCCTGCCATGTCAATTGGCATTTCATGCCATGATGCCCTGACACCCGCACGCTATTCTCCCACCCCCCCCCCCCCAAACCAGCGCCGCGAGAATCACGGCGGGCCGCTTGGAGAATCGGCACAAACGATGAGCAGCGGTTCTTCGGCACGGATGAGCCGAGCAGCCGGCGAAGAAAATGACAGTCCCGTTGGCGCCGTTCACCCCGGTCGCTGCCGAGGGAACTGTGTGGGAACACTGGGGCGGCGGCCTGTGTGGGGGGAGGGGGGGCTCCTTCATCAGGGGGGGCTTCCGATGGGGTCTGTCCAATGATCGGGGCCCACCGATCGGCGTGCCGGCCTCTCCCCCCCCCCCCCCGGGCCTACCTCCTTCTGTGGCCAGTCCCAGAACCTCAGTGCCATAGTGGTGAGGGGCCGGCGTGCATAACAAGTTCCCCGCACATGCGCAGGATGGCGCGGCCTAACTGCGCATGCGCAGGAATGAGCTGCCCCAACTGCGCATGCGTGGGTTGGGGTGGCACCCATTTGGCACCGTGTAAGGAAGCTGGAGTGGCGTGAACCACTCCAGTGCCATGCTGGCTCCCTGTGTGGGTCAGAATAGGTTGTCCCCGGCCCCTGTTCGCGCCGTCGTGAAATGCGATGGCATTCACGACTGCGCGAGCACTTCGTCACAGGAGCGGAGAATCCCACCCAACAAGTATTTGAATTCTTGTGGAATGGTCTTGCTGGTCAGAAAACGTGGGCAGAATTCTATGATCCTGAGGCTAAGTGTTGACGCCGTCGTAAACGGCGTCGCGTTTCTCAACGGCGTCAACTTGGCCTCACGATCAGCAATTCTGGCCCCTACACGGGGCCAGCACGACAATGGAGCAACTCTCGCCGCTCCAGCTGCCGATCCCAGCGTCAACTGGGCGCCGGGGGATCCGCGCATGCGCAGTGGCACCGGCACCAACGCGCGCATGCGTAGTGGTTCCCTTCTTCGCCATGCGTAGTGGTTCCCTTCTTCGCCATGCGTAGTGGTTCCCTTCTTCGCCATGCGCAGTGGTTCCCTTCTTCGCGCTGGCCCTGATGCAACATGGTGCAGGGCTACAGGGGCCAGCGCGGAAGAAAGGAGGCCACCAGTAATGGAGGCCGGCCTGCCAATTGGTGGGTCCCGATCATGGGCCAGGCCACAACAGAGGTCCCCCCGGGGTCGGACCCCCCCTTCCCTCCCCACAGGCCGCCCCCGGAGCCTTCCACGCTGACGTCCCGTCGGCTGAGAGCAGGTTCAAACGGCGTCGGTGGGACTCGGGTTTTTTGTTACGGCCGCTCGGCCCATCCCGGGCCGAGAATCGGCAGGGGGGTGGGGGCGGCGGGGGCCGCTCTGCGGAGAATTGTGTCTTGGCGTTGGGGTGGCGTCGCGTGATTTGCGCCGGTTGCGGCGATTCTCCGGCTCGGCCCGGGCTGAGAGAATCCCACCCCGTATCTTTGCCTGTAAGGTTTATGCAGGAGTAGGTGGAATGAATTTATGGCAGATTTATTGGAGAATCATTTAGTTTTGCCAAGCAATCTCAGTCAACTTATGTGTGCGGAGGTCAGGGTGCCATCTGGCTGTAAAAATTATTGTAGATACCTTCACTTTTTTCACTTGTACCAAGTGATATTGGCATTGCCATTCTTCTACACTCACTGGAAGTTTGATATCGCAACCTTTAACTTCCAGAGGACAACGATGCAACATGTCTCCAAAGACAAGGAACTAGATCAAAGGCCCAACTGATGCTTACTGACACTGGCTATGGCAGCCCAACATTGCATTCTGACTGAAGGTGCCCTTGCAGCAGCAGAACAGCTCTGCATTTATCTCCACTGAGCTGACATCTATGAAGACTGTTATTATCATAGGGGTGCATCAGTGCCTGTAGATCTGATAGGTGATATCTTGCCAATTAGGCTACACAATCTCTTAAAGCATGAAATACAGTGATTTGAATGCTACCAGGCACTGTCTAACATTTGTCAGGCATTGCATATAATATTTGTACTCAGCTGCCAAGGACTTGGAAACAAAGGAACTAGGAGCAATTCAGCCCCTTGAGTCCGCTCTGCCATTCAATACGATCATGGCTGATCTCTTCTCAGCCTCAACTCCATTTTCCTGCCCGTCCTCCATAACCCTTCAAACCATTACTAATTAAAATTCTATCTATCTCCTTAAATTTTCTCAATGCCCGGCATCCACTACATACTGGAGTAGTGAATTCCTCAGATTCATGGCCCTTTGAGATAGGGGCAGCATGGTGGCACAGTGGTTAGCACTGTTGTCTCACAGTGCCAGGGACCTGGATTAATTTCCAGCCTTGAGAGTCTGTCTGTGTGGAGTTTGCAGGTTCGCCCTGTGCCTGCCTGAACTTCCTCCGGGTGCTGCGGTTTCCTCCGTTTCCAGTGATGATCTGCAGAAAGAAATGCTGTACATAATGTTATGCATGACCTCTGACCACTAGGTGGAAGTGTAACCCCACCACGTGACCCTGTGGCTGGGCTGGGAAGTTGGGAGTAGGTCGTATTGGAGGATAGACATATTTTGCAGTAGCTCTACAGGAGTTAATTTGTGTTAGTAGTTTCATATTTTTATTTATCCAAGTTATCCTTATCTCGCAGTTGTTTCATAATAAATTATTTAAACTAGACGTTCTGTAGTGCATCATTCACTTTGGCCAGTCTACAGCACATGACACGTCCCACAGTCCAAAGATGTGCAGGTTAGCTGGATTGGCCATATTGAATTGCCCCTTAGTGTCCAAAAATGTGAAGGTTAGTTTAAAGCGTTATTGGGATAAGGTAGGGGAGTGGGCTTCGGTGGAGTGCACTTTCAGAGGGTCAGTGCAGACTTGATGGGTCAAATGACCTCCTTCTGCACTGTAGGGTTTCTATGAAGTAATTCCTTCTCATCTCGGTTTTAAAACCGCTACCCCTTATTCTAAAACTATGACCTCTCATAGGTTGCCCTACAAGAGGAAGTAACCGCTCTACATTTACTTTGTCAATACCTTTTATCATCCAATATACGTCAATTAGATCTCCTCTCATTCTTCAAAACTCTTGAGTGTATATGTCTAAACTGCTTAATATCTCTTTACAAGACAAACTCCTCATCTCTGGAATCAATCTGGTCAACCTCCTCTGAACTCCCTCCAAGGCAATTATATCCTGCCTGAAATAAGGGCACCAAAACTGTAACCAATGCTCCAGGTGCAGTCTCACCACCCTTTTATATTCTAACCCTTTAGCTACAAAGGCCAAAATTCCATTTGCTTTCCTTATTGACTGCTGTACCTGCATGTTAGTTTTCTGTGATTCATGAACAAGGACATCCAGATCCTTCTGCACCAAAGCATTCTGAAGTTTCTCTCCATTTAGATAATAATTAAATAATAATCGGAACCTTTGGGTGCACTAACCTTCTGTCAAGCAACAAATGTGTACTTTTACATGTCCAACGATGGGGCACACCTCTGACATTCCCTATATTTCCCTGCTGCTCTTCCTTCAAATTGTTTAGTTATTGGGGGCTTCTCACTGGAATTCCCCTCACTCCACTAACTGAGCTGCACAAAGGAAAAAGCAACAGTTACAGGTGCTGTTAAAAACTGAAGTGAAGACAGGAAAAATGCAAAACCTTTTCCCAGAACGAGGACAAATCTTTGTTGAACCTTCTTACTGTACCCTCTCTGCCCAATGGCCTTGACATACAGTTGACCCCTTTGCCTCCTGGGCACCCACTGTAAAGTGAGATGACCATTCAGCGGGCTCACTTTGTCTAACTATTCTCACCAGGGCGAAAATGACAATACCAGATTGGTCAACTGTTTTTATAACAGACCTGTCAAAGAAAATGAAAATTGAGAAGGGTGCAAAATGGATGGCCAACACACTACTGCCTATTGGTGGTCCGCAGGAACAGTTAAACACGACCCCACATTAATATTTTGCATGCACAGGTTTCTGGAAATAGCAGGCAGGATGAAATGGTCTCATTCTGCTGTAATAATAATCTAATGAAAGTCTCTCCTGACAGCCGGGAACTTATTACCCTCGCTTTTCTTACAAATAGATGCACAGTGCAAAGAGGTGGAGATCAGTGGAATAAATCGCTGCACAATTGCCTACTCAGGTTTTCCCAATTTACACCTGAGAAATGGGCACACTTAATAAATGGTCAGTGCTATAGTTTTGGTGTTCGAACAGGCTTGCAGTCATCTGGACAATTGTACTGACAAATTCACGATTCTCAAGCGATTTGGAAGTGTGCTGACCTAATGTACTGCAAAAGGTTGCAATTTGCAGATGTCAATTGCAATCATTTTTCCAAAGTGATATTAATTTATATTCAACTTGCACCTGATACTTGGGATCAAGGAACGATAATTTTTATTGAAACTGGGTGTAATTATCTGGTCAATCTCTTGGGAAACAAGATTATAATTAAATCTGTGAGCCGAACATCAGGCTACTTTTATAGTGTTCTAACTCCTAAGATCCATGAATATTGGAATATGGAAGCAATGAAATTCGTAAATATAATCGAGACCAATAAATCACCAATCTGAAGTCCAAAGACTGCTGTTACTTCAAAGGTTTTATTTTGCATATCTAAATATTAGGCAATTGTTTAAGATTTGATTTTAGTTTAAAGTAACAAATGTGTTTGGGAAGCTTTCTTTTCTTTTGAAAGATGATAGAACCCCGAAGAGCCGGCCATCATTTACCTCGCTTAGTTTCTATGTACAAATGTGGCAATGATTTGTCTATGCACACATATTCTGTTTTCCTAATCAAATGAATGAGCATTTCCAAGAAGATGCTGTCCCTTTAAAAACATTGGGATGCTGCACGATTCCTGGTGAGCTGCAATCATGTGAAATAATCAACATTGCTTCAAGGTCACAAAATGCTCATCAAAGCACATATATCTTTGGCTGGTTCCACATGTATGTTGTGATTTATATTGTTTGAATTAATGAAACTGACCTGAAATTGACAAGTTGATGACAGTGTAAATGATGATAGTACCGAACCTCAAGCTACACAAGTGGGGATCTGCAACCTGGCTAACATATTGTGGATCAACCTTGAGGCCTTTTATTTTGTGCAGTTAATAGAAATTTTCTGCCAAGATGCGTTTTTCTGATACAAGTACACTTCAGCTCAATATCTCTATTTCTCTTGCCCTGTCACAGGGAAAAAAAAAATTCAGCTCAGAAATTTCAGGAGCCCTCCTCTGCTTCCAGAGGTATGACAGAGAAGAGGTTCTCTTCAGCCTACCGCCCTAGCTTTGATTCTACCCTAAATTACAGGGAGGGGATAATGAATAATAAGGGGTATGTGACGTACTGTCAACGGTGTTCAATCCAAGATGTCAGAGTTGCATCTAACTACGATTCTGGTGAAGACCTGGTCTTCTTGTCTGGCTTAAATTTTCAAAGGTAAAAGTATTTTACCGTCTGCTTTTCCAATTCACGATGTGGACAAAGCCACAATCAATCTGCCTGAAATTTATTGCGATTAAAGTATGGCATTATCGGGCTCACTGATAATTAGGATATGGTAACGACACCAGCATCCTGTGGGTAGACTCACTAGTGGTGGTAAGCTGGAAGTTAGTTTCTGCAGGTTGGCTAGCATCTGCTAGTTCCACTATCAAAGATGGTGTCAAGGCGGTCATGTGGCGTGGGCGGGTGGTGTAGAACAAGCACCCTGGGCCCACCGGAATTTGACAGAATGGACATGATACATGATTTGAGCGCAAACCAGGTGGCAATGGGTCCTGTCCCAACCTCTTCCTCCCTGCCCCGAGTAGTGATTCCATGTCCACAATGGGCTGACATTTCTTTTTTTTTTAACAAACAATTTTATTGAGGTATTTTTTGGCATTGTAAACAGCTACAGATTATAGAAATATGCAAACATCAACAGAAAACCAACACTTCAACCAAACCATAATGCACATACCCGCTCTTCTCCCATCGACATTACCTGCCTATTTACCCCTCCTACTGTACTCTAATCTTCCCCCCCCCCCCCGCTGACGTTCACTCTCCCGCGAAGAAGTCGATGAATGGTTGCCACCTTCGGACGAACCCCAGTACAGATCCCCTCAAGGTGAACTTGATTTTTTTCCATACCCAGAAAACTTGACAAGTCCGAAAGCCATTTGGTCTTCGGGGGTTTTGAGTCCCTCCATGTCAGCAGTATTCGTCGCCGGGCTATCAGGGAAGCAAAGGCCAGAACAGCGGCCTCTTTCTCCTCCTGGACTCCCGGGTCTTCTGAAACCCCGAAAATTGCCACCTCTGGACTTATCACCACCCTCGTTTTCAGCACCCAGGACATGACCCCGGAAATCCCTCCCAGTACCCCCTAAGCTTAGGGCAAGCCCAAACCATGTGAACGTGGTTTACTGGTCCTCCCGCGCATCTAGCGCACTTGTCCTCTATCCCAAAGAATTTGCTCATCCGAGCCACCGTCATGTGGGCCCGGTGAAGGACCTTAAACTGAATCAGGCTGAGCCTGGCACATGTTGCTGTTGAGTTTACCCTACTCAGGGCTTCCGCCCATACCCCGTCCTCCATCTCCCCGCTGAGTTCCTCCTCCCATTTGAGTTTCAGCTCCTCCGTCTGGGACTCTTCCCCCTTCATGAGCACCTTGTAAATATCCGAGACTCTACCCTCTCCTCCTTCTCCTATAGAGACTATTCTGTCCTGAATCCCTATTGGCGGGAGGCGTGGGAAGGATGGGTCCTGTCTGCATACAAAGTCCCGCACCTGTAAGTACCTGAAATCATTTCCCCTTTCCAGCCCAGCTTTCTCCTCCAACTCCGTCAAATTCGCAAAGTTCCCCTCCAGGAACATATCGCCCACCCTTCTCACCCCCACCCGACGCCATGTTTGAAACCCACCATCCATGTTCCCGGGAACGAATCGATGGTTATCACAAATTGGAGCCCAGACCGACACACCTACTTCCCCTACATGCTTCCTCCACTGGCCCCAAATCCGCAGGGCCACCCCCACTACCGGGCTGGTGGAATACCTGGCCGGCGCAAGCGGTAGGGGAGCTGTGACCAGGACTGCCAAACTGGTGCCCCTGCACGAAGCCGCCTCAACCTGCTCCCAGATAGACCCCGTACCCACCATCCATTTCCTTATCATGCCTATGTTAGCCGCCCAGTAATAGTTGATCAGATTTCGCAATGCCAGCCCCCCCTCCCTGCGGTTCCTTTCAAGCATCGCCTTCCTCATTGGCGGGGATTTTCCCGCCCAGACAAAGGTCATGATGATTTTGCTGGTCCTTTTGAAGAAGGACCCTGGGATAAAGATCGGGAGGCACTGAAAAATGAACAGGAATCTAGGGAGGATTATCATCATTACCGTCTGCACCCTCCCCGCAATTGATAGAGGGAGTGCATCCCATCTCCGAAACTCCCTCTTCATTTGTTCCACCACTCTAGTCACATTTAACTTGTGTAACCTGCCCCAGTCTCATGCCACTTGTATCCCCAAGAACCGGAAACTTTCCCCAACCAGCCTAAATTGCAGCTTCATCAGCTTATTCTCCTGGCCCCTTGCCTGCACTACAAACATCTCACTCTTGGCCATATTTAATTTGTACCCTGAGAACCGGCCAAACATCCTCAATGTTTCCAGTATATTTTCCGTCCCAGTCAGTGGGTCCGACACGTACAGGAGCAGGTCATCCGCATAGAGAGACCCTGTGCTCCACCCCCCCCCCCCCTCACCCTTGTCATTCCCTTCCACCCCTTTGCAGCTCTCAGCGCAATCGCCAACGGTTCTATGGCCAGCGCCAACAGCAACGGGGAGAGTGGGCATCCTTGTCTAGTCCCGCGATGTAGTCTGAAGTAGCCTGACATTATCCTGTTCATCCTTACGCTAGCTTTTGGGCCCTGGTACAATAGTCTGACCCAGTTAACCAGTCCCTCCCTGAACCAAACCGTCCGAGTACCTCCCACAGATAGTCCCATTACACCCAGTCGAAGGCCTTCTCAGCGTCCATTGCCACCACTACCTCCACCTCCTTGCCCATCGGGGGCATCATAATCACGTTAAGCAATCTTCTCACGTTGGCTATCAGCTGCCTGCCTTTAATAAACCCTGTTTGGTTGTACCCAATCACCTCCGGTACGCAGTCCTCAATTCTAATCACCAGGATCTTAGCCAGGAGCTTGGCGTCCACATTAATCAGGGAGATTGGCCTATATGACCCGCAGGATTCAGGGTCTTTATCCCGCTTTAATATCAGCGAGATGGTGGCTTGTGACATCGTCGGAGGCAGAGTCCCTCTGTCCCTCGCCTCATTAAAAACCCTGGTCAGGACCGGTCCCACTGTCTCCGAGAACTTTTTGTAAAACTCTACTGGGTATCCATCCGGCCCCGGGGCTTTCCCCGACTGCATGGCCTTTAAGCCCTCCAGTACCTCCTCCACTCTAATCAGAGCCCCCAGCCCGTCCACTCGCCCCCCCCCCCCCCGCCTACTTTTGGGAAGGTTAGTCCGTCCAGGAACCGTTTAATCTCCTCCGGCTCCTCCGGGGATTCTGAAGTGTAAAGCTTACTATAAAAGTCCCAAAATACCTTATTCAGTCCTGGCGAGTCCTGCACTCTGCTCCCCTTCCCGTCCACCACTCTACTTATTTCCCTGGCCGCCTCCCTCTTCCTGAGTTTGGGCTGACATTTCTAGGCCAAAACCTTTTCCTAGAGTCATAGAATTTACAGTGCAAAAGGAGGCCATTCGGCCCATCGTGTCTGCACCGGCCCATGGAAAGAAAACCCTGCTTCAGCTCATGCCTCCATCCTGTCCCTGTAACCCAGTAACCCACTTAACCTTGTGGACACTAAGGGAAATTTAGCATAGCCAATCCACCTAACCTGCACATCTTTGGCTGCAGAAGGAAACCGGACCACACGGAGGAAGCCCATGCAGACATGGGGAGAATGTGCAAACTCCACACAGACAGTCACCCGAGGCCAGAAATGAATGGAGCTGTGAGGCAGCAGTGCCACCGTGTCACCCCTTTTATTTATAAAGACATTGAAACAAATATATAGCTACGTGATCATATGAAAATGAGAGAGCAGAACCAGAGAATGATGTATGACAACAGAGAATTAATTAGGTTATTCAGAACATCCGTTCTGTTAGGTTACATTCCACACCATGATTTACCGTCATGGTGTCAATTAAATTAGTTTAAATAAACTAGGTTTGCACGTTCAATGTAGAGAATGGATGCTATGGCTGTCACTGATAGTGGGAGGGACCATCCGGTCAGCTTCCGTCCATTTCAAGTCAGGTAGCCCTCCCCCCCCCCCAACTAATAAGCTAATACCCGCCACCGTCCATCTGCTTCAGCGGGTGCTTGGGCAAGTGGACTAAAATATTCAACAAGGCAAACAAAGAAAGCAAATGAGAGGAAGATGCTAACTCCTCGATCAGCAAGCTGAAATGTCAGGACAATGACCACAAGATCAAATGATTTGAAGCTGTTCAATAAAATGTGCAATACAACTTTATGGGCAGGACGGTAGCAAGACGAATAGCACTGCTGCCTCATAGCACCAGGGACACAAAGCAGGACCAGGGTATATGCTTCGAGGCACCATTTATCATAAGAACATAAGAACATAAGAACTAGGAGCAGGAGTAGGCCATCTGGCCCCTTGAGCCTGCTCCGCCATTCAATGAGATCATAGCTGATCTTTTGTGGACTCAGCTCCACTTTCCGGCCTGAACACCATAACCTTTAATCCCTTTATTCTTCAAAAAGCTATCTATCTTTACCTTAAAAACATTTAATGAAGGAGCTTCAACTGCTTCACTGGGCAAGGAATTCCACAGATTCACAACCCTTTGGGTGAAGAAGTTCCTCCTAAACTCAGTCCTAAATCTACTTCCCCTTATTTTGAGGCTATGTCCCCTAGTTCTGCTTTCACCCGCCAGTGGAAACAACCCTGCCCGCATCTATCCTATCTATTCCCTTCATAATTTTAAATGTTTCTATAAGATCCCCCCTCATCCTTCTAAATTCCAACGAGTACAGTCCCAGTCTACTCAACCTCTCCTCATAATCCAACCCCTTCAGCTCTGGGATTAACCTAGTGAATCTCCTCTGCACACCCTCCAGTGCCAGTACGTCCTTCCTCAAGTAAGGAGACCAAAACTGAACACAATACTAAGCAGAATAATGCTGACTGGTTCAAAGCTAACAACGCTGTGATGGATTCGGTCACTGAGATCAACCAATCTGATTTCACTATTAACAGGAGAGATGTCAATGTGAAGATGATGGGCGCAGTCTACCAGCCTTGCTGCACCCAAACAGAAGCGCAACATTGTAGTCGATGCCGGGAGAAGCCTCCTGCAGGCTTCCCAATGACCAGTACACCTCGCGAGATCTACCAGCTTCCCCAGGGAGACCACAGGGTGACAGTGCCAGGGTGCTCTGGTGCCAGCTGGCACTGCCAAAGGTCAGGGCCTGAGGGAGGTGATGCCCATGAAAAAGGGGTAGAGGCATGTATGAAGGGTGTGGGAGGGGTGCAGAGCAGGTATGAAGGCCGCAAGGGCAGGGAGTGAAGTGTGGGGTTCTTGGAAGGGGGAGAGGAAGGGGGTGTGGTATGTCCTGGAAGGTGGGTCCTCAGCAACCGTATTGTGGGGTGTCATCACTTAGGGAGGGGGGAGTGATGTTGGGGTCCATGTGTGTGAGCGGTGACATTGCCCATGGGTGAGAGGTGTGAAGGACCCACAGGCTCACTTAGAGATTGAGGCCTCTAAATGCTGGCCCAATCTTTGCGGAGCCAGTCTGGCCAGCGGGTTCAGCAACTGTGGGCTTGACCGGTGAAAAATTCCCCCGGGCACAAAAACCGGGACTAAGTATGGTTAGATAGCAGTGGGGAACTCTCTGACAGAACCCGGGGTGAAACTGCCAGCAAAACCCCCTACAAATTACACTTGGAAACTTCTCCGTTGGATCACACCCTCGCACTGCACAAAGAGCTACTCAAATTCAAGTCGAACAGACTACTCGGCCATGCGATAATCACTGCTGGTGACAATATTGCCAGGTGACATTTGGCAAAGGGAATGTCAGGAGCATCAAAATATCAAAAAGGTGTTGTGGTATGTACTCTGGGATAACACAGGCTGCAACTGGATGCAGCTTTTGTGTTGTTCCTTGTCTCTGAATAAAGCTTGTAGTCTTAAAGTTGAAGTAGATGCTTTATTGAGAGTTTGTTCTCTCTCCAGCGCTTAACTTATGTTACATCTGAGCTGCCTGTCTGTTCTGCTCCCAGGTGCCGTTCCTGTGAAGTGCCCTCTAACTCCCCCATGCCAGCCTCCCCGAACAGGCGCCGGAATGTGGCGACTAGGGGATTTTCACAGTAACTTCATTTGAAGCCTACTTGTGACAATATGCGATTTTCATTTCATTTCAACTTCCTGTCTGTCTCTATTTATACCTCTCCCGTGCTCCCTCTGGTGCTTGCTCAATTGATTGCATCTACATTGATCCCTTGTATATATACAGATCACTACATCCCCCTTTTTTCTTTTATGTATTTTCTGTACAGTTGCAAAGAAAATTGTACAAAACAGTTAGATTACTTATGATATGTATATCTGTACAAGTGGTGATGATATTGGTTATTATATAAAGTCAATTTATATTTATGAGTCCAATCTGAATAAAAACATTTATGAGTCCAAACTATGAATTTGTTCGCTGAGTTTTTCTTCTTTTTTGTTGTTGACGTGGTGATATTTATATTGCAAGTCCTTTGTAAATATCGTCAGTGTTCTTGTGTGTTAAGTAGCCAACAAGTCATCCCGAGGTGTTTGAATGGTCGAACTACTGATGTTGACTGATGTGGACTTATTTTTTGTGCTTGTGGTATCTATTTAGTGTGTCATCTGCCTTGAAAGCTGGTGTGCTTGTTTGTTCTGGAGCAGATTTGAATCTGTGAGATTCTTTGTCATGCCATGGCATGTTCGTAGTCTTGTCATTGTTTTGCAGTGTGCTGTGGCATTGTCCTTCATGTGCAAAGTTGTACCATGTTGTACAGGTCATTGTTTCATTGCTGATGTTTCTGTTGTTTCTGTCTTTATTGTTTTCATTGTCGTTCTTGTTGTTGTCGTTCTTGTTGTTGTTTTTGTCATGCTTATTGTTTCTGTTGTTGTTGTTTTCGTTGTTGTTCTTGTTGTTTTTCTTGTCGTGCTTGTTGTTTTTCTTGTCGTGCTTGTTGTTTCTGTCTTTGTTGTTTTTATTCTTGTTGTTTTTCTTGTTGTGCTTGTTGTTTCTGTTTTTGTTATGCTTCTTGTTTCTGTTGTTGTTCTTGTTTCTGCTGTGCTTCTTGTGGTTTTTGTTTTTTTTTGTTGCGCTCAATGAGTGTTCTGTGTGGATAATTTGAGTAATTTTCACAGTTATTGGTGCGAGTGTCCTTTGTGGTATCTGTTACATTGAGAGTTTTGTCTAGTGAAAGGTCTGATGTTGCATTGATGTTGGTGACATCAGTTATTTGTGGTGGATTTGATTTATTTTCTTTACTTCCTTGGTGCCCCTATTCTGGAGTCATTGGTGGTGGATTAGATTCCTCTTTTTTGCTTCCTTGTGGCCCCTCTTCTGGAGTCATTTATGGTGGATTTGATTCCTCTTCTTTGCTTACTTGGTGCTCCTCTTCTGGAGTCAAAATCTTCACGATTTCATTTTCTTGTTGGTCTTGGTGCTCCTCTTCTGGAGTCAAAATCTTCAAGATTTCATTCTCTTGTGGGTCTTGGCGCTCCTCTTCTGGAGTCAAAATCTTCACGATTTCATTCTCTTGTGGGTCTTGGTGCTCCTCTTCTGGAGTCAAAACTTTCATAATTTCTATTGATGTGGTCTCTCTGGACTCATGAGTAGCCCTACACTGATTGTTGAGTGCTTCTGTGCAGACGAGCTGAGTTCTGTCCGTCTCGCTGTGATCCTGCACATCCTGTATGGGAATTGTGATTTCTTCGTCACTTGTCTCACATACAGTGAGTCTTCTTCTGGTGGCTCAAATAAGCTTGATAGATCTTCATGGTCTTGTTCATGCATGGCGTTCACTATGGATTGTTTGCTCGCTTCCATTTTTGAGTCTGTCACCGAGCTGTCTATGGAGGCTTGTGTCACTCTCTTTGTGGCGTCTTGTCTCGCTCTCTTTGTGGAGGCTTGCATTGCTCTCTTTGTGGAGTCTTTCATCGCTTGCTCTGTGGAGTCCTTCATTGTTCTCTCTGTGGAGTCTGTCATTGCTCTCTCTGTGGAGTTGTGCAGTGTTTGCGATGTAGAGTCGATCTGTGCTCTCTCAACGGAGTCGTTCTTTGCTCTCTGTGTGGCATCGTCTTCGTCTTGGGTATTGCTGTCATCCAATGTATCGACGATCTGCCATGGTACCATGGTATTGCATTCATCTATCATGAGAAGAGTAGTTTTGAGCTTTTCAATCTTGTTGCTGATGCTGTGATCAGCATATCCGAATACCTCAGCCATGTCTGAGCAGTATTTGTGTATTGTTCGATAGACAATTCATCCCTTTTTGTTTCAGAGTTGTTATCATTGTCTTCATGTTCAATGGACAAATCACCTTCTTTGGATTTGGATTTTTCATTGTGCTCTTCACTTTGGGAGGTGCAGATTGCTTGTTCCAGGGTGTTATTTTCAACTGCTGGTATAAGTTCAGGCATTGTTCTGTCTTTTAAGCTAAGAAAATTGGGTTTTACAGCTTTAAGTGTCTTGTTTTCAATTTTCGGGCATTTCCCTTTTAAGTGGACATGGTCTGGGTCCTCTGACGTCATGACGCTCATGACGTCATGCGTAGGAATCGATTGCACAAGCGCAAATCGATCTTCCTTTACTCTGTGCTTTTTTTGTATACTGCACATGCGCGGCTTGCGCATGCGCAGAACCATCTTCGAATGGTGCAATCTTTTTCTTGAACTGGGCATGCACGGCTTGCGCATGCGCAGAAGGCAAAATGGCTGATTTTGACTGTGCATGCGCGGCTTCTGTTTCCTGCGCACGCGCAGCTGCAGATTTTCATCTTTTGTTCCCCGGAGACTGTAAAATGTGCTCAGACGTCATTTTACAGTGGATTTCAGTGTTTTTATCTTTTTAAGAAGTTCAAGTTACTTTTTCCTTTCGATCTGGACTTTTCACTTGCGATTTCTCGACTGAACCCTTTCTGTTCTGGTAGTGATTGTTTGAGTTTTGCATCACTCATTCCCTGTGCAATTTGGTCTCTGAGCATACAGTACTGTTCAAATTCAATACAGCGCTCTTCCATTTTTTTTAGTATTACTTCTAATTTGGTGCTATCTTCACCTTTCAAGTATTTATAGCAATTATATATTTCTCTAGCTTCATGTCCTGCGATGAACAGTGCTATTTTCATTTCTTCTGAGGCTGCTTCTAAATCATTAGCTATGATAAATATATTGAATATTTGTTTAATTCTTTTCCAGTCATTACTTAGATTACGGATTGTGTTCAGCTGAGGTGGGGTTCCAACAGATATCATCGAATTAGCGAAGTCTCCCCACATCGAATGTCCGGTAGGAGTTTTCCTTGTCATTTTGGTCTTTCTGTGTCTGCAGCTTATAGTATGCGTTCTAAAGCACCTGGTACCATGTGATGTTCCTTGTCTCTGAATAAAGCTCGTAGTCTTAAAGTTGAAGTGGATGCTTTATTGTGAGTTCGTTCTCTCGCCAGCGCTTAACTTGTGTTACATCTGAGCTGCCTGTCTGTTCTGCTCCCAGCTGCCGTTCTTGTCAAGTGCCCTCTAACTTCCTGTCTGTCTCTATTTACACCTTTCACGTGCTCCCTCTGGTACTTTCTCGGTTGTATTGCATTTACATTGACCCTTTGTATATATACTGATCACTACAGCTTTAACCAAAAGATACTGCAGACCCTGAAGTTAGTTCAATCTGATTTATTGAACCAGTAGCACAGTTAGCACAGTTCTCTATGAGTTCGACTCTCTGCTAACCTAAGTGTGGTTACTCAGTCTGACTGAACCAGATTAGCTCTTAGCCACGTGCTGGAGGTGTGATACTGTAAATACACCCTGACTCATTCTGTAGATGTTCATCAGTGGAAAGAGGTGGAATGTGAGCGTCTCGTGCCTTTTAAAGTGAGATACCACCCCTGAGTGTCCTGCCTCCTCATTGGTCATGTCCTGTTCTCTGTGTTCATTAGCTGCCTGTCTGTGCATGTCTGCATATCATTATCTGCATGTCTGCATATCATGACAAAAGGCATCAGGTTCATCAGCAAAGAAAACAGCTACATTGAAAATAAAAGCAGGGAAGCTCGTTGTTGTATTATTTTTTCTTTTAGGCTGCTTGTCCAACCAGCGGCCATAAATCCCCATAATTTGGCTCCTGCAGCCACTGTTGAAAATGCTGCCAGGACAGGAAAATTAAATTCAAGGTTATGCAAGGAACTGATCCTCCAATCGCAGGTTGTTCCCTTCCCATGTTTTCTGCTAATAGACTGAGTTGTAGAGCAGCAAATGAGGGAGAGAATCTAGCCTCTGATTGACGGAGCAGTGTGCTGATGGCTGGGTTGTGGGGGTGGGGGTGGCGCATGGTGCGGCGGCAACGGTGCATTGGGCCCGGGGAGGGGCAGGGTGGCGGCGGACCTGTTGGGATGTTGGGCAGAAAGTATGGCGGGGAGGTAAGAGTAAGAGGCCGCTTGTCTCGGGGTGGGGGAGGGGCAGAAATTGGGCAGGCAGAAGGTGCTTTCTGGTCTAAAAAGAGACAGGAGCTGCAGGGCTTAAATTAAGACATGAGGCATTTACACAATCAGTTATTGGAGTTTATATCTGCATACCAACAGGACAAAGTATTCAGTGATGCTCAAACAGCCTGGCAGCAAGACTAAGTACAGGTGCAAAATGGTAAATAGTCAGGTAAGGCGAGTGACCAGAGTGAGGCGTGATGGACAGCAAGTGACGGGGAGTCCAACAAAACAAAACCATAGAACAAAAATAATTATCATAAAAAGTAGCCAAGAGGAACTTGCAATTATAATGGGTGGAGCTTTGGAAAAGCTGGTATGGGAGCGGTGTTTTCAGAACCCCAAAATGTATCATGGAGTTCAAATCAACCTCTCCCTTTAATGTATTGTTGCTTTTGAAGCACACGACTTGGTCTCCAGGTGTGGTATTACAATGATGGACACATGGGTTTTTAAACACAAAACAATGTTTGTTCCATGAATTCAACTTAACCATTTTAAATAAACATTGGATCCCATAACACCCCTTACTTCAAAGATAACCCCGAAATAATACAACACTAAATAATCCCTCAAATGTTCCTTCAAACCTCCAAAAGACTTAACACCTTTAAACAGAAAACACATCAGGTTAAAGACATTACTATTATGAATTTAAATCACCCAAATGATTCAGAGATAGTCTTTCCTGGCAGAGATCACAGCAGATCCAGCTTACTGCAAACACAGACACACCCAAGCTCTTTTTCGTCATGCAGCTCTCAGCAAACCAGACAGGCACTTTTCAGCTGCTCTCTCACACTGAAACTAAAAGCAGAAGTGAGCTCGACTCAGCTACCCCCCACCCTCTGACATCACTTCAGTAATATGAGCTGCTCCATTTCTTAAAGGTACATTGCCCAAACATCCATTTCTTAAAGGTACTCTCACATGACACCTCCCCCCAAGAAAAAAATAAACCATCAACTTCAAGGTGGTTTCATTTTTCACTTTTGCACCATCCACTAAGAAATGTACACATAGAACATAGAACATTACAGCGTAGTATAGGCCCTTCGGCCATCGATGTTGCACCGACCTGTGAAACCCCTCTAAAGCCCATCTACACTATTCCCTTATCATCCATATGCCTGCCCAATGACCATTTGAATGTGTTTAGTGTTGGCATGTCCACTACTGTTGTAGGCAGGGCATTCCACGCCCTTACTACTCACTGAATAAAGAACCCACCTCTGACATCTGTCCTATATCTATCTCCCCTCAATTTAAAGCTATGTCCCCTCGTGCTAGACATCACCACCAGAGGAAAAAGGCTTTCACTGTCCACCCTATCTGATCCTCTGATCATCTTGTATGCCTCAATTAAGTCACCTCTTAACCTACTTCTCTCTAATGAAAACAGCCTCAAGTCCTTCAGCCTTTCCTCATATGATCTTCCCTCCATACCAGGTAACATCCTGGTAAATCTCCTTTGCACCCTTTCCAATGCTTCCACATCCTTCCTATAATATGGCGACCAGAACTGCATGCAATACTCCAAATACGGCCGCACCAGAGTTTTGTACAACTGCAACATGACCTCATGGCTCCGAAACTCAATTCCTCTACCAATAAAAGCTAACACACCGTACACCTTCTTAACAACTCTCTCAACCTGGGTGGCAACTTTCAGGGATCTATGGACATGGACACCGAGATCCCTCTGCTTATCCACACTACCAAGAATCTTACCATTAGCCCAGTACTCTGTCTTCCTGTTATTCCTTCCAAAATGAATCACCTCACACTTTTCTGCATTAAACTCCATTTGCCACCTGTCAGCCCAGCTCTGCAGCTTATCTATGTCCCTCTGTAACCTGCAACATCCTTCCGCACTGTCCACAAATCCACCGACTTTAGTGTCATCTGCAAATTTACTCACACATCCTTCTACGCCCTCCTCCAGGTCATTTATAAAAATGACAAACAGCAGCGGCCCCAAAACAGATCCTTGTGGTACACCACTAGTAACTGGACACCAGTCTGAACATTTGCCATCAACCACCACCCTTTGTCTTCTTCCAGCTAGCCAGCTTTACACAGTAAAGGTACTTTTTTGTTTCCCAAAAAAAAACACACGCAAACAGGCATAATAATAAAGTCCATCTTTCCCTTTCTTCTTCTTCCAACCGAAATCCTTCTCGATTGACAGTCTCTTTGAACAAGAAAGTCACTGCACGATCCATCCATTCCTCTACACCTCGGCAATTCTCTTTAAAGTTAGATACGCCAGTTCAATCTGATCACAGATCATTTCTGATAATTGCACTTCAACTTCATCTTCACTCTTTGATTTCTCCTCTTGTCTTAACCTGTGACTTTGTGACTGGGTAACTACACAATCCGGAAAAATCCCAGGATATCGTTTCAACTCTTCAGTTTTCTGATTTTCCACTGGCTTATCAACCACAGTAGACATCACTCCCAACTTCGATCCAGCTATTTAATTACCCAAGATAAACTGTACTCCTGGACAAGATAGTTTCTCTATTACTCCTACTACCACTTCACCACTCTTCACTGGACTTTCCAACCTTACCTTATATAATGGAACGCTACTCCTCTCACCCTGAATTGCACATATCATCACCTTTTCTGGCAACATTCTTCCCAACCCACATAATTCCTCATCTCTTACCATTAAAGATTGACTAGCCCCTGTATCTCTTAAAATTGTGACTTCTTTACCTGCTCCTCCTGATACACATGAGTAAACTTTATCCACACAAGTAATTTATTCAAAGACATCTGGCACCTTCTTAACAATTACTTCTTGAACAGGCTGGACAATTGTTTGCACCTCCTTCGCTTCCCTTGGGCTTTCCTTTACCACTCCAATAAATCCCACTGTCTTATCCTGTTTTACCACATCAGCCTTCCCAGTGCTTTTCTTCAACCACCAACACTGTGACTTTACATGGCCTAGTTTATTACAGTGAAAACATTTGAAACTTTTCATCTCTTTTCCACCCTCCTGGATTTCTTTTTTAATCTGAGATACACTCTCTTTACTGTCTCCCATCAGATCACCTTTACCTTTACCACTTGAGTATTTCTCATGTCCCCAGTTTCTATCCCTCACCGGCTAAAACTGATGTCGGAAACCAACCTTTGATTTATGAACTAATTCATAATCATCTGCCATTTCTGATGCAAATCTCGCAGTTTTAACCCTCTGTTCTTCCACATGAGTTCTCACTACATCACAAATTGAATTTTTAAACTCCTCCAAAAGTATAATTTCTCTGAGAGCTCATACGTTTGATCTATTTTCAAAGCCCGTATCCACCTATCAAAATTACTCTGTTTGAGCCTTTCAAATTCCATGTATGTTTGACCAAATTCTTTCCTTAAATTCCTAAACCTTTGTTTGTAAGCTTCAGGCACTAGCTCATATGCACTTAAGATGGATTTCTTGACCTCCTCATACGTTCCAGATACCTCCTCCGGTATTGATGCAAACACTTCACAAACTCTACCTACCAGCTTTGTTTGAATCAGTAATACCCATATGTCCTGTGGCCATTTCATTTGTTTAGCTACCGTCTCAAATGAAATGAAAAAGGCTTCCACTACCTTATTGTCAAACTTTGGCAATGCTTGGACATATTTAAATAGATTCCCACCAAGCCTTCGACTATAACGCTCCTTCTCACTATCTTCATCATTATCATCCAACTGTACGTTTCCCTTTATGTCTGCCAATTTTAATTGACTTTCATGTTTCATGGCCATTTTCTGAAGTTCAAACTCCCTCTCTTATTTTTTCCCTGATCTGTATCTCCCTTTCTTTTTCTTTTTGTTCTGCTAGAGCTATTCTTTCTTTTCTCCTTTCTTCTCTCTCCTTTCTTTTTCTCTCCTCTCTTCATTTTCTTTCTCTTTCTTTTCTCTTCTCTCTTCTCCTTTTTTTCTTTTTTTTTTCTTCTCTCCTCTTTCCTTTCCTTTTTGTTTGACTTTAATTCTTTCTCATGTTCCATTGTTTAAGCAACTGAATTTTGCCATTTCCAATGAGTCACACTCTATCTCAGGCAACGTTAAATGCTTAACCACCGCAATAATTACCTCATCTTTTCACATTTTGTCAGGTAATGTTAACTGCAATGTTTTTGCCAAATCTAACAGTCTGCTTTTCGTCTCTTTCCATAAGGTACTGCGTGTGACATTCTCCACCCCAAAAACTTCTGAGCCTCTGAAAGAACCATTGTTCACAACACTCTCCCCACTTAAACTAAAATACCACACCGGAAAAGCAACAATCCTTCACTGTCTTTAAGTTCACAAAAGCCAATCCAATAGATAGACTTTTATCCCCCTCGAGCCCCCAATTGTTATAGGAGTGGTGTTTTCAGAACCCCAAAATGTATCATGGAGTTCAACCAACCTCCCCCTTCAATGGATTGTTAGCTTTTGAAGCACACGGCTTGTTCCCCAGGTGTGGTATTACAAATATGGGCTCGTGGGTTTTTAAACACAAAACAATGTTTATTCCATGAATTCACCTTAACCTTTTTAAATAAGCATTGGATCCCTTAATACCCCTTACTTTAAAGATAACCCCGAAAATAATACAACACCAAATAATCCCCCAAAATGTTTCTTCAAACCTCCAAAAGACGTAACACCTTTAAACAGAAACACATCAGGTTAAAGACATTACTATTATGAGTTTAAATCACCCAAATGATTCAGAGATAGTCTTTCCTGGCAGAGATCACTGCAGATCCAGCTCACTGCAAACACAGACACACCCAAGCTCTTTTTCTCAATGCAGCTCTCAGCAAACCAGACAGGCACTTTTCAGCTGCTCTCTCAAACTGAAACTAAAAGCAGAAGTGAGCTCAACTCAGCTATACCCCCACCCTCTGACATCACGTCAGTAATATGAGCTGCATATTTCTTAAAGATACATTGCCCAAACATCCATTTCTTAAAGGTATTCTCACATGACAAAGTGTTCAAAAGCAACTATAATGACACTCATCCCAGTTATTATAGGAAAAGGAGGGTCAAAGGAATATTGTCACCAAGGTATTCAACCAGGTCTATTTAAGCTGCTGGAGAAAATTGGCTGCCTGCAGAAGCTGCTCAATGTGATCTCTTTCCATGACAACAACGTCAACTATCATGGGACAATATTCGGAACCCTTTGAGATGCACAGTGGGATCAAACAGGGTTGCGTTTTGACATTGACACTCTGGCATTTTCTTTTCTTTGCTGCTGTCATATTTCTTCAGGTCACCCAATGAGAGTGTCTATTTATATACCAGAACTGATGGAAAGCTGGACAACCTTGCTCCTTGAAAACCAAGACAAAGTACACCATATTTTCATCAGAGAGTTGCTCTACAGTGACGATGTTTCACGAACATTCCATACGGAGAACGACATATAACAGCAAATGGACAGATTCTCTCATGCCTGTAAAGAGTTTGGCTTGACGATTAGCATCAGAAAGATGAATGTCATGATCCAGGATGCTGCCATAGTACCATCTGTCAGCATTGACAACGTGACACTGAAGGTTATTGATAGCTTCACACATCTCGGCTCTACAATCACCAGCAATCTGTCACTTGATGTGGAAATGAACACACACATTGAAAAAGCTGCAGCTGTTATGTCCAAGCTGAGTAAGAGGGTGCAGAGCAGCAGAAATGTAACTGACAACACCAATCTGTGAGTCTACAAACCTCCATCCACAATGCACTCCTCTACAGTGGTGAGACCTGGACAACATAGACGAAAGAGGAGAAAGCGATGAACAGTTTCTACCTTTACAGTCTCAGACATATTATCGGTATCGCTTGGCATGCCAAGTTCACCAACTCAGAGGTCCTGGAGTGTACTCATTAAATCAGCATACACTCATTGCTGAGCCAAGGACAATTGTGCTGGCTTAGCCACCTCGCTGGATGGAAGGTAGCCGTACACCCAAAGATCTATGTACGCTGATTTGGTCACAGGGTTCTAACCGTCTGTGCATCTATATCTCCACTGCAATAACACAAGGGAGAGAGACATGAAGATGGTGGATATTGACCATAACAACTTGGAGATAGTTGCGAATGGACATGACCCCTGGGGGCTGACAATTTGGAAGGGCATTAGGTTTGCTGGTCTGGCCCTGGTGATCCTTTCCTCCCACACACAGTGTCCGGCTCCAGCTACTATCTTTATTGAGGACTGGATGCTGTCCCAGCAGTAGACACCACTCCCACGGGCACTTCTGGGTCCTGAGAGCTGGTGACCATTTGATTGCAAGGTTGGAAGACTAATCTTAAGCCAATTGATGGCCTTCCATCTGCCAGCAAATCAGGGATAGGCTTGCTCCTTACACGTAGGCCAGGGGAATGGGGAGGGGCGGTGGGAGTTAACACCTACCAAAGTGCAAACTTTTACCTCAAGTCTCATTACAATACACACAGCTATACTTGAGCAGACAGATTATACTCTCAAGGGTCAGTTCTGGTGGAAAATGCAGGAAGTGTCATTGGATGGCAGGGAGCTATCGTAAAAACTGGATTTTCTTTCCTCGCCCATTCTGATTTCGCCAAGGAAATTCTGTTCCACTAGGTCTAATATTTCAGTGTAATTGGTTTTAAATATACACCTTGGTTCAGCAACTGCACAGATGCTGTATTGATTAGAAATAAGGGATTTTACTGAAGCTTAGTGAGGTCTTCATAAATCATATCATGTCAAAGCCATCTTCAATAAAAGATTTGCTTACAGTTTCTTTGCTGGCTAACCTACCCTTAGGGAACTTTGCTTGATAGTCCCAGTATTGGGCGGGTATCTATCAACTTGACAAGGAATAGAGTGCTTTTGTCTTGATAGTTAAACGTAGATGTATTTCTCTTCAAAGACAATACTCTTACTGCCTTGCCACTGAAATTGCACATTTTTGTATTGGCAGAAAAATATCTGGTAATAGGTATCAGGTCAATTTGTCATTGACAGCAAAGTTAAATATTCTTTGCTTAGCCCTTGTGAAGAAATATAATTCAGTGCAGTTTTCTTAACTAAACCATATTTCACATCATTGTTCAATAAACCAAATTGACAATTTTTAAATTTCAGGAAACTTTAATGATGCAAAATGAATGAGTCAGAAATGCAAATGGGGAAAATAACATCCACAGCACACATGCACATGGAAAACACATGCACACAGGAGGAGGCTCCATAAACACCCCCATCCTCAAAGAGGCAAGTAACACCCACACAAGGGCTGAAGTATGATTTTGATATTCCTTCCTGAAGTATGAATGATATTCAGACAGAAATCCTGAGTTGATGATCCATCTATGCCTCTTCCTGAGCTCCTGGCATCATAGATGCAAATCTTGAGTAAACTCGATTCACTAAATGTGATGTCAATATATGATTGAAAGGATTGAATATTGCAAAGGCTATGGGGTCCTGATAACATCTTGGCTGTAGTACTGAGGACTGGTCCTCCACACCTAGTCACGCCCCTCATCAAGCTGTTCCAGTGCAGCCACAACTTGGGCATCGATCCAAAAAATGTTTAAAATTGCCTAGGTATGTCCTGTTCATAAAAAGAAGAACAAACCCAACCCAGCCATCCCATAAGTCAACTGTCAGTTATTAGAAAAGTGATGGAAGGTGTTTTTATTATGATCCCAGTTTGTGTTATAACTGGACGGAAAGATCCCAGATTGGAACCTGACTCAAGTGACCGAAACTTAATTTTATTTTCTAAAACCTAAGGGAATAGAGTCACAGGACTGCTAATTAGTTTTAACAACAAGAAAAAAAAACATCGATTAAACATGAAAAAATTGGATTATGATGCAATCCTTCACTTCCCCCTAAGCTTAACAAGCACACACAGACTCAAACATTAACATGAATTACATGAATTACAAAGTACATCTTAAGCTACAATGATTTTATCAATACAAAGTCCCTTTAAGCTCCACTGCCAAAAACATGCTTTAAAATCTTTTTTCACAATAATGCTTTCCATTAGCAGTTTGCATTGCAAAATCGAGTCCGGGCTTTGCAAATGACTCTTCTAAACAAAGCTTCCACTCTAGATTTAGCAGTGAATCCAGTATCCAGGTTTTACCACTTCCCGGTTAAGATTTCCTTGCCGTGACTGTTGTACAAATTGTTCACAATTGTTTAAACTATCCATGTTCAGGTTCTATTAAGATGGCATCAAGCTTTTTGTTTATATCTGGTCTGTTTTCTCACTTTAAATCTGGTTACTGCAACAAAATAGAAAATGCTGGAAAATCTCAGCAGGTCTGGCAGCATCTATAGGGAAAAAAAAGCTGGCTTTGACAAAGGATCATCTGGACTGGAGTAATCGGACTCGAAACGCTAGCTCTTTTCTCTCCCTACAGATGCTGCCAGACCTGCTGAGATTTTCCAGCATTTTCTCTTTGGTTTCAGATTCCAGCATCCGCAGTAATTTGTTTTGATCCAGTGGTTACGACAACTGTCTCCTCAACTTAGAACATTGGGCGCGATCTAATGGAAAGGTTTCTTGGTGTGGTAGCGATCGGGAACTGTTGGTTGTTTCTTGATGACTGACTGGGCAAGGCTGTCATGGCATGTAACATTATTTAGAGCACTTAATGATGCCCCACCTGCTTTACACAGGATAAGACTGTCCTGCCAGCTGATTTGGCTATGCCGCATTCAGCAGCTCCCTGCTAATGAGGAGAAGCAGATCTTAAACTGATACCACAGAGCAAAACCCAGACAGCATGCAGCGATGCCGCCGCTCAGACTGGCCCCATGTTTTGGTGATGCCAACGAGGCCCAACTGTTGGATATTGTGGAGTCCAGATGGGATACCCTGTTACCTGACAGGATCAGAAGGTCAGCCACAGGGCAGCGAATGCCACCTGGGAGGCAGTGGCATTGCTAACATTGCCAGTTCCCTATTAACGATAGCCTTCAGCATTGTGGCCAAAAGTTGGCACCGTCGGTGGCGTTTAGCCTCCATTCAATCATGGCTGATATTTTTCTCATCCCATTCTCCTGCCTTCTCCCCATAACCCCTGATCCCCTTATTAATCAAGAATTAATCAAGAATCCAGATTACCAACAACCTGTCCTGGTCTTCCCCCATGCCGACACTATAGTTCAGAAAGCCCACCGACGACTCCACTTTCTCAGAAGACTAAGGAAATTTGGCATGTCAGCTACGATTCTCACCAACTTTTACAGATGCACCATTGAAGCATTCTTTCTGGTTGTATCACAGCTTGGTATGGAGCCTGCTCTGCCCAAGACCGCAGGAAACTACAAAAGGTTGTGAATGTAGCCCAGTCCATCACGCAAACCAGCAAATCCATTGACTATGTATAATTCCCGCTGCCTCAGAAAGGCAGCCAGCATAATTAAGGACCCCACACACCCCGGACATACTCTCTTCCACCTCTTTCCGTCAGGAGAAAGATACCAAAGTTTGAGGTCACGTACCAACCTACTCAAGAACAGCTTCTTCCCTGCTGCCATCAGACTTTTGAATGGACCTACCTCATATTAAGTTGATCTTTTCTCGACACCCTAGCTACAACTGTAACATTACATTCTGTAGTCTCTCCTTCCTTCCCTATGTACGGTATGCGTTGTCTGCATAGCATGCAAGAAACAACACTTTTCACTGTATACTAATACATGTGGCAATAATAAATCAAATCAATCAAAGCAGTCATTTCTCTAGTTTCACATTTTTAAATAGGTGTACTAAATGGCGACTGCTTGCCATTGTGGAGCCGGTTAGATCACAGGACGCCATTAGATGGGGGTGTCTTTCCTATAACGGGATGGAGATTGGCCTAAATTGGTGATTATTGGTTTCTTGCCATGCCGCTGGGGGATCCAGTCCTTGCCAATAGGAAAGGGCAGGTTTGATCGGAAACTGATCGGTGCCTGGCGCTACCCGATTTTGGACTCACCCGTGATTTCAGATTTGCAGGCCGGCACGGTCGTTGGATTGCACCCTTTTCCCCTTGAGTTCTCCTGGTCTCTGTTCTCTTAACTTTAGTCTTCCTCAGACATTCCTTCTGTCTCAATTGCCTGATTATCTGGACTGTATCTGATTCTTTGGGAAGCGTACCTCTTTGCAGTTCCTTGTCCTGTCCAATTTGCTTCTGACAGAGTTGAGATGTATTCACTCCCCAGTGTCCTGTCTCCAACTGCAATCAAATTCAGCTAAGAACAAAACCTTTCTATCTTAAAAGGCATCCAGTTGCTAAGTAACTGCTGCTACTTCTAATCATTCTTCATGCCTTTAGTAACTGAGAAAGCTAGCGGTAGTTGAACAAGGATTTATTGAACTTTGTACAATAATCTTCCCATTGCAGTAACTCTCTTCCAATCAAGTCCCTGTTGGGACAATCAACAGCTTCGGGCTTGCTTGGACCGAATTTATGTGTAGGTCTAACCTGCTTACTGATGTTCAGTTTTGGGTTCCACCAGGGCCACCGAGCTCTGAACATCATTTCAAACTTGGCTCAAACATGGACAAAGAAACAGAATTCCAAAGGTGTGCTGACAGTGACTGCCTTTGACATTAAGGCAGCATTTGATTACAACTGATCACATAACCCTAACAAAGTGGACTCAAAGGGAATTAGGGGGTAAGTGTTCGACTAGTTGAATCCTAGTTACCACAAAGGAAGATGATTGTAATTGTTGGAGGTCAGTTATCTCAGCTCCGGGGCATCACTGCAGGTATTCCTCTTTAGCTGTTTCACTAATCGCTGTTGTGTTATTCTTCTTCATGTAGCATAAGCTGCCTTACTTGATGTATACTCTGACAAAGGAAGGTTCAGACTTGGAGATAGGTTTAACACATTTATTGAACAGTTAACAATTCTCCTACTTGAGTTTGACTCTCCTGCTAATCTTGCTATAGTAACTCAGTCTAACTAACCAGTCTGCTCTAAGCCATGCGGTGGATGTGATGCTTCCTGATCTGCCCCTGTGCCTCTCTTGGTGTCACCTGTGGAAAGAGAAAGAGCATGTGTGCCCTGTCCTTTTATATGTGTAGCCCCCTTGTGGTAGTGTCACCTCTCGGTGTGTCTTGACTGCCCATTGGTCGTGTCCTATCTTACTGACCTATTGGTTGAATGTCTGTGTGTCATGATTTTCTGGTGCTCCCTCTAGTGTTTATTTAGTCTAAGTGTATTTACAGTGATGCATATAACAATTGCCTTCCCTCAAACATAAGGGCTGGGATTTTCCCCTACCCCCGGGGCAGGGGGTCCCGGCGTAGGCGGAGTGGCGCCAACCACTCCTGCCGTCAGGCCTCCCCAAAGGTGCGGAATGCTCCGCACCTTTAGGGGCTAGGCCCGCGCCGGAGTGGTTGGCGCCACGCCGACTGGCGGCAAACCGGCGCTAACAGCCTTTGACGCTACGCCGCCCGGCGTTGGGGCTGGCCAAAAGGCCTTCACCGGTTCGCGCATGCGCCGGTGCGTCAGCAGCCGCTGACGTCACCACGGTCGTATGCGCGGTGGGTGGGTCACTTCCGCCTCCGCCATGGTGGAGGCTGTGGCGGGCGGCGAAGAGAAAAGAGTGCCCCCCACAGCACTGGCCCGCCCCGCGAATCGGTGGGCCCTGATCGCGGGCCAGGACACCGTGGGGGCACCCTCGGGGGCCCGCTCGCGCCGCCAATCCCGTCAGCTCCAGAGGTGCTCCAATTCCCGCCGGCGGGAGAGGCTTTTTAAGCGGCGAACTTCGGCCCAATCGCGGGCCGGAGAATCGCTGCGGGGAGCCCACCGATCGGCGCAGGGGCCACACCGATCGGCGCGGCGTGATTCCCGCTCCTGCCGATTCCTGGATGGCGGAGAATTCCGGCCATGGCAGGGGCGGGATTTACGCCGGCCCCGGGCGATTCTCCGACCCTGCGGGGGGTCCGAGAATTCCGCCCAAGTTCACTGTTAATGGCACACTGCACATTCTATTCACAACTCCTCAGAAACTGAAACAGTCCGTGTTCATATGCAGCAAGATCTGGGCAACATTCAGGCTTGGGCTGATGAGTGGCAAGTAACATTCGTGCCACACAAGTCTTATGTAATGGTAATTTCCAACAAGAGAGAGATTCTATATCCCTTTGACATTCAATGGTATTAATATCACAGAATCCCCCACCATCAACATCCTAAGGGTGACCACTGACCAGAAATCTAACTGGATTAATCATATAAATACTGTGGCAACAAGAGTAAGTCAGAGGCTGGGGAATTCTGAGATGAGTAATTCACTTCCTGGCTCTCCAAAGCCTGTCCACTATCTTCAAGGCATATATCAGGAGTGTGAAGAAATACTCTGCAATTGCATGGGTGATTATAAATGAGTTCAGCTCCAATAGCACCCAATATGTTCAACAACCTATAGGAAAAAGCAGCAGCTTGACCAACATCACATCCACTGCCTTAAACATTCGTACCCACCACTGCTGCACAATGTGGATTATCTAAAAAAATAATTTGCAAGGATCCAATGACAACACCTTCCAGTTAACTTGAAATCTTTACCACCTCGAAGAACATGAGCATCAAATGCATGGGGACACCAGTTGCAAGTTCCCCTCCAAGCTACGCACTATGTTCACGTGGAAGTTAGTCACTGTTCCTTCACTGCTGCTGGGGCAGAATTCTGGAACTCCTTATTGCAGCATTGGGAGTCCTCCAATGCCACATGGACTGCAGCGGTTCAAGAAGGTTGCCTCACCACCGTCTTCTCCAGAAGCAATCAGAGATGGGCAATGCTGACCTTGTTATTCGTTTACTGAATAAAATGCAAACACGCACACAAACACACACTTGCACAATTCATGTATGAAGCCCATGCACACATACACAAATAGACATGCATCAGAATGCACATGCACAAACACGCATGCACAAACACACACAGACATTTAAAATTCATTTTAAAAAGCATACAGTTAAAAAATATATATAAATGGTACCTGAATAGAAACAAAATGAGATTTGCCCTCTGGTTTTCTTTAAGGTTTTTTTTTCAAATTATTTACGCAGAAATGCTGACTGACGATACTGATGTTTCCTGGAATTAAGTCGACTGCACATGCTGGGACTGTACAATTCAAATTCAGCTCACATAGTCACAGCTCTGCGCAAAAATATCAGGTTGTGCAGGCACAAAATGTACTCAGACGAAAGATATGGATAGGATTGTTTTATTTATAGGACTGTGAGAGAGAAGTGATGGATTACAAGAAATAATTCACAGAGTCACTTTATGATAATGGACTTGATGAACGTGAAGAGGAAGAAGAAGATACACGTTCTTCAATGTCAAGGAAATTATAGAATGACCCAGCACAGAAGGCCATTTGGCTATTGTGCCTTTCCCAGCTCTGACAATTAATTCCAATCCCCTGCACTTTTCCAAAAGGCCACCAAATGTTTTGTGTTCAAGTATTTTTCCAATTCTTTTTTCAAAGCTATTGTTGGATCTTCCATTACTCTTTCTGGCAGTGCATTCCAGATCATTACAACTCGCTACTGAAGTTTTTTTCCTTGATGTATGTTACCTGAAATCGATGTTCTCTGGTTACTAAACCTGCAGCCACTGCAGACAGATTTGTCTTATTCACCCTATCAAATCCTTCAAGAATTTGCAAACTATAATCAAATCTTTGATCAAATATCTCTGCTTTCAGGGGAACAATGCTGGTTCATTCACATAACTCTGGTACCTATCTAGTAAAACACCCTTGCACCCTTTCAAAGGCCTTAACACCTGTCCTAAAGGCTGTGTCCAGGATTTAACACAATTCAGCGGTCTCGTCGTGCCCAACGTGGTGCCAGGACAGGGCCGTTGAATCTCGCGTGATTTGTGACACTTGAATCGCCTCATGAAATTTAATGAAATCGCGGAGCGTTGTGATCTGGATCTCGCACATCCCTAGGCATGAACCAGCTCAGTTAAATATGTTTTGCGGGATTCTCCCAGGGTCGGAGTGGCAGCTAGGGGGGTTTCCTAGACCATTAGAAACCTCCGGGTGGTCGGGACAGGGCAGTGCGGCACCCTGGCACTCCCTCAGACACCCGGGCACATTGACACTGCCAGCCTGGCACCCTGGCATTGCCAGCCGGGCTACTCTTCCTGCCAAAATTAATCACTTCAATGGTTGGCAGCGCTAAAATTCATTTTGTGTGTCTGTCCATTACACCAGTCCCTACCATCTTATTCTGAAGTGTGATACTAACTTGAACCCACCCCACTGGCATATCTTTCTCCTCCGGCAGCGGGAATTCACACTGGTCCAGTTTCTGACTGGACAAACCAGGCATCAACAAATTAATTACTGGAATGTGGGCGGCGCTGAATGGGCCATCATTTTATTGCCCATCCCTAACTGCCCTTGAACTGAAAGTCAACCACATTCTGTGAATCTGGAGTCACACGTAGACTAGGCCAAGTAAGGATGGTGATATCCTTCCCTAAAGTTCATTAGGTTACTATGACAAATCTGTTGTGGTGGACTTTGGACCTAGGTCAACAGAGCACTGCCCTGGGTCTCTGGATTCCTAGTCCAGTGACAACCACTATGCCACCACCTCCTCCTTGACAAGAAAGTTTAGATCACATACCTGAGAAGCCATGGTTTGGAGTACCAGAGATCCCCACAATCCCATGCATAATGCGTGTCAAAGAGATGACTGGTGGGGGAGGGTGTTGGAAAACACAGTGGGGGAGGTGGAAACAGGAAGACGTGGGGAATATGCAAGGTCAGGATGGGCATGAGGACAGCGACACGTGTGGACTCAGTAGGGAGGGAAGGCATTTGAAGGGTGATAGTGATAGGCTCTTGGGTGATGTGGGTAGAATGTTGAAAGGTAGCCAATGAGAGGTTGAAGGTAACACCTGGAGGAGATGCATTGATGATGATGGGGGAATAGGGGATGGGTTACAGGAGGAGGGTAAAATATGTTGTGGTCTGGAAGGCACTCTTCTAGTGGGAGAAGAGCATGTGGGTGAGTGGAGCTGAAGGTCAGTTCAACCGGACAACAGAAGGAGAACATTGATAATCTAACCTGACAAGGCAAACCTATAGGGGGTAGTGGAGGAAAGGAGGTAGTGTGACTGGGAGGCTTCTGGCACAGAGGGACAGGAGCCATGATAAAGAGCAAAGGCTCAAGGCACAGGTATCATTCAGGGGAATATACATGCATTCTTGGTCCCCCCATAAGTAGAGGGTGTGTGTTGTGTGGGGGGGGGGGGGCAGGGGAGGAAGGATTGTGCACATCCCTAAACATAGGCAGTAGGAAGAAAAAAACAACAGGAGATGTCAATGAGTTGAAATGATTCACACAATTACTGTCACGTGAGAGTACCTTTAAGAAATGGGTGTTTATCAAATAGCTGTAGTGGATATAACTTTAAGAAATTGGTGTTTATCAAGTAGCTGCAGAGATGTCAGGGTGTGGGTGGAGCTGGGCTGTCTGTCTGCTTTTACTTTCGTTTTTGAGCTGGCAGCTACAGTGTGTGTGCTTAGTTTTGTTTTCAGAGTTGGAGCTGCATCCAGCCAAACAAGGTGTAATTTTGATCTCTCTCTGTATGAAAAGAATGTCTTCAGGTCACTTGCTAATTTAAAAGTGATAACTGCTGTTAGTAGAGAATTTATACCAGCTGTCTTTGTTAAAGAGGGTATTTGTCTTATGGATGTTGCTAGGAAAGATTAAGGGTTACTTTCAGAGTACTGTATTGTTTGGGGGGAGTATTTGAGTTGATCGTTGCTAAGATGTTTGCTGTGTGTTTATAACATTTTAACTGAATTCATATAATAAACATTGCTTTGTCTTAAAAGTACTTTAGATCTGTGTTGCATCACACCTGTAAAGTGGGCCCTTGTGCTCCCCATAACCAAAATCTATTAAAAGTTGTGGGTCAGGCGAACTCCATGATACACTTTGGGGTTCTCTAAACACTGGCCCATAACAATGCATTACAAAGGTGAAATAAATATAGACAATGATCGTACACCTGTGTCACCATTGTGAACTTAATACTTCTTACCTTACCACGAGCTTATCCATGGCTAGAATGATAGAGTGCAGCTCAGAGCATATACCAGTAGAAATTCAACATTCTGTTGGACCAATATCTCCAAGGCATCTGCCATCTTCCCCATGGATATCTCCATATGCTCACGTACTGAAATCATGAAATCAGGGAGCATGTAGACACACTTCTCCTTCTCTTTGTCACTCTGTTGAGGGCCTCTGACACCTCTGCCTGGTGTTCCTCTGCATCTCTTTGATAATTCAGCATCGGCTCCATGATTGCTTCCAGAGGCTCAGCATCTGACTCTGGCCTGGCACAGGCCTCTTCTTCAGCAGTCCTCTGTGCACCAGAGACCTTGTTTCTCACTGCCTTCGCCTGCTGAGAACATGCCTGTGAGATGACCACCAGAGTGTGAGCCCCAGCCTAACCAAGGTGTCTGTCTCTTGGCTGGTGGAGGATGCAGTGGAACAACATGATGACTCTCCATGTGTGAAGATGTGTTTGTCATTATCTGAGCTCTTCTGCAGCTGGGCCTGAGTTCTGGTGTGGGGGTTGGCCTCCCTCTCTTCCTGCTGGCACTAGGAATGGAGAGAATCGAGAGTGATTGACTGCCTAGGCTGCCTCCTACATTGCACACTCCCTCACCCTCAGGTTCTGATTTGCAGGGATTAGGTATTGCTTCCTCACTGGATACTTGGGAGAAGATGACCTAATCTTCAGCACAGGTACAGGTACAGGCACAGTCACGGACCTCCCCTGCCAGCTCAGCATTCTGCTGTTCAAATTGTGTGAGGGGCCGGACATGACCCCTCTGATCTGCTCCCTTCCTGCCTGCTTCTCAAACATGAAGATAGATGGATTATGAGCACTTCTGATGAAGGAGCAGGTCACATGATGCAAATTATGTGGCTAATATGTGAACTCCTGAGTCCCCAAGCCTGTCCACCAATCACCAGGCACATGTGAGCAGTTTGCGGGATTATTCTCAATTTGCCTGAATAGGCGTAGCTTTAACAGCTCTCAGGAAGCTGGACACTATCCAGGATGAAGCAGACCCCTTTCATCACCATTGGTATTCAAACCCTCTACCACAGGTCCATATTGGCAGCTGTGTGGACTATATGAAAGATAGACACACGACCTCTAGCAGCTAGAAGATTAAGAGCAGCAGAGCCATGGCATCAGCAGCATCTGCAAGTTGCCCTCTACTCCAGCTTGCCCTCCTCAACCAGCCCCCAACCTCCCCACAATGTGTGTGCCTTCAGTTGCTTTCTTACCAGCAGACAACATGGAATGCAGTGGAACAATGAGGCAGCATCCAAGAATCTTCTCAAGGGCTTTTAAAGATGTGCAACACAGATGCTGCTGAGGTATTGCGGTGCAGTGGGTAGCATCACTGCCTCTGAGCCAGAAGCTTTGGGTTCTAGTCCCACCCTAGGACTTGACGATCAATGGAAGACGTGTTCATAATGCAGCCAAACAGGTTGAGTATCAACCTGCAAAATTCTTCCAAAACACCAATGACAGGTGGTGTGAGTGGGAGAGACTCCTGGTCATCCATGCTTGGTGCAAAATGGCATCCCTCAAGGTATAAGCCTCTGGTGGAAGGCTAGCAACCTGTTTTAGGGCAGAATTCACAATGCAAACATATGAAAGTCTGCCTTGTGTATCAAGAGGTGTGTGAAGTGAAACAAGAACTGTACAGGTACTGGCCTTGTCATTGATGCCTATGTCAGTTTCAGAAAATGGTGAGGTGTGTATAGAGAGCAGGAGGTTCACTTACCTTGCAGTGCAGATTCAATCACTCATCTGTCTCCTCCTCTGCACATCTTTAGCACTGAGCACCATGGCGACCGCCCTCCATACTGAAGTCGGCCTCCAGCTCCCATCCATGGGAAAGAAGATGTCCCTCCTGTCCTCCACAGCTCAGAGGAGATCAGGGAGGCATAGCTGAATTGTGGGGCCAGTACTTTGTGCCTCATCGAGGCCATCTTGGTGCCTGAAGTTCTGATGTGCTGATTCACTGGCTGTCCAGGTGCCTTTTAAATAAGGTACTCGGATAATGAGGGCAGGGTGCATGTTGTGAACCTCACGTATGCAGAATTAATTAGGAAGGAAGCAGCCAATTGGGTATAATGGCCCACCCCACTCATCAGTGGGGAACACTCTGTGAGTTCCCGCTCCTGCCACAGAATTTATGGTGGGAAGGGAAAAGTTTGCCCAGGTCATTGATAAATATCAAAAGAGCAGTACTCCCAACATTAGTCCCTGGGGAATTACACTGTACACTTCCCTATCCCAGACTGGAAATAACTGTTACATTTTTTGTATATCCTATTTATCCCAGAGCAAAGCAGAGATGACTCTTGATTTAATACTTTATTTACAATACTTTAAAACTTCTCATAACTTACAGAATTTCCAACATACATGCAGCAGAATTCGTCCGTCGGCGGGATTCTCTGCTTCCCACACCCATGGGTTTTCTGACGGCTTGGGGTGGCCACAATGGGAAATGCCATTGGCCGGCTGCCGGAATGAAGGATTCCATGCAGGAAAAGGTGGCTGGCGGATTGGAGAATCCCGCCCATGGTCTTTACTAGATCTCAGATCCTTTTCAGAATATTCCGAGTCTGCTGTCAGTACTTAACTCTCCAGTTCCACCCACAGGCTTAAGCAATCAAGCACAGTGATAAGGATTGGTTAACAGACTAGCATAATCAAAGATAGAGGAAATAAACCACTGAACATTACATTCTCTGCTTTCTGTCCCGCAGCCAAATTTGTATCCATGCAGCCGCTGGACTAGACCAATTTCTCTGCTTACATGATCATGATGGTGATTTTTAGCTGCTCAGGGTCTGTTCAATCTAGCCTGTCTAGTTGAGAGTTTTTAAAGGTACTCTATGGGAAAGTGATGTAAGCCAGGTCAATTGCTGGGAAGCTTCTGCAAATTGACCACCTCTAATGGAACTCTTTGAGTGAGGCTTGGCTACCAAGGTCAGAAGATACTGCACAAAGTCCAAATATGTTTTCCACTTTGAAGTGCCCCATCTGAACTGTGACATTTGGGGTGTAACCTTTTCCAAGTGACAAGCATGTGCTGATGCGAGAGTGAAATAAAAAACGTTTTGTGTGTTACAGTAACAAGGGAAGATGTAAGTTGTACGTTTCAGTGTTTTGATTTCTTTATTCGATTGGATAATATTTTTCATATTTACCCACTATCCCCTCAGGAAAGCTGATGATATTGCAAAAAGAAAAAGAGGAAGAAAAGAAACTGGAAGGATAATTGACTTTTCATGGCAACATTATGGGGCAAGAGGGTGGCATGGTGGTAATGAGATTGGACTCATACTCCAGAGGGCCAGACAAATGCTCTGGTGATACAGGTTCAAATCACACTGTGGCAGCTGGTGGAATTTAAATTCAATTAATAAAATCTGGAGTTGAAAACAAGTCTCAGTAATGGTGAACATCAAATCTAACATCAATTGTCATTAAAAACCCATCTCGTTCACTAATGTCCTTTAGGGTAGGAAATCTGCCATCCTTTCTTGGCCTAAATATTACTCCAGATGCCACAGCAATGTGCTTGACTCTTAACAAGAACAATTAGGGCAATTAGGGATGAACAACAAATGCTCTCCTTGCAATTGGCATGCAGATCTCATGGAAAAATAAAGTCACTGATCCAGAACTCCACTCCTTCCAACCACTGGAAGCTCATTTGAGGAGATGCAAAATAGCTGGGCTGACCTTGGCCACTAAAATTCTATTTTTAAATGTCTCCTTCCTGCTTTAGCCTACACAATCAATCTCCTGAGATCAACTGCATAGGTTAAGGTAGCTCTTTAAGTTTTAAGCCCCATCTCAACAAGCCTGGCTGGCACTGTCTTTCTTTTGTGAGGGCCACAAAGAATCCATCACGAGTTTGTCGAGTCAAACCAAAAGTAACCTTACTTAACCTTAGCTAGCCACATTGATACCACATTGGCCAGCTCTATTTATACAGCTGTAGCTACTCGTGATTGCCTCGCCCCTGCCACCCCCCCTCCCCCTCTCATTGGCGGAGCTCATACTCTTCCAAGAAACATGGAGCAACCAATTGTCCCCAGTCAATAGGATTCGGGCAGGTTATAACAATTTCCTAAATTGCTAGGTTTCTTATGGTGATGAGTGCATCATGCAACATAGTCATATCATATAATCTCTGTAGCGTAGAAGGAGGCCATTCAGCCCATCGAGTCTGCACCGACTCTTGGAAAGATCACCCTACCTAGACCCACGTCCCAACCCTATTCCCGTCACCCAGTAACCCCACCTAACCTTTTGGACACTGAGGGCAATTTAGCATGGCCAATCCATCTAATCTGCACATCTTTGAACTGCGGGAGGAAACCAGTGCACCCGGAGGAAACCCACACAGACATGGGGAGAATGTGCAAACTTCACACAGTCACTCAAGGCCGGAATTGAACCCGGGTCGCTGGTGTTGTGAGGCAGCAGTGCGAACCACTATGTCATCCCATCAATGTCTAATTTGACTATGTTATCACAGATGTATTTGATGTCCTCATTCGGCTTGATTTGATTCTCCCCATTGGAGAAGAGATTTATCAAGTTAGAGGTCCAACTGGTTTGGTCTGTTTGATTGGTCCATAGTTTGTCAAAGTCATGAATTGCAAGAAAAAGAGAGCAAAAGAAAGCAAAGCAGAGCTTGACAGAGGTTAAAATGGATGTCATTTGTGGAGATGTTAAATATAAACTAAACGTTAATCCAGGAAAAGCCAACTGAAATAGAGAAATAATGGCAGGCGAGCAGGAATAGCAACAAAACAAAAGGAAAAAAATGAAAGCTGAACCAATGTTCGTAGAAACTAAGGTGGAAGAACGATATAACTTAGAATCAGTACTGGCTCACCACTATTATTAAAATGAATTGGCATATTTAAAAGTTAAGAAAGAATTGCAAGTTAATAACCAGCCATATTGGGAAAAGAAGGGTGGGATTCTCTCCTACCCGGCGTGACGGGGGGTCCCGGCGTAGGGGAGTGGCGACAACCACTCCGGGGTCGGGCCTCCCCAAAGGTGGGGAATTCTCCGCACCTTTGGGGGCTAGCCCCGCGCCGGAGCGGTTGGCACCAGAAGACTGGCGCAAAAAACCGGCGCCAGCGGCCTTTCAGGCCCGCCGCCCGGCAGCAGGGCTGGCCGAAAGGCTTTCGCCGGTCAGCGCATGCGCCGGCGGTGACGTCAGCAGCCAGCTGCTGCTGACGTCACCACCGGCGCATGCGCGATGTGGGTTTCTCTTCCGCTTCCCCCATGGCGGAGGCCGTGGTGGCGGCGGAAGAGAAAGAGTGCACCCAGGGCACTGGCCCGGAGTCTGAGCGGGGTGCCCCGATCGCGGGCCTAGCCACCGTGGGGGCACCCCCCGGGGTCCGATCGCCCCGCGCCCCCCCCAGGACCCCGGGGGCCCGGTCGCGCCGCCGATCCTGCCGCCACCAGAGGTGGTTCAAACCTCGGCGGCGGGAGAAGCCTCCCAGCGGCGGGACTTCGGCCCATCCGGGCCGGAGAATCGCCACAGGGGCCTCGCCGATCGGAGTGGCGTGATTCCCGCCACCGCCACTTCCTGGGTGGCGGAGAATCTCTGCCATGGCGGGGGCAGGATTTTCGACCCTGCTGGGGGTCGGAGAATTTCGCCCAGAAATGTTTCCTCTTAGCCTACAATTTATTTCTACTTCTTTTGTGCTGGAACAGTTTGAGTTAGATCTACCTTTATACTTTTATACATTTATATTGAAGTTATTTTTAAGCTAACAACATCTAGTTGTATTCTCCAGCAGGAGCTACATATCGACAGTGATTATGCCACATATTATTCAGAGGCTTTACTCTACGACTGAGATAGCAAAAACCAAGGAGATCCAGTTGTGTAAATTCAATGTATGTATTGTAAAGATGTGCCACCTACACCAAGGGAACAGCCTGGCATAGTATGCGTCCCTCAGGGACATAAATATCCTTTTAAACCCAGGCCAGAAGAAGAATGTGGTGGCCAGCTCTGTTAGAACATTGCCAAAACACGAGCAGAAGTAATGTGAGCACCTCAGGAAGGGATTCAAGCGGTCATTAGAGCATCGGAATTGAAATGTAATTGGAGAGGGTGAGGTTGTTCTGGAGGCTAAAGGTTTCAGTGTTCAGGGTCCCAAGAGTGAGCAGCAAAACAAACTTTCCCATGCTGGCCATCATTGATGACCCATAATCCCTGAAAAAAACCTGACAAAGGCCAAAAACTGACTGAAAATAACTTCAAACGTAGCAGGAAAAAGAAGCAGTTCATCGCATTCATACACAACAAAACTGTTCCAAGTTTTGAATGGAGCCTCTGAAAACAATGGAGAGGCAAATGCACTGATGAACTACGCAACTACCTTGGTTTTGTTTGCAATCAGGCAATATGAGAGATAATTCTCCATCAAATGGGAGGGCACCTGGCAAATTGATGGCTGTAACATCCAAAGTCTAATGCAAGTCATTGATGTGAAATTACTTTCCAAGATGCTGGAATACTGAGGAATGTTGAGGGTCTTGGGGGTTGGAAATGTTGGAAAGTCTCTTGTGATTCCAGCGGCTTCCAGCCTGTCAGCCTGTTGAACTGCTTGGGAAAGCTGCTGGAGGAAATAACTATAAGATGCCTCCAAAAACATGTCAAGGGCATTGATTCCTTCAACCAGGCCAAGGAATTTAGAAGGAATTTATTTACTTAGAGAGTTGTGAGAATGTGGAACTCTCTGCCACGTGGTAGCATCAATGTATGTGATTCTGAACCTACTTCTGTTCCTCATTTATCAAAAAAGATATTTTAGCAAATGAACTGTGACAAAGGCTTTCTCATAGTTTCATGATGATATCACAGTTTGGCTAGCCACTAAATAATTCAAAGAAACAGAATGATTCCTGAAATAATTGACTCCATTTGAACGCTGGAGGAATGGCTACTGTGACCGTAAATTCTGCAGAAAAACACACTCCTTAGTCTCGGAAAGAAAGGTTAGAAATTGAAGATTGTGTAACAACATATCACATCAGCAAATGTATTTCCAGAAAGATCCAGCTTTGTCGGCGTAGTTGGGGACCCACTGAGCGTAATAAGAGAAGAACCCGAGGCAGCGCTTCAGGGCCTTGGAGCAGTGAGGGAGGGGGAACTCCATAAGGGGGCACATGCGTTCTGGGTCGGGCCTATCACTCCATTTTGCACTACGTAGCCAAGGATGGCTTGGCGGTCGGTGCTAAACATGCATTAATCCTTGTTATACATTAGGTTAAGGATTTTCGCGGTCTGGAGGAATTTTCACAGGTTGGTGTCGTGGTCCTGCTGGTCATGGCCGCAGATGGTGACATTATCGAGATAAGGGAATGTTGCCCGTAAACCGTATCGGTCAACCATTCGGTCCATCTCTCGCTGGAAGACCGAGACCCCATTAGTGACACCGAAAGGAACCCTTGAAAAGTGGTAGAGCCGCCCATCTGCCTCGAAAGCAATGTACTTGCAGTCACTCACGCGGTGGGGAGCTGGTGGTAGGCGGACTTGAGGTCCACCATGGAGAAGACCTTGTATTGTGCGATCCTGTTTACCAGGTCGGATATGGGGGGGAGAGGGTATGCGATCAGGTGCGTAAATCTGTTGATCGTCTGACTGTAGACTATGACAATCCTATTCTTCTCCCCGGTCTTTATCACCACTACTTGGGCTCTCCAGGGGCTGTTGCTAGCCTCAATGACCCCTTCCCTCAGGAGCTGTTGGACCTCGGACCTGATGATCGTCCGATCCTCGGCACTGTACTGTCTGCTCCTAGTGGCGACGGGTTTGCAATCTGGGGTGAGGTTTGCAAACAGGGAGGGGGGATTGACCTTGAGGGCCGCGAGGCTGCAGACAGTGAGGGGGGTATAGGGCCGCCATATTTGAATGTTAGACTTTGGAAATTACACTGGAATTCTAACCCTAGGAGAGTGGCTGTGCAGAGGTGGGGGAGGACGTAGAGCCTGTAGTTCTTGAACGCCCTCCCTTGGACCGTGAGGTTCGCTACACAATACCCTTTGATTGCAACTGAATGGGAGCCAGAGGCCAGGGCAAGTTTTTGATTGACGGAGTGGACAAGAAGAGAACAGCGCCTTACCGTGTCAGGGTGTATAAAGCTCTCCGTGCTCCCAGAGTCGAGTAGACAGGACATCTCGTGCCCGTTGATTAATACCGTCATCGGGGGCAGCACGGTGGCACAGTGGTTAGCATTGCTGCCTATGGCGTTGAGGACCCAGGTTCGAATCCCGGCCCTGGGTCACTGTCCGTGTGAAGTTTGCACATTCTCCCCGTGTCTGCGTGGGTTTCTGCCCCACAACCCAAAGATGTGCAGGATAGGTGGATTGGCCATGCTAAATTGCCCCTTAATTGGAAAAAATAATTCCTCTAATAAGTTCCTCTAAAAAATAAGTTCCTCTAAATTTATAAAAAACAAACAAACAATACCGTCTTCGTTGCTGTGGAGAGGGTGCGGGGTCGAGACTGGTCCAAGGTCACCGATGCCAAACATGGCAGAAGTTCGGAATCATCTTCGGGTGGTGTGTGGTCACCCGTGCTGGGGTCCTTGGAGCCGGTCCAAGATGGCGGCGGCCACTGGTCGCACATGGCTGGGGGTGGACAAAATGGCAGCACCCATCCCACGCACGTGGCGTTGGCAGAGCAAGATGCCGGCATCCGGGGGCCCCACGTGGCGCTGGGGATGTTCATGGGCCGCTCGGGGCCCGCAGAGAGGGTTGTAGCGGCGATCCGCACTCGCCGCCCGGAACCGCAGCGACCGCCCGGGCCTGGCAAACTACCATGAAATGGCCCTTCTTGCCGCACCCCTTACACGTTGCCAAATGGGCTGGGAAGCGCTGTCGGGGTGTTTCGCCTGCCAGCAGAAATAGCAACGGGGCCCAGCGGGGTTGCCGGGGCGTCTCGCAGCGCAGGCCTGGGGCGATTCCGAGTACGCTGGGGGGGGGGGGGGGGATTCCACGCTGCCCAGGGGGCCACCACGCGGTCAGGGGTGTAGGTGCGGGAATTCCGGGAGGCCACATCCAGTGAGTCAGCGAGGGCCCGTGACTCCTTGAGGCCCAGAGTGTCTTTTTCGAGCAGTCTCTGGCAGATTTGCGGGGACTGCATACCCGCAACAAAAGCGTCCCGGATCAAAAGTGGGCAACTGCAGTTTCTCCTTAGCACGAGGAGCGCACGATAGAACTCAACTAGTGACTCACCAGGGCTCTGCCGTCTCGTTGCCAGTAGGTGCCAGGCGTAGACTTGGTTTACTGGGCGGATATAATGTCCTTTGAGTAGTTCCATTGCGGAATCGTAATCTGTAGCATCCTCGATGAGCGTGTAGATGTCTGGGCCCACTCCCGAGTGCAGGATCTGTAGTTTCTGCTCCCTCGTGGGTGTGCTTTCTGCCGTGCTGAGGTAGTTGTTGAAACAAGCTAACCAGTGCTTAAAGGTTGCTGCTGCTTTTGCCGCATGGGGGCTGAGTTGTAGACTCTCCGGCTCGATGCGGAGCTCCATCCTTTAAAACTTGTCTATTAAATTGATGCACCATCAATTGACCACAGAAGCGAAGTGGTAGGACGAACTGAAGGCTTTAATAGACAAGGGGCCCGATTCTCCGCAAATGCGGAGAGTCGTAAAGGCTGCCGTGAAACTGGCCGTGTTTCACGGCAGCCTCCGCGCCCCCTCCCGGGACCCGATTCTCCCCCCCGGTCGGGGCTTGCGGGCTTAGCGACCGTTGCTAAGCCTGTGCGCCAAGCATCTTGGCGGCTGATGCGCACGATGATGTCAGCCGCGCATGCGCGGGTTGGACGGCTCCAACCCGCGCATGCGCGGATGACGTCATCACGCATATGCGTCAAACCCGCGCATGGGTGGGCCGTCATGCCCCTCAGCCGCCCCACAGACTGATCCTGCGGGGAGGCGGAGGAACAAAGAGTGCGCGTGTATCGGACCCGCTGCCCGCGATCGGTGCCGACCGATCGCAGGCCCATGCCACCCTTGGCACGGCCGTGGTGCTGCCGTGCCAATCGGTGCCATGGTTGTCCGGGACGGCCATTTTCACGAACGGTGAGAGCAGGTGTGTTTGCGTTCGTGAAACGGCCGTAAAGGCCTGGGAACTCGGCCCATCGGCCTGGGGAGAAACGCTGTTCGCCGTAAAAAACGGCGAGCAGCGATTCGTGTCGTGGGGCGGCCGTGGGGGGGGGGGGGGGGGGGGGGGGGGGGGTGTGGGGAGAATAGTGGGAGGTCGGGAAAAATGTCGGGAAGGCCCTTCCGCTATTCTCCGACCCGTCGTGGGCAGCGGAGAATCGCGCCCAAGATGTTTCCCCAGCAGCTCAGGTACAGAAAGGAAGCTGTGGGGAACACACGGGCTCTTATACCCAGCCTTACAGGGCGGAGCTACCTTACAGCTCTAGCCAATGGGTGACGAGTGTTACATAGCATTGGGCCAATGAGCAGTAAGCCTTCTTCACTAATGGTGTCTCGGCTTTGCTAGTTACCGTAATACCTTTAGTCATACTACCACACTGACATCACAGACAACAAATAATAAGTCTGCTGCTGGCCTTACCTCGTTATCAATCCAACCCTGGAATTTGGCCATTGATCCTGATGCACTGAGACAGCCATAGATTAAATGAGGCAAAGAATCCAGATCTGAGCAATAAATGGAACATGTCGCCTCCCAAGTTTTACCTGTTCATCTTACTTGAACCATGTTATGGTGGCCACAAACGACATGGGGGATCACCAATAGATCTCCCCGTGAGATTGTGGAATATGAATTCCCTTATTAAATGGGCAGTAGCTCGCCTAATAGGAGATATACGGGGCGGGGGGGGGGGGGGGGGGGGGGGGGGGGGGGGGGACTTAAAACCCTCTGCTCCAACCTGAAACCGTATCTCTGTCGGTTCCTGGGCCTGGACGCAAGTGTTGTAAGCCATGGCAGCGGCCTTTTTCATCACTACAATAAAGGGATTCATTAATGCAAGACTGGCCTTGGTGAAGTTATTATAAACTACATCGACTGAATTTAGCTAGGTCTGAAAGAGCAGAGTGTTAACAGCTTGGGAAGGGGCAGGCTCGCACACAACCCCAATGTCGTGATGACAGCTCTGAATTGTACAAGTGGCGGGAAAGATGGGAGACGGCCTTGACGCTGTGATGTTATTTAGAAGGCAATTAACCTGCAATTGAATGGAATTTTACAGAGCACTTTGTATTTCACAAACAGCACCAGGGAATCTTGGGCCTCTTCAGAGCCAGAACCAGGAAACTGCAGCAGCAACAAGGTGAGGCCTCACTGCGGCCTCTTTCAGCCAGCCATTTTGAAAGTGTTTGTTGGGTCAAAGGGGAAGAATGCAGAACGAATGCCACTTCTCACCAGCGGCAGGACAACCCTAAGGGTGAGCACAGCATCAGGTGATGGTCATGTAAGGGTGGCACCAAATATGGCATGAAGCCTGGATCTATATTGGACACAGAAGGGCACTGGTGTCTGTTCAAAAGTGGATGATGTGGAGATGCCGGCAGTGGACTGGGGTGAGCACAGTAAGAAGTCTTACAACACCAGGTTAGAGTTCAACATGTTTGTTTCAAACACTAGCTTTCGGAGCACTGCTCCTTCCTCAGGTGGATAGCAAGTGGAAGGCCAACAGCAAGAAGAGTGTATGAGAGGGGGTGAGACCAACTGTATAGGACTGAACTATCCAGTCTTCATGTCACTAGCATTAAATGGATAAGTGATGTGGAGGGATGGAGGACCAGGCACCAGCCTGTCCACAGCTGCAACAGCAGGAGGGTCAGCTTCCAGATGAGCCTACCAGGAGGTGCATATAAGGTAATGCCAACAGGTTTTCCATTGAAAAGATGAAAGAGTATACACGATTTGTCTCATCTATCTGAAAATGTCCCAGCTTTTCTGCCCCACCCTAATTGCCATTCAGAGATGGATTCCCAGGGACAAGGGTTACCCGTTGCTACTCATGCTCGTGAGGGACACTCACACTACAACAGAGGCAAAATACAGGACCTGCAACAGGCCCACCCAACCGATCATCGAGCAGACCATTAGGCTGCTGAAGATGAGATTCAGGATCCTTGACCAAACCGGTGGAGCCTTTCAGATATTCCTCACTGAGGGTCTCATATGGTAATGGTCTGTTGTGCTCTGCGCAATCTAGCACTTCAAGGGGTGATGGGAGGTCCTGCATATTGAGGACATAATTGTTTGCCACTCCTCATCTGACAAGGAAGATGCAGAGGAGGCTGTTGAGTAACCAGTGCTGCATAAGGAAGCCTTTGCACTGGAGCCGAGGGGCATCAAGCGATGCTCAAGGTAGGCTTCAGGTCATTCTCATACACACCCACTTCCTGTGATACTGATGCCCTTTCTGTGTCAGTGCAATAAAGACTCACTTTTATGTGGACCTGTTGTCCTCTCATACTCCATTTACCAGTGTCCAGGTTGACAGTGCACACTGGCAAAGCTTAGAAGCTGAGTAAACATGGCCAACTATAACACTAGGAGCCCATTGCAGAAGAAGGGTGTTGATGAGATCTGACCCAGCAGCAGAAAATGCTTGGATGACTGACAATAGTAAGTGCTATATTTATTGATGGGCACCACTGTATTGTGGCTAAACAAGTGCAAAAGTCAACCACAGACGCATCCAGCTGCTCTTCTTAATCCACTTTGTACATCAACATGGTGCTCACCCAGCACTTACAGCTGAGGTGGAAGCTGGATACTGATGAACCTACCCCGTGGTTTGTGATGAACTCAGCAGCTGTCCTCTGGTTGCCTAAGGCCCGGAGCATCCCGGGTGTAGGATTAGCATCTGTCTCCTAAATACTGGAAAGTGCTCGGTTCACTGGCAGAGGGGCCGAAGATGCTTCCACTTACATAGTGCTTGAGGAAAGCTCCCAGTAGCTCCTCCTTTCTTCTAAGGCAACTGTACCTCCCTGCTAACCAGAGAAGGATTAGGGCTAGGTGGAGACTGGAGGAACCTTATCCCCCTCTCGCTTGGCCCCTGTTGCATAGAGCACGTGAACAAGGTGATGAGATACAGGTCAGCATGTATCTCTGGTATCTACTGATTGGTTTGCTAGACAGAGATCTCCATAATGGTTAACAGCCTCATGATGAAGGAAGTCATGCAAGTCGAATCCTGCCACAAGGCAGCACTCATATCCTGGATAAACCCCTCCATCATCTGTACAAAGCAACACATACCCTCTGACAACTTGGGCAGGCGATTCCTTATCTCTTGCCATGGCTACAGCAGTTTCCTTGTTGCCAACTCCAGAGTCCCATCATTAGCCTGGGACTCAACATGGGCCTCACCTCCTATAGTCCACCAACACTCAGTCACCTCAGCTGTCACAGGCTCCATCAGCTGCATGCGCACATCTGTGATGTACTCATCAGTTTGTGACCCAGGCCAGGACAATCCGGGATCCAACAGGAAGGGGAAATTGAAATCGGAAGCACACGATGAAGGCCCTCCCACTCAATTAGTGGTTGGCAGCCAGAGCTGGAATGAGGCGATGGCAGCATCATTACCCACCGTAGTGCCATAGTTAAAGAGCCAGCAGCATTCAAGCCCTGATTGAAACAGGTTTTGCCTCACAAACTCTCCCCTGCAACTATCCTGAGACGTCGAAGGCATGCCTGAAACAAGCATCCAGCAACTAACACCAGCCACCCCCATCCTGCCCCCAAGCAGAAAGGACCCTTCAATGTCCAACCCACCCACACACCACAGACGCCAAGAGCCTTTGACCTCACCCCGCAGCCAGAAGTGCCAAATGATGACGGCTGATTTCAACAACAAATGCTGCAAAAACGGACAGCTGATTATCCCACTGAGATGTCTCGATGCATCAGAAGGGAAATACATCCTTTGGAAAGCCTCTCCAGGATATGCACTGTCCTAAATTACCACAGGCAAGCTCCAAAGAAGGGAGCATTATGGAGAACACACTCTGGCAGAACGAAGGAGGTCATTGACCTCTTGTGGACTCAAGTTCGCGGGGGGAGGGGGAGGTGACCCACATCTGCTGACCTCCTCCATAACATCCATCCTGGTGAAATGGTTAGACAGGAGAGAGATGTTCTCATCATCCATTGGGAAAAGGACCTCATCTTCCCCTTATATCCCGCATTGTTAAATTTACCTCCCATTTGTTGACAGCAGCCTCCTGTCCAGTGCTTGGGTCCTCAGTTAAGCATCTGGATTTCAGGAGTCTCATTTCAGCCACAGGCATGGAGGAATCCAGATTGTGGCTAAAAACGCCTTCAACGCTGTTGCTGAGGCAATCCTGCATGGCAGCACAGCATGTAAGCTTGGCAGCCTTTTAAAGGTGACTCCAGATCTGCATTTCAATCAAGTGATGCCAGGATTGGCGCCACATTGCCTGTCCTTTATCGTCCACTGGATAGGCCTCATGGCTCCAGGCTGTTAATTAGCTGCCTACCGCATAATTAACCACACGGCAACAGCACCCATTACTGATGATGCCACCAAGACCGGTGCTGGGCATGTAAAATTCAGTCCCATGTGAGGACTTCATATAATGGAAGGAATACTCCAGTATCTTGGACAGTGCAATACAAGGACTGACTGATCATTCCCAAAACTGATGGAGAAAGGAACAAAAGCCTGACTGGTACATTTGAAACATTACACACCCTGCAGGTTTTCTGTAGGTTCTAAGATCTTGGTAACATTTAATCACAATGGCTCCCAGCGTTTGCTGAGTGACAATGAAATCTCAGAATATCCCCAGTATAGTAAGGGTTAGGAAATGGCAATAAACACTGGGCCACTGGTAGCAAATTCCCACAGCGTAATTCTCCATTGGCGGGATCCTCCAGCCCACGAGTTTCCCGACAGCAAGGGGGTGGCCACAGTGGGAAACCCTATTGGCCGGCTGCGGGAACGCCGAATCGCGCTGTTGGCAGAAGGGCGCCACACCAGAAAACGTGGCTGGCGGGCCTGAGAACAACGCCCCAAATGTTTTGCACAAGGCGCAAACATTCACCTCACTTCTGCTGGGGAATCTCATGATGAGCAGAGGAATGGGTTGGCAGATTTCCCAGCCTCATTTGTAAAATGTCTGCCTAGAGAGCCAGTGTAACATGAATGCAAATTCCTGATCATTGAACAAACTGTTGGAAGTCATACTGCAACTGAAACAAGACGAGGAAAACTAGGAGATATGCTTTATCATCCATTTCTTTTCCTTATGCTTGTCACAAATTGTAATCCAGAACTGACAATGAGCAGAAACAGCCCCGCTTCAATTGATTATTTGAGGTAGGACTGGAAATGGTTTCTTTATGAAATCACCAGCCCTATGCATCATGCCAAGTCTTAGTTTGTGCTTCTGGCTGCCATACAATACCCTAACAAAGAGAGTGAAGGTGCTACGTTATGAGAAAGGAACAACTGGTATGTTCATAACACCTTTCAGAGCCTCAAAAAAATCCAAGAGCCCTGCAACCAAGGAATCATTTTTAAAGTGCAGTTATTGTTGTCTAGGCTAATGCTGTAGCCAATTTATACACAGCAAGATCACACAAGCAGCGATTAAATAAATGACCATTTAATCTGCTTTTGGTTGTGGTGATGGTGAGGTAAATATTTATCAAATCATTGGGGATTTTTTGAGTTCGGCCGTGGGATCTTTCACAAAACATTTATGATTGACAGAAAAATTGTCCTCCCACAGAACATGCCAGAATTTGCAGTTTTCAATCTGCAATCTATCCAGCTGAAAATGACAGAGAATGGAAACCTCAAGGGTAACCAATTTTAGGAGTAACCAGAATATGTTTTCCTTTGCCTATCTGAACAATGTAACGCATAAACCCTTCAACTTTTCTGAGGCACTTGTGGAAGTAAAGTCATGCACAGTAAACACTCACTGATGTTCTACAACTCCACTTTTCAAGTATATTAGGAGTTGGTGACAGAACATTGTTAAAGGCATTTTACACAGGTAAAACATAACTAAGTTTAATTCATCTTTGTAAATGTACAATTAATTAGTTTCCTATTTATCTAGAAGCAAATTTGTAGGAAAGGTACCAATAAAAAATTAATATGGGTCAAGAAAAAGGAAAGAAATTGAGAACAATAGTTCCAGTCATTCCTGCAAGTATCTTAACAGGTTGGAAATTGTAGTTTTTTAACTGTTCGATTAACTAAACCCCACATTACGGTAAAGATAAAAACTGCCTACTGTGGGTGGGATTACCCCCTACACGGCGTGTTTTGTGGCAGCCCAACAATTGGCTGTCAGCAAGATTATCCAGTCCCGTTGATGTGAACGGGTTTTTCAATGGTTCGCACCCTCCACCACCGGGGCATGGAGGCAGAGAGAGGGGGGGGGGTGTGGGGGGGGGGGGGGGGGGGGGGGGGCAGCCAAGTGTGATGTTCTCTGCTTTCATGATAAGGATGGCTTTGATGTGTAGTGTTCAACAAAGAACATCAAGCAATGTTGATTAACAAAGCTAATTTATGAACACTACTTATAATACATTCAGACATCTTACTAAGATATAAAGGTTGCTAAATAAACTATGCTAGAATTCTATCTACAGATCTCCTGAACATACGACTACTTTTTATCCCGCCGAATCACCTTCTCCCAAAATCATGGGTGTCACGTGATCTACGTGACCGCCCTTGATCACCATCTGGTGGTTAGATTCACTTACATAAAATTGTTAACCCTTCATTTACCATACAATGTCCATATGGGCATAATGGCCAGCACGGTAGCATTGTGGATAGCACAATCGCTTCACAGCTCCAGGGTCCCAGGTTCGATTCTGGCTTGGGTCACTGTCTGTGTCTGTGTGGAGTCTGCACATCCTCCCCGTGCGTGGGTTTCCTCCGGGTGCTCTGGTTTCCTCCCACAGTCCAAAGATGTGCAGGTTAGGTGGATTGGCCATGCTAAAATACCCTTAGTGACCAAAATTGCCCTTAGTGTTGGGTGGGGTTACTGGGTTATGGGGATAGGGTGGAGGTGTTGACCTTAGGTAGGGTGCTCTTTCCAGGAGCCGGTGCAGACTCGATGGGCCGAATGGCCTCCTTCTGCACTGTAAATTCTATGAAATTCTATATTGTCACAGGAAGGGTCGGAAAATTTCAGCCTACATTTACAGATCATGCAATTTAGCATGGCCAATCCACCGACTCTGCACATCTTTGGGTTGTGGGGGTGGAGTCCCAAGCAGGCATGGGGTGAGTGTGTAAGCTCCACACAGACGGTGATCCAGGACCGGGATCGAACCCGGGTCCTCGGCACCATGAAGCAGTATGCTAACCACTGCACCACCGTGCCGCCACCAGATCTCTGAAATATTTTAGATGTACAATGTAACTTACCATTTTTGGATTAGCCCTGGCCCCAGTCTGCTATTCTCAAGGCAGCATGACAGATTTATTAATTCATTTATGGAACTGGGAATCTTTCCAAATCCTTTCAGCAGGAATGTGCACCCTGCCTCCATTTTCTCACTCTTACAACACCCCAATTTTAGTAGCATAACCTTTGATTCACCACAACCAATATCAGAGGAGATATGCTGAAATAATAAAAGTTATTTCTGATAGTAGTGGCCTTGATTTCTCTCTTGGCAATAACCCAGGATGTGGTTATCTTCAGATATTTAAACTACTGCCATGCTTGACATAATATTCTGGCCTGGAGAGCTGTGAGCAGATATCAGAAGATAAACAGACTAAGATAGAGGCAATGTTGGCAGAACTGCTGACATATCACCAAAGTTATTTCTCTACAGCTGCTAAAGACAAGCTTGGATGGAGATTGGGCTTTATTTATACCACTTTTTGAGGAGAAAATTAATAACACTTCCATTAAAGACAAGGTTCAAGGCCTTTACTCAAACAAATGTTCCCCAACAAGCAATTGGACCAAAAGCGAGTGTGGAGCCTAATACTCAATTAAACCATGCCCGTTACTTCCAGCACAGGCAGCAAGCAAACATCATGCTGCTTGCTAATTTAAATGAGCGTAGCCTCCAACCACATTAAGCATGCTATTGAGTGGTTTACATGCCAGAGCAGGGGATGCAAAATTGTGAGGCTAGTGTGAGTTAAGTCTAGCCACTGTTATTTAAAGTCAGCCGGTACTTCTTAAAGGAGAGGTGCATTTTTGTTCGAGCAGGTGCCGTAATTCACTCCAAGAGTTCGTTTGACCTGGCAGAGACACAAGAATGGACAACATGGCAGAGAGTGGGCTTCAAAGGTTTTTCAACACTGCATTGGAGGTCTTGAGCTGAGAGATGCAAAGGAGGAGAGATACAGGGGTGTGGACATTTCTGCAGGTGGTGAGTTTCAATCAGTGAAATGGAGATGTCTGACACACTGGGCGCGATTTTCCGCTCCCCACGCCGGGGGGGAGAATTGTGGGACGGCCGGGCGAAACACGACACGCCGCCTTGGCACCCCCCGCGATTCTCCCACCACCCCCAAAATGGCGTGTCGCGTTTATCGACAGGCCGCTCGGAGAATCGGCGCTCGCCGTTTCTCATGGCAACCGTCGATTCTCCGGCCCGGATGGGCCGAGCAGCCTGTCAAACCCGACCGGTTCACGCCGGCACCAACCACACCTGGTCGCTGCCGGCTTGAACAGCGCGCGACTGGTGTTTGTGGGGCCTGTGGGGGGCGGAGGGAGGATCGAGCACCACGGGCGTGCTCAGGAGATGTCTGGCCCACGATCGGTGCCCACCGGTCGCCGGGCTGGCATCTCCAAAAGACGCACTCTTTTCCCTCCGCCGCCCCACAAGATCAAGCTTCCATGTCTTGCGGGGCAGCGGAGGGGAAGATGGCAACCGCGCATGCGCGGGTTGGCGCCGGCCAACCTGTGCGGCCGGCGGCTGATGTCACTTAGGCGCCGCCGGCTGCGTTATTTCCGGAGCGCCGCTTTGACGCAAGCATCAAGGCCCTGCGCCTGAGATTCACGCGCCACCGCTCCTAGCCCGGTGGGGGGGTGGATAGGGGGCAAGTTTCACTCCGGCGTCGGCTGTTTATCACCCGATGGGAGAATTCAGCCGACTGTTTCTCGCTGAGGCTCAGATAGGAGAATTTCTCCCTGAAGCCCGAGGGTGTTTACGGTTGCCTGTTCATCTCTGCTCCTCCTCTTTCCTCTTCCAGCAGCTTGTCTTGCTCTCTGTCACCTCCACTCATGTTATAGGCCAAGGAAAATGCAACTTACTGCACCCATGTCTTGAAACAAGTGGTTTGTACATGACAAAGTCCTTCAGTGCACACCACACCTTGTAACATCAACGATTCTGGAAACCACCAGATGCTTCGACAATTGCAGCAACAGTCAGTTACAATCAATAAGTAACTAAATCTGAAAGCAATTTCAGATTGTGTTGGTGGGAGTGGCAGTGGTCTTTCCTGTTGCTGAACATATGTTTAACTGGGTATGTTTATGAGGTGGTGAAGGCTGGAGAAAAAGGATGAGGAACCAAAGGAGGGAACATATATCCAATTAAAAATAAATCATATATCCAATTAAAAATAAATCATTCTTGGGATGTGGGCATTGATGAATGGGTGAGCATTTGTTGCCCATCCTTAATTGCCCTTGAACTGAGTGAATTGCTAAGCCATTTCAGAGGGCATTTTCTTTTTTAAGAGTCAACCACATTTCTGTGGATCTAGAGTCACATGTAGGCACATGAAGGCCAGACAGGGTGAGGATGGGAGAGTTCCCCTTCCCTCAAGGATATTAGTGAATTAAGTGGATTTTTACCACACTGACAATGGTTTCATGGTCATTGTTATATTTTTAATTCTAGATTTCACCATCTGCTGGAGTAGGATTCAAACCCATCCCCAGGGTATTACCCTGGGTCTTTAGGGTACTAACCTGGTGACAATAACCTCCCCCTCCCCTCCCCCCCCAGGAGCAGAGTAGGCCATTTGGTCCCTGGAGTCTACACCGTCATTCAGCAAGATTACTGCTGATCTAATTGTAGCCTCATGTTCCGCCCACTTCTAATACCTTTTGATTCCCTTGTTAGTCAAGAACCTATCTACCTCTGCATTAAAAATATTCAATGACCTTTCTTCCACCACTGTCTGGGGAAGAGTGTTCCAAACACATACAATCCTCTGAGAGAAAATATTTCTTCTAATTTCTGGCTTACATGTGGCCACCTCCTTTATTTTTAACCTGTGTTCCCCCAGTTCTAGTCTCTCCCATGAGGGGAAACATCCTTCCATCCAACTTGTTAAGTGCCCTCAGGGACACCTCTCAGAGATCACCTCGCATTCTTTGAAACTCCAACAGATACAGGCCCGACCTTTCCTCATATGATAACCTTGTCTATCCCAGCTGTCAATAGAGTGAACTATTTTTCGTACTTTTATGTTCCATGGAATTTAAATTCTTCCAACTGCTGAGGTGGGATTTGAATCCTTGATCCAGAGCCTGGCTATCTGTATTACCAGTCCAGGGACATTACCACAACACCACTACCTCCTACTTCTGGCTTGGTAATCCAACTGTATTTTTTCACAGGATGTGGGCATCGCTGGTTAAGGCAGCATTTGTTGCCATTCCTAATTGGATTTGAGAAGATAGTGGCGAGTCTCCTTTCTGAACCGCTGCATGTGGTGTAGGTGCACCCACAGTGCTGTTAGGGAGGGAGTTCCAGGATTTTGGCCCAGTGACAGTGAAGGAACGTCGACCAAGTCAAGATGGCGGAACTTGCCGATGATGATGACCCCATGCATCTGCTGCAATTATCCTTTTGGCTGATAGAAGTTTGGAAGGTGCTGTTGCAGATGCCTTGTGTGTTGGTGCGGTGCAACTTGGAGATGGTACACAATGCTGTCACTCCAACACTGTGAAACACAACCCCAATTCTGCATGAACCAACTTTCCCACCATTACTGGTCATCAGTTTGTCTCCTTTGCCACAATATCAAAATTAAAACCGCCACAAAATATACATTCCAATCCAAATTTGTAAATCAAAGATTTCCATAATCCAGTCAAAAATTAACTAATGAGCTTTGTGCATTCCCTGAGGTGCCAGTCCTCCATGTATCTTTGCCTCTGCTAGTCCTCCCACACAGTGCTATCCCAGTGCCTGGTGGTGGACAGCTGCTAACCTCGAATGGGGGAGCTTACTGGTGGTCTTTTAGAACAACCTAAAGCTGCAGCTTTGAGTTTCGAATAGCAGAGAAGGTGTCAAATTCTCATCACACACTGACTGACATCAGTCCACATGTTGCGGCTCACACGACAAACTGCAGACACAACTTTAAAGGCAAAAAGGGCAGCACGATGGTGCAGTGGTTAGCACTGCTGCATCACAGGGCCGAGTACCCGGGTTCGATCCCGGCCTTGGGTCACAGTCCGTGTGGAGTTTGCACATTCTCCCCTTGTCTGTGTGGGTCTCACCCCCACAACCAAAAAGATGCGAGTAATCACCTGGAAAGACTTAATTACCTGCAAATACTCACAATCAAAATATTGTCTTGCATCTTTGACTTTGTCCATATATTTGTTTCAGGAACCCACCTCTTCATTCAGCTGAGGAAGGAGCAGTGCTCCGAAAGCTAGTGATTCGAAACAAACCTGTTGGACTTTAACGTGGTGTTGTAAGACTTCTTACTGTGCTCACCCCAGTCCAACACCAGCATCTCCACTTCATTATTATAACATGTATGCAGTGTAGTGATGTGGGTAAATGAAATTTCAATCATTGTGCCGTGTACTGGTTGTGTGACTTACATTGTCCCTTTTACATGTTAAACATCTGCAGATAATACAAACCCAGATTGAAAAATCAACAGTGTTCAAGGAAGGCATGGACATGATGGGCAGAATGGCCTCCCTTCTGTGCTGTAACTTGTCTATGATTCTAAGGAATGCAAAGAATGCAAGCTCGAGTGGCAGGTACTTCAAGACAATAGGTCAACCTCCTCCCATGATGTTCTCTTGAAAATAAAGGAATTAAATGTTGTTACAGCCAACACAGAATTCAAATAACTTGTCATGAAACTACTACATGCTTCCCTGGCAACACTTAAATGTGTAAAGATGTGACCGGAGTAGACTCTATCCTTTGCTGAGGGAGCTGAGCCATTTAATGCCAGGGAGGCCGATGCAGTCCACTTTCACATCAGTTTGACTATTCTGTGAGGATTAATAAGCCTTCTTTCTCCCGAATTACTTTCTGTGTATTGTACCATGTGAACAGTAAGATAGCTGGATTTGCAGAAAGCAGCTGATCATTTCCTTGAGAATTTTGTTATTAGTTATTGTGCTTGCTTAACAGTGCAATATGATTGCTAATTAGCTGTTCTCCTTTACTTGTGATTTTTGTTTTGCTGATAAAGTATTCAAATGATTTATTCCAAGGTCATGAAAATGCTGTTCTTTTTCCCATGGAGAGTGGGGGTTGGCGGAAGGGTTGTCTTCCGAGATTTAGCATTTTGTACTGCCATAAGGGTATATTCCACTCTATAATTATATATCCTGGCGTGATCCCTTTGGGCTAAGAATACCAATTTGTTTTGCTGATTTCTCAAGTGCACTTTTATCTTGAACAAATAAAATTAGAAGAAATTCTAAACAGTTGTGTACGTCTTGGCTGCTGTCAAAGGCTCAATTGATAACTGAGGGAGTGAGGAAAATAAACTTTTCGGGTCTCAGGTTAGATTGTTAATCTGGTTTGAGGTAGCGGACTGCACCTAAGGAACCAATTGAGCTGTCAACATTGACTTTGCTTCCTCCAAAAGAGTAAAAAGGAATAAATAATGAACTTAGACAGTCAGAGTTCCTGTCCAGTGATTGATACTCTTATTGGGAGGCCTATTTATATGAATGTTAGGCGTTGATAGGATTTTAATACTGCAATCCCACATCCCTTGCCCCACACGGCCTGTGGTCAAATGTCCTGTTAACGCTCTTTGTTTAGTTTTACACGTGAGAAGCGACAAGTTAATTTCCTCGGATGGTGATGGCTAGCACAAGGGGACATAGCTTTAAATTGAGGGGAGATAGATATAAGACAGATGTCAGAGGTAGGTTCTTTACTCAGAGAGTAGTAAGGGCGTGGAATGCTCTGTCTGCAACAGTAGTGGACTTGCCAACATTAAGGGCATTTAAATGGTCATTGTATAAACATATGGATGATAATGGAATAGTGTAGATGGGCTTTAGATTGGTTTCACAGGTCGGTGTAACATCGAGGACCAAAGGGCCTGTACGGCGCTGTTATGTTCTATTTTTCTATTGAAGGCACCTAATGTTCATGGGACAGTCACAGCCCAGGGGAGAAGGGTAGGACAAAAATGGAGAAGAAAATAAACTATAACTTCACAGAACAGCTCATGTCTAAAAGTAAACAAATGATGAGCTCACTTGATGACTCAGTAGGCTTATCCAGTTTGTAGCTAAGCATCAAACTGGTAAGGCTCCAGATTTGATGCCCTATGTGAGATACCTCCAATCTCAGGCCGGGATGCCAGAAGAAAGGGCACAACTCATACACATAACAGTGCACCAACAAATAGAGTGAGTAACGGGAAAAATAAAATGGAAAATAAGTCACTGGTGGGAGTAATTTCTACTAACAGTAAGTCCACTGTAGGACTAAATATAAGTCTGGAGGCTTGTAAGATGAAACAGCAATAACCATGGCTGATTTAATCTTCATACATAGAGTTTGGATGAAAATAATTGGAAAAAGTAGCCTTGAAGTTTACTTCATAGAGTGTATTCAGGACAATTTCTTGGAACAACCTCGGAATAGGCAATTGTCGACCTGCCGTTGTGTAAAGCGGCAGAATTAATGAATGATCTCACAGAAAAGGAGTCTCTCGGGAAGAATAATCATAACATGAAACTGGCATTCAGTTTGAGAGTGAGAAACTTGGGTCTGAAATGAGTGTCTTAAGTTTAAATAAAGAAATTATTAAGATATGAATCCAGATTTAGCTGCAGTGGATTGGGAAAATAGGTCAAAGGGCTAAATAAGCTGTGACAGACATATAAGGAGATATTTTATCACTTTCAACAAAAATATATTCCATTGCAAAAGGAGGACTCTTTGAGAAGGTGCACCATCCATTATTAACTAAGAAAGCTGAGGATGGGATCAAATTCAAAGAATAGGTATGCAGTGATGTTGAGATTAGGAACATTTTAGAAACCTGCAACGGTTGACTAAAAAAAAGTGAAAAATTAGAATATGAGAGTAAACTAGCAATAAAAAAGAGAGTGAGAGCTTCTGCAAGTATATACAAAATAAAAGAGTAGTTGAATTAAATGTTGGGCTCTTCAAGAATGTGGCTGAGAAACAATGGGAAACAAAGAAATGCCAGAGACTTTGAACAACTATTTTGTATCTGTCTTTACAGTAAAAGACATCCCAGCAATTGTAGAGGACCTCCTTTTGGGGTCCTGCCTGCCCATTGTCGACACCCAACTGAAGGTTATACCCTCCATTAACCACTGTCCCCTCACCAACCTCTCAAACTGGGCCCCACCCTCCCTCACCTTCCTCACTGGGATCTGTTGCTGAGCCCCACCAATACCCTGGGCAGGATTCTCCAATAATGGGGCTAAGTGTTGACGCAATCGTAAAAACCGTTGCGTTTCACGACGGCGCCATTGGGCCCCCAGGTGCATCAATTCAGGGGCCCACAAGGAGCTAGCATGGGGGCAACGTAAAGCGCCCGAGGGAGTGGCTGCGATTAGCCGCTGATATGCGGGTTCAATGCGCGGCAGCTGAAAGCCATTCTCCCCGAACACACAGCCATCACAGGCAAGATGGCCACCAGACGAGCAGCACCAAGGTTCAGAGACGGCGAACTGAAGACCTTCCTGCACGCCATGGAGGAGAGGAGGGTGGTTTTGTACCCTGGGGCCGCCCGCAGGACACCCGTCACCATCTTTCGGCGTGCACGGGTGGTGGTAGCCGAGGCCGTCAGCACAGATGGGCCGGTGGCCAAGGCAGTTGACTAGTGCAGGAAGAAGCTGCACAATCTACTCAGGGCAGCCAGTGTGAGTACCCAGCACTGTGCCCCGGCACCAACCCCCCTACCCCCCACACACAGGTGACCCACGACCCCACCCCACGGGGACGGTGCCACCCCTGTCCTGACCCACGTGACTGCACCCACCCATGCCAGCCGCAATGGCCGGGTGCCCTGTTCACTGATCCTATCATACACCCAACCGCTGGGTTGCATGCGTTGGACCGTCTAACACTGTTGCTTGTGTTCCCCCCCACCCCACCCCCACCCAGTAGAAGTCTGCACATAACCGCAGGGAGTGGGAGAACACCGGAGGGGGAGCACCAGAACTGTGTCCCCTCACCGTGCCTGAGCAGAGGGCACTGGACATCGTTGGCAGACCCGAGTGCGGGAGTTTGCCGATGCCGAGATCGGAGCCGCAAAACCAAGTGAGCCCCCCCCTGCCTGGTTGCAGCTCCTCACAACACATGTGTGCCAATCCCTACCCCCTCACCCCACCCCCTCACCCCACCCCCTCACCCCCGTCCATCTGTCTGACCATACATGCTGTCTTGTGTCTTGCAGGGCCAGCCGGTGATAGTCCCGGCATATCCAGCGCCCCCCCAGCCCCAGCCAGTCCTAGGGCCGGTGCCCCCCAGGGACACATGCACCGACGGGGAGGGCAGCAGTCACAACAGCCCTCCACCCAATAAGAGCCAGGACACAGTGACCCAGGGGACGGAAACACAGGGAACGGACACAGAGTATCCAACGGCACAGGGGACGGACACAGAGTACCCAACGACACAGGGGACGGACACAGAGCACACAACGACACAGGGGACGGACACAGAGTACCCAACGACACAGGGGACGGACACAGAGCACACAACGACACAGGGGACGGACACAGAGTACCCAACGACACAGGGGACGGACACAGAGCACTCAATGACACAGGGGACAGACACAGAGTATCCAATGGCACAGGGGACAGACACAGAGCACACAACGACAGAGAGGACAGACACAGAGCACACAACGACAGAGAGGACAGACACAGAGCACACAACGACACAGGAAACCAACACACAGCACAACACAACATGGGAGACTCCGGATCTCGGGTCCGATGACGGCATAGACTTCCTGCCACTGCTTTCTCCTGCACCCTCCACTATCGCCAAGACTATCACCTTGGTTGGGATTCTTAGTGAGGAGGCTCCTGGGACACTTCCTGATGAGCACCACACAGCCGCTCTAGTACAGCAGGTGGAGGTAGGAGCAGCCGAGGGGCCGGACGGTCGGAGGGCAGCCCAGCTCCAGCAACCAGTTGCAGCCCAGAGGGGTCCCAGGTTCCTGGACTATCCACTCCCACCGATAGATCAGTCAGCGACCCAGGGACCAGACAAAGGGATGACGGCCGGCTTGTAGCACCTGCAGATGCAGGTGGAGGAGTCCAACTGTGTGCAGAAGCAGGGAGTGGTGTCGGTCATGTGTGTCACCCAGGCCGAAACCGCATGGGTGGCGTCCATGTTTGAGGCTATGGGGGCGATGGTGTCGGACATAGGTCAGGTTATGCAAGGCCTGGGGGTATCTGTGCAGGCGGGGTCCATGGCCCAGGACATGGCTGCCCACTCACAGGCAGCCATATGCCAGAGCCAGTTGCAGATTGCAGCAGCGCTCCTCAGCGTGGTCCAGTCTCAGCACGCCATGGCTGAGAGCATCCGTGCCATTGCCCAGCTGCTGGCCGGCATCGCACAGCCCAAGAGGGAGATGGCACAGTCCCTGAGGGAAGTGGCACAGTCCCAGAGGGAGGTGGCACAGTCCCAGAGGGAGGTGGCACAGTCCCAGAGGGAGATGGCACAGTCCCTGAGGGAAGTGGCACAGTCCCAGAGGGAGGTGGCACAGTCCCAGAGGGAGGTGGCACAGTCCCAGAGGGAGATGGCATCTTACCTGACGGAAGTGACACAGTCCCAGAGGGAGGTGGCACAGTCCCAGAGGGAGGTGGCACAGTCCCAGAGGGAAGTGGCACAGTCCCAGAGGGAGGTGGCACAGTCCCAGAGGGAGGTGGCACAGTCCAAGAGGGAGATGGCATCATCCCTGAGGGAAGTGGCAGAGTCTGGGACTAGTCTCTCTCTCTCTCTCTCTCTCTGTACTGGGACTAGTCTCTCTCTCTCTGTATTGGGACTAGTCTCTCTCTCTCTCTGTCCTGGAACATAGTCTCTCTCTCTCTCTCTGTACAAAGAACAAAGAAAAGTACAGCACAGGAACAGTCCTGTGGTAAACCACTGTTACACTTGTGTTAGGTGATGTAAGGTAGGACCTGTACTACAGGTTCGGCGGTAGCCCCTGCCTGCTGGCTCCGCCCAGAAGGAGGAGTGTAAATATGCGTGTCCTCTATTCAGCAGCCATTTCGCCAGCTGCTGTGGGAGGCCACACATCTTACTGCAATAAAGCCAAAGTGGTATCCAATCTTAGTCTTTGTACAATTGATCGTGCAGTCCCTTTGGCCTTCCAAGCCTGCTCTGACCATGCTGCCCGTCTAAATTAAAATCTTCAACACTTCTGGATTCCGTATCCCTCTATTCCCATCCTATTCATGTATTTGTCAAGATGCCCCTTAAATGTCACTATCGTCCCTGCTTCCACCACCTCCTCCGGCAGCGAGTTCCAGGCACCCACTACCCTCTGTGTAAAAAATTTTCCCTGTCCATCTCCTCTAAACCTTGCCCCTCGCACCTTAAACCTATGCCCCCCAGTAATTGATCCCTCTACTCTGGGAAAAGTCTTTGACTATCCACTCTGCCTATGCCCCTCATACTTTTGTAGACCTCTATCAGGTCGTCCCTCAACCTCCTTCGTTCCAGTGAGAACAAACCAAGTTTATTCAACCTCTCCTCATAGCCAATGCCCTCCATACTAGGCAACATCCTGGTAAATCTCTTCTGCGCCCTCTCTGAAGCCTCCATATCCTTCTTGTAATTTGGCGACCAGAATTGAACACTATATTCCAAGTGTGGCCTAACTAATGTTCTATAGAGCTGCAACATGACTTGCCAATTTTTATACTCAATGCCCCGGCCAATGAGGGCAAGCATGCTGTATGCCTTCTTGACCACCTTCTTAACATGTGCTACCCCTTTTAGTGGCCTGTGGACCTGTACACCAAGATCTCTCTGACTGTCAATACTCTTGAGTGTTCTACCATTCACTGTGTATTCCCTACCTGTATTAGACCTTCCAAAATGCATTACCTCACATTTGTCTGGATTAAACTCCATCTGCCATCTCACCGTCCAAGTTTCCAAACAATCTAAATCCTGTTGTATCCTCTGACAGTCCTCATTGCTAGCCACAATTCCACCAACCTTTATGTCACCCACAAACTTACTAATCAGACCAGTTACATTTTCCTCCAAATCATTCACATATACGACAAACAGCAAAGGTCCCAGCACTGATCCCTGCGGAATATCTCTATCACAGCCCTCCAATCAGAAAAGCACCCTTCCATTGCTATTCTCTGCCTTCTATGACCTAGCCAGTTCTGTATCCATCTTGCCAGCTCACCTCTGATCCCATGTGACTTCAACTATTGTTCCAGTCTGCCATGAGGGATCTTGTCAAAGGACTTAGTGAAGTCCATATAGACAACATCCACTGCCCTACCTGCATCAATCATCATTGTGACCTCCTCGAAAAAATCTATCAAGTTAGTGAGACACAACCTCCCTTTCACAAAACCGTGCTGCCTCTCGCTAATACGACCACTTGCTTCCAAATGGGAGTAGATCCTGTCACGAAGAATTCTCTCTCGTGCCAGGTGTCGGGGGGACCTCGGGGATGGCTCTGATCGCACCCTCGTCCCAAGGAGAAGCCCAGGGGCCATTGGGCACCCCGAGGGAGGAAAAGGTGCTAGGGCCTGTGCCGGTGACTCCTACAGTGAGGGTCCCAGAACACCGTAGCACCTCGGCTTCCCCTCCGGTCTCTGGTGCACCTGGTGGGCAGCGGGCAGAGAAGAGCGGCACTACGCCAGCTGGGACACCCGAGGAGCAGCCTGGCCATCCAGGCCAGGCGCCTCAGGAAAACTGCGCCAACAGGGGGCCTAGTCGCAGGGCAGGGCTCACAGCAGTTCATCTCCACTCCTGCTGTACCGTCTGGGGATCCACTTAGGTATAGTGATAGGGCCTGTAAAGCCAGAAAGATAGACACTTAAGTAGGTTGGCACAGGTGCAGGGCACAGTTCAGTTATAGGGGCTAGGGCACATGTATACAACTGTTCACATTAAACACATAGGCTATTTCCAATGAGAGCCGCCTATGCGCTCTGTCTCATGTGTGCGGGGGTGGGAGGGAAGTGAGGGCCACCGTGGGTGACAGGTGATAGAAGACTGAGCCCCGGTGGGTGCTCCATGCAGCCCCCCAAACCGCCCCCCCCAACCCGGACTTCCACATCAACCCGTCCCCAGCGAAACTGCAGAGCCATGTGATGGAGTGTCCAGCTAACATACAGGGACCACCCAGGTGGAGGGTGTTACTGTGGGCCAGACATTGTCTAATGATGTGGAGCTTGGAGCTCATCGCAGAGTGAGCTGCCATCATCCTCAATCCCGTGGACCAGACCTGCTGCCACTTGCAAACCTGTGCCCTCAGCTCGCTGTGCAGCAGGTATATATAATGGAGGGATGGTGTGCATGCGGGTGTTCCAGTGGTGTGGGAGATGAGGATGGTCTGTGGTGGGGGAGGTGAGTGTGTTCGGTGGTGGGGAGCTCAGGTTCCTTGGTGTTGTGGGAGGTGAGGGTGGTCAGTGATGAGGTGGTGGGGGATTGTGGTGTCCGTGCCCCTGCACAGCAACCCCCCCCCGCCTAGTTGGTGAAACGTGCGACCATCAAAACGTCCCGTGCTCGCTGGCCCTACTGGAGGAATAGTGCAGCCTCCCATCCATTTCCATCCCCCATGTCCCACGCATTGTCCCTCTCCTCCTCCTCCTTCTCTGACGAGGCCTGCCCTTGTTCCTCATCCTCCTCCAGCACATCGCCCCTCTGCTGGGCTATGTTGTGGAGGACGCAACAGACCACAATGATGTGGCCGACCCTCGTTGACTCGTACTGGAGGGCCCCTCCAGAGTGGTCCAGGCAAATGAAGCGCATCTTCAGGACCCCAAAAGCACCTCTCCACCACACCCCTGGTCGTACAATGGGCCTCATTGTTGCGGGTCTATGTGTCACTCTGTGGCCTCTGTATAAGCATCATCAGCCACAGCCGCAATGGGTAACCCCTGTCACCCAGTAATCAGCCTCGCAGCTGGGGAGGACGTCCCTCGAACATGGCGGGGATGAATGATTGTGCCAGGATAAATGAGTCATGCACACTGCCCAGGTACCGGGCGCAGATGTGCAGTATCTTCACCTGGTGGTCAAAGACCATCTGAACATTCATGGAGTGGGGACCCTTCTTGTTCGTGAACATCGGCCTGTTATCTGCCGGTGGCCGCAGGGCGACATGCACCCGATCGATGACCCCCTGGACCATGGGCATCCTGGCAATGACAGTGGACCCCGCTGCCCGGGCATCCTGGTGGGCACGTCCACAGGGAACTGTATGTACCAGTCCACCATGGCATACAGGGCGTTGGTGATGGCACGGATGCACTTGCGGACCGATGCCTGCGAGATGCCGGACAGGTCCCAACTCGGCGACTGGAATGGCCCCGTGGTGTGGAAGTTGAGGGTAACTGACACCCAGACCCATGCAGTGTCAGGTCTGCCATCATGTGGCAGATGTGAGCGATGGTTTCCCAGCTCATCCGGAGTCTCCTCCTGCATGCCTGGTCCGGGAGTTCCTGAAAGGACATGAGGCGCCGGTACACGCAAGGCCTCTTCATGCACCTCCTTGGCACCACCTCCTCCTCCCCCCTCCTCATCCTCATCCTCGTTCTGTTGATTCTCCTCATCTTGTTCCTCATCCTCCTCCTCGGCTGTCGGGCAGGCAGCCCGCCAGACTGAGCGGCAGGCACCTGCCCCTCTGCGGCACGCTCCTCTGCTGTGGCCTCCACCTCCTCTCTGAGCCGCATGCTCTCACACTGCCAAAGGGCTGCCTGCAAGGCAGCGGCCCCCGCCATGGCAGCCAACATTGCTCGGTGGTGCCCAAGCATTATGATCTGCAGGGGTGAGGGGACACAAAATTTTATCATGGGGCATACACCCACGCCCAACCAGATGTCATGGGTGACGTGGTCACCCCGGTTGGCAGCGCCCACCCAGCCTCGCATGCCCCCACCCCAGCCCCATCGGTGCCCCCACTCCTGGCATCCGTCCCTGCTGCCAGGTCAGCATTTGATGGCACTGCCCTCACTGGGGGCTACCGTGGGTGTGGCCCTGGGTTTTCCCCCGGTGGGTGCCGCCGGTAGGGTGGGATGGCCAGGGAGTGGGCTGGCACCCACCCATATGGCCATGAAGCCTGCGCTGACCCAGCGCCCGGGATGGCTGCCCATCAACATGGCTGCCGTAATGGCATCCGTTGCGTGGGCAGCGCCAGGGTCCCCAGCCACTCAGCCTGTCTCCACCACCTCTTCCCCGACCCTCCCCCGACCCTGGCAGGCCTCCCCACGCCCTGGAGAAGCCACAGCTGTGTCCCTTTCTGGAGCCCGCAGTCCCCACCCCGCCCCCGCCAACCCCTACCTTTTCCCGCCACCAGCTACTCAAATTTTTAGACGTGGTTAGAACCACGCCGTCAGGACTTCCGCCCATCCGGGGCGCAGAATCGCTACGGCCCCGGAGAATTGGCAGTCGTGGCACCTCAAGCGATTCTCCGGGCCGCGCGACGGATGCCACGATTCCGTCATGTTGCGTGGTTCGGAGAATCGGGAATCGGCGCCAAACCGGCGTCAACACCGATTTCGGCGTCAGAGCCAATTCTCCGGCGATCGCGTTTCGCGATTTCGCCGCAGACCTTGGGAGAATCCAGCTCCCTGTACTTTAACCGGCTCCATAACCTCCTCTTGTTTGGGGACTGGCTGTAGTCCCAGGATCTGTCACCCCTCAAACATGGAGCTGCTGGGAATACAGAGCCAATGGCCAATTTGAATGGCGAGCAGCCCCCTAAGGCTAGACCTCCACCCCAACTTGGGACAGTTGAGACAAGTTATGCTGTTTCCAATGTAAAATGGTTGTGGGAAGACAGCTTCTTGATGGGCAGCTTCGCGGCTGACTTTTTAGATGGGGATGGCAGGGTGTAAGATGCCCAATAAAATGTAGCTCAATGTTTCAGGTCAATGAGCTTTCAGCTGGAGGAAAGTTATAAATGTTTATTGGCTTTGAGTACATAGAAGGAGGAGGTGGAATTCACAGGGGCATGGTGTGCAAACCTCTGCATAAAGGGAGAAAAATGTGCCCAACATCGTGAATTAAATGAAATGAAATGAAAATGAAATGAATGAAAATCGCTTATTGTCATAAGTAGGCTTCAAATGAAGTTACTGTGAAAAGTCCCTAGTCGCCACATTCCAGCGCCTGTTCAGGGAGGCTGGTACGGGAAGTGATAGCCACCTTTATATGTGGCTACATCAAATTGTCTGTGAAATCCTCGGTACACAAACATCAAGTGTCACTATGTGCTGAGGTTCTACCCTGGTGTTGCAAAGGATGGGTCTGGCCACACTGCCCTGGAACGTTGCAGGTAGTTGGACCATGCTGTACCACCTGTCCATCATGGAAACATTTCTGCAGAGAAATATCTTGGACCACAATTCCATCAGGCAGTGGTCTGAATGCCTCTTTCAAAACCCCCCATTGCCCTATTGGAAAACAAGATGGTGGATCCTGTCGGGTGGGCAACATGGTGTCGCAGTGGTTAGCACTGCTATCTTATAGCTCCAGGGTCCCAGGTTAAATTCCGAACTTGGGTGACTTGGTGGAGTTTGCACTTTCTCTCTGTGTCTGGATCGGCTTCCTCCAGGTGCTTCAGTTTCCTCCCACAGTCCAAAAATGTGCAGGTTAGGTGGATTGGCCATGGTAAAATTGCCCCTTAGTGTCCAACGATGTGCAGGTTAGGTGGGGTTATAGGGATAGGGCGGGGGTGTAAGCCGAGGTAGACCTCTTTCGGAGGGTCGGCGCAGGCTCGATGTGCTGAATGACCTCCTTTAGCAATGTACGGATTCTAAGGATTCTATTGCCACTTATTGTCATGGAGATACATCCTGTAGAATTGCTTCTGCTTTGCAGTTCGGGTTATTGCAATGCTGATCATTTCTGTTCAAGAGAAGTTTTCATCAAAATTCTGCAACCTGTCACTTTGCAGGTGTCGCAGCAGGAGACACATTAAAACAGCCACCATCACAGTGAGGCAGTTCACAATGTAACAGCGACTCAGGGTTGGCGGAATCATTTGACTTGTTTGATAACAGGGTAGGAATCAGTTGCAGTGACCTGTTAGTAAATTAGTTGTCAGTGAAAGAGCAGTGGGGGTGGTGGAGGGAGGAATAGTGAACGTGAAAGCTAAAGCCATGGAAGACTCACGCGTGGGTCTCACTCTGTGTGAAAAGAGGCTCACTGAGGATCAGTGATTCAGAAAGCTAAGGCCATTTGGCGCGGTAGTATTAGATCTGCACTATTTGCTGCTAGACAGCCTGGGGTCAAGTCAACTATCAGGAGGACAGCATTGCCAGTTGCTGTGGAGATGATGATGTCCCTAAATTTCCGCACTACAGGATCATTCTGCTCACTTATTGGAGACATATGGCGTGATCCAATTAGCAGACTCTTTCAGATTTGTTTTGGCAAAACAGTATTTATCACTTACACATAGCTGATGGTATTAATGTCAACCACCTCGTGTGGGGCTAATATCACAGAGACCTGATTGGGCAAGTTATTTTTCATAGGGCAAGCACACACATGACCAGCTTTATCGATGTCAAGCAATGTTCTGGCAATAAAGGCACCTGTCCCAAGAACCCACAGGGTTCTCTTTAAATATGCAGATCTGCTGATGATGATGTCATCAGTGAGCAACCTCCTGTTTTAACTGAAGGCCTGAGCAGGGTTTATGGTGATTTTCATCCCAACATGGTGGCACAGTGGTTCGCACTGCTGTCTCAAAGCGCCAAGGATCTGGGTACAATCTGGCCTTGGGTGAGTGTGTGCAGTTTTCACCTTCTCCCCGTGTGTCCGTGGGTTTCCTCCGGGTGCTCCGGTTTCCCTCCACAGTCCAAAGATGTGCAGGTTAGGTGGATTGGCCATGGTAAATTGCCCCTTAGTGTCCAGGGTGTGCAGGTTAGGTGGGGTTATGGTGCTAGGGTGGGGGAGTGGGCCTACGTAGGGTGCACTTTCAGAGGGTCGATGCAGACTCAATGGGCTGAATGGTCTCCTTCTGCACTGTAAGAATTATATGATTCTATTCTTTGATTCAATTAAACCTGGCAGCTAGATCAAGGACTACAAGAGGCTCAGTAAAGTTTTAAAATTTGTTCTTTTTTCCTTGTGAACCCAAGGTGCTCCTGTTGGCCTTGCATCGATATCTTCAGTCTCTCTTGCCTCTCTGAGAACCACACCCACACCCCCGCCCCACAAACGGCCCTCACAGGGCCCGAGAGCTGATTTTGCTGCCAGGCCGTTGGCCAGACTGTTAATTCAGCTGGAATTTGCCCGGCTGCTGGCTGGGAAGGAGAAAAACAAATGTGACACGGTCCTGTCATCAAATTCAGCAGGATCTCAGTGTCTCCAACTGTCAGTTTCTTTGGCCATTTGACTTTCACTGACCGTTCCCCACATCCTTGTAGCTATGAGTCAAAATCCCTCTAGGCGCGGCATTGAAGCTTGTTGCTAATCATTGCTGCCCATTCACAGCCTCACTGCTGCCAAAGTTTCTCAGTCACCATCCAATGGGCAGAGTGGTTAGATCCGGATTGACTCCTCACTTCTCTCCTGAACTTGTATCTATTTTCCTCACTGCAGATATTGTGGTTTTGTGAGTTCAGTTTAACCATAGCCCTTAGAATCAAACTTCAATGAGGGCTTCCCCAATTCTCTCAAGTACAAAATCCCATTGTTTCCATCGGGTTTCTTTCTGTTGCTTGGGTGTTTAATCATCAATAATTGATTTGTTAATCCCCTCTGGATCATATTCCAAAATCTGATTGTGACCATTAGAGTATTCCAGGCGAGGCCAAATCAGTGACTGAAATATTGGCCTCTGAAGTTATGTACATAGCTTCTAGCTTTATATTCTCAGACATTCTGTGCCTCTTTTTGTTTAAACAGTTGTTGATATGGTTTCATTTTGAAATTTATACCTTCAAACCTCTTTATTAGCCATGGGAGGATGTTCCGGGACCTGTGACTTGCAACAATAAGGGGCGGAGTTCTCCATCGGCCGACACCAGAATAGGGCAAGGTGATTGTGCAGAGAATTGTGGCTGGTACTGGTTTCACGCCAACTCGCAATTATCCGGGGCCTCGACAGCGGCGTCAGTGCGTTCCACTCTACACGTAGAGGAAACGCTGCTTGCATATCTTCAGTAGACCTGACCCAGTATTCTCCGAGGCCTCTGCGATGCTCCACCTCAACTGGCGGGCATTACTGACGGCGAGGTTAACTTGTGCTTTTAAAAATTTAGAAACATGTGCCGTGGCGGAAGAGCGAGAAAGAGGAGGTAGGAAACGGAGAGGCGCGACTGTGGGCTGCTGATCCTGATACTGGCCAGGCTGGCTTGGGGGGGGGGGGGGGGGGGGGGGGGGAGGATCCGTCGAGGGCAGGAAGATGATGATAAACCCTTGAGAGCTGACTGCTGGTGCTCCTCAATCTATGCCATACTCTTGCCTGTCCGCTGAATGCTTGCTCACACCCATCACCTTCCCGTGGTGTGCCTGGGGGGCTGGGGGATTTTGAAAGAGGCATTCAGAACCTCCACGCTCAGGAAGATAGGGCAGGGGATTGGTGCTCTGCTGTATTGCGGAAGAAAGTGCCAGAGATGTAATATTTCTTGAGTGCAATGATTTTTAATGCTGTACATATGTGTCCCCAACTGCCCCAATCCACCGACGGTGCCACCCCACCTTCCCCACCCTTTTCAAACCCTCTCCCCACCACCACCTCATTGTACCCTCCCCCTCCTTACCCCCAACTTCCATCTCCCCCATGCCCTTTCAGTTGTCCTCGGCTTGCTTACCCTTCCGAGCTCTACCGCTGCACATAGGTGTGTCCTCAGGATGCACATCAGAGATGGAGACAGCTTACTGTCTACTGCATCCTGTGGCCTTAATGTGCCTGGCGAGCATCCTCTGGGGGCCCTGGAGCCAGAGGGCCCCGGCCCACTTGTCCCCTGTGCCACCCTGTTCCGAGTGCTTTCTCTGAGACGTGCCGTTATCAAGGGGGTGGGTCTCGAAGGAGCTGGTGTCCTCTGTCTCCACCCCATAGAGTGGCTCCAGGTTGGCACCTAGTGCCCTCTCCTTCCATTCAGTGCCCATAGGGCCCTGGGGTTCATCTCGGGATGGAGGGGTAGCTTGAGCCCTGGATGCTCCTTTGTCATCCAGCTCTGCCAGCCCTGATGACACCCTAGTGACTGGGGGGGGGGGGGGGGGGGGGGGATATGGGGGGATGGGAGTATGGGGGGATGAGGAGTATGGGGGGATGGGGAGTCTGGGGGGGGATGGGGAGGGTGGGGAGTATGGGGAGGGTGGGGAGTATTAGGGGATGGGGACTATGGGGGGATGGGGAGTATGGGGGGGATGGAGAGTATGGGGGAGCAGGGTGTTGGGGAGTATGGGGGGGATGGGGAGTATTGGGGGATGGGGACTATCGGTGGGATGGGGCCAGTGTCAACCCATCTGTACGGCCCAGTGGAGGTCGTTGACCTTCTTACGGCACTGGGTTCTAGTACTCCTGGTGTTGCCCTCTGCACTGATGGCCACTGCCACTTCCTCCCAGGCGACACTGGGTGCCCTGTGGCTGACCCCCCGAGACCCTCGGGGGAACAGAGCATCCCCTCTAATTTTGACCGCGCCCAGCAGTCCAGCCAGATTGGTATCCCCGAATCCAGGGGCTGGTCTCCTCGTTGGCATGGCTCTGAGCCGTGTAGGGGTGGCTGTGCAGGAGCAGTTTAAGTGCAGTTCTCCCTCGTTAGCAGGGGCTGGCAAGTGCAGTTCCAGCGAATCAGCTGGTGAGGCAGTCGTTTACAGCGTGAATCCTGTGGAGCCTTGTTAAATAGTCCAATTTACATTTTCTCGCGGTGACTGCCTTGCCAGGCTGAGCATCGGGAAGCTTGTGGCAATCAACTCCGGACATCTGTATGCCTGCTTACAAATTACACCGTCTCCCTTCAAGCTCACAACAAGCTTTTAAACATTCATCTTCAAAAGAGAGGGGCATCGAATCGCTGTCCCCTTCTCCCTACTCTGGTCAACATTGCTGGCACCCGGAATGGCATTCTGAAACTGGCATGATTGACAGCACTTGCATTTATGATAATGTTTATTATTGTCACAAGTAGGTTCACATTAACACTGCAATGACATTACTATGAAAAGCCGCCAGTCACCACACTATGACGCCTGTTCGGGTACACGGAGGGAGAATTCAGAATGTCCAATTCACCCAACAAGCACTGGCGCGATTCTCCGCTGCCCACGACGGGTTGGAGAATAGCGGGAGGGCCTTCCCGACATTTTTCACGACCTCCCGCTATTCTCCCCCCCCCCCCCCCACGGCCGCCCCACGACACGAATCGCTGCTCGCCGTTTTTTTACGGCGAACAGTGATTCTCCCCTAGCCGATGGGCCGAGTTCCCAGCCCTTTACAGCTGTTTTCACGAACGCAAACACACCGTTCGTGAAAACGGCCGCAAAGTGCCGTTCCATACAACCATGGCACCGATTGGCACGAAACCGATTGGGTCCGAAACCCGCGCACTATTTGTTCCTCCGCCGCCCCGCAGGATCAGTCCGCGGGGCAGCTGAGGGGCATTACGGCCCGCGCATGCGCGGGTTTGACGCATATGCGTGATGACGTCATCTGCGCATGCGTGGGTTGGAGCCGTCCAATCCGAGCATGCGCGGTTGACATCATCGTGCGCATCAGCCGCCGTGACCCTTGGCGCACGGGCTTAGCGACAGTCGCTAAGCCTGCGATGCCGTGCTTCGCGGGGCCGCGCTGCTAGCCCCGACCGGGTGGGAGAATCGGGTCCCGGGAGGGGGCGCGGAGGCTGCCGTGAAAGACGGCCAGTTTCACGGCAGCCTTTACGACTCTCCGCATTTGCGGAGAATCGCACCCCACATCTTTTGGGACTTGTGGGGGGAAAGCGGAGCTCCCGGAGGAAACCCACATAGACAGGGGGAGAACGTGCAGACTCCGCACAGACAATGACCCAAGCTGGGAATTGAACCTGGGACCCTGGCGCTGTGAAGCGACAGTGCTAGCCAGTTTTCTACCGTTTTCACTGCCCCTGCCCCCAACACATCTCCCTTTCTGACTTCAGAGACCCTGAAATTTCAGTCCTTTGAGTCGGTCTATACATATGGTACCCTCTGGCCCCCTCTACCACCTCCATGCTGTCCAATTGCTGCTCTACCATTCATAAGAAAAGTGTCTAATTTGAAATTTAGTACTTATCACAATATAATCTACCTTCCTTCTGCATAGGGCACCAACGTTCTAATAATATCGGCTCCTTGCCCAGTTCCAAGGCTGTTTCTGACTGGAGATAAATGGGAAACAGCATCACTGTATATCTAGTTGACAGCAACCGTAATAACTCACGTCGCCACAAACTAAAATTATAGCTCACTAAATTTTTCTGAGTCATTACACGAAGAGTTTGTTTGAAGGTGGTTTCTTGGCAGGCCTAAAGGGACAATATTAGTCCACATTGATTTAGCTGGAGACTCAGTTTGGATATATAATTTGTATTCTATCAAATGCTTCCATTCCAGTTAAAATTGTACAGAACTATAAAAGTGCTTATTACCTAATTCAGCACTTTTATTCTGAATGATTTAGAACATCAGGTTTTAACTTTGCTGTTTCTGGATCCACTTGTTAAAAGTGGTGATCACAGAGGTTTGCTTCCCTGGCCCTTCAATGCTAGCTGCAGAATATTTTTCTGAACATTTATATTTTTGAGTGTTTTTTTTATTGGCAACTTCTCCCACACCCGATAGGGAAACATATAAATGAAAGCACCACAGGAGTCCATCACAGCCTATTGCTACTGTGGGAACTCAGTATTTTGTTCCCATTGATTTCAGTGTAAATAAAAATCAGGAGAGATGTAAAGGGGGCTACAGACTCTCTATCGCCAACAAGACCTTGCCCAACCACTTGCTCCATTCTTTATCCCAATGGGTTAATCACCCTACCATTCATCGGATACTCCTATCTGGCTCTCCGCTGACTTTGCCTATCACTTGCAATGCAAATGGCTCTGAGATAGAGACTGACTCTCCAGGGTTATACTAGCTCTGCTGGGTGACTAGGCTTTTCCGACTGTTTAAATTCCCCTGCCCCATGGTTTCCGTACAAAATCTCAGTGAGTTCCAAGTGACCCACCCTTGCCACACTTCTGATCATGCATGGAATTTTTACGCTGACATATTTTCAATTTGGACATTCCACTGCATCTGTAAATTGGTGGGATTAATTTTAATTTGATCCACATGGTGTTAGCAGACCAATACTAGGCTCAGAATGAGGTCAACAGCCTTGCAATGCACACAGTTAGCAACCTTTTAAAAAGTGTCTCCCATTGGCTTCCAAAATGCCAGCTTGTATCAGGCATATTGGGGTTGCTTGGACCTTTGTGCGATTATAAGTAGAGCACTTGTGACTTGTGATTGGTGGAGTTGCGGATAGTGAAGAGGAATGTCAGAGGATACTGCAGGATATAAATTGGTTGGAGTCTTGGATGGAGAAATGGCAGATGGAGTTTAATCTGGACAAGTGTGAGATAAGCACTTTGGAAGGTCCAATGCATGTAGGAATTACACAATAAATGGTAGAACTCTTGCAAGTACTGACAGGCAGAGAGATCTGGGCGTGCATGCCTACCGATCACTGAAAGTGGCAACGTATGTGGATAAGGTGGTCAAGAAGGCACACAGCATGCTGGCCTTCATCAGCCGGGGCATTGAATATTAAAATTGGCAAGTCATGTTGCAGCTGTACAGGACCTTAATTAGGCCTCATTTGGAATATTGTGTACAATTCTGGTTGCCATACTACCAGAAGGATGTGAACGCTTTGGAGAGGGTACAGAAGAGGTTTACTAGGGTGTTGCCTGGAATGGAGGGCATTAGCTATGAGGAGAGGCTAAATAAACTCGGTCTGTTCTCACTGGAATGACGGAGGTTGAGAGGCGACCTGACAGAGGTCTACAAGACTATGAGTAGCATGGACAGAGTGGATAGTCAGATGCTCTTTCCTAAGGTAGGAGAGTCAAATACCAGGGGACATAGGTTTAAAGTACATGGGGAAAACTTTAGAACTGATGTGCGAGGCAGGTTTTTTACACAAGTGTGGTAAATATATGGAACGCGCTGCCTGGGGAGGTGGTGGGAGCTGGTACGATGGCAGTATTTAAGGGGCATCTCGACAAATGTATGAATCGGGAGGGAATGGAAGGATACGGACTCCATAAGTGCAGACAGCTTTAGTTTAGGTAGAAACCATGGTGGGCGCAAGCTTGGAGGGCTGAAGGGCCTTTTCCTCTGCTGAATTGTTCTTTGTTCTTTGTTCACTTCCAGCTTAGAGGTCCAGTAAAGCTAAAGTTAAGATTACTTTTAAGGGCCTGCAACAGTAGAAAGACTCCCGCATAACCTGGATATTGCTTCTCCGGAGCATCCAACTTCCATGATTGCAATCCCCATTCCCCCGCCTCCAACCCCACTCCCCCAAATGCACACTTAACTTGCTGATGACCTGGTCACCCAGTATTGTCCAATCAGCTGTGTTGGGATTCATGTTTGGTAACCTGCAGCTTGCTAGCTGACGTAAATTTAACCGGAGGCAGAATCAGTGCCAAGTTTTATGGCATGGTCTGTCGATTGATCAATGGTGAAAACTGGTCACAGTGAGTGATTTTAAGACTGCAAGACATTTGAGGAACTTTTCACAATGCTAAACATACAAAGTATGTAACTTGGTATGTATAAAACAACATGGTTCTAACTTAACTTTGAGGGATTAAATATTACATATTGATCACAGCAGTGCCTAATAGGACAGGGAGGCCTCATTGACAAGGGAATATAATGGTGAAAAACTGACATGTTGCAGATTATGGACCAGACTAATCTTCATGGGGTGGAATTTTACAGCCCCCCTCCCCGAGGAGCAGGATCACAGCTGGAAGAGGGTGGTTGGCATAAAATTGGGTGATGGTGACACTGTGCCTGTCACCTACTATCTTCCATTGGCATTTTACCATTGGTGCATTATGTATTGGGAGATCTGCCCACCCTTTGGCTAATTGATGCCCTTAAGTAAATAACTAACAGCCATTTAAAGGCTTCCTCCTGTCAATGCTGGTAAAATATGGGGTGCCCATGCCACCAGCCTTGCTGGGAACAGTGAAGGCCCTTGCTGTTTGAGCAGCTTGTGCCCAATGGAGGCCCCCCCACCAGTATACTGCCCTACCCTGTGTGTTGGCTTCCACCCTGCCAGACTGGCCGTTTGTGAAACCTTTCACTCACTTTCTAATCGGGCTCCACAGCTCCTCAATGCGGTGTACTGCCTGCTGTCCCAACACTGGCCATTGTTCCTGCTGGGGCTGCTGGGACAGAGAGCTGCAGGCCATTTGATTGGTCTGCAGCCCTCAGAGGTGCGAATTTCTTTCCAGATGGAGACATAATTCCCACCCCGAGCCAAGTAATGGCGGAAGGGCTATGAAATTGGCTTTGGATGGCCAGGACAAGTGAGGGTGAGGTTATGTCTAACATTGAAGCAGGGGGTGTGGGCCACTGGCTCAGAGTAATATCCAACCTCATGTGAGCACATAATGGTACTCCTGATAACATGGGAGGAAAATGACACAGGCAGAATCATCTTCTCTCTTCATTCCCTGTAAGAACATCCAGCAGGAAGTCTTTATAATATTCTTATTATCCCTGATGCTGGTTTTAGGAAGATGCATTTATAACTCTCAGCTTTACTTTGTGAACAGATTAATGGCTCGCTTGTGTTTTGCTCACTTGGAAAAGTATAATTAAGTCAACGTCTTACAATCTATGTGCACATCAGATACTTTAGCACAGTGCCCAATGGAAGCTGAATGAAAACATTTGTGTTGGGAAAAGTTATACTTTGAAAATATTCCTTCGCCTTGTGTCGCAGAACCAGTAGTAATTACACTCTCTCCTGGTTATGTCCCTTGTCAGTCACCATTGGATGAAGAACAAATAGTGAGTGTCTGAGGATGTTTAATCAAAAGATATGCAGGCTAGGTGGATTGGCCATGATAAATTGCCCTTAGTGTCCAAAATTGCCCTTCGTGTTGGGTGAGGTTACTGGGTTATGGGGATAGGGAGGAGGTGTTGACCTCGGGTAGGGTGCTCTTTCCAAGAGCCGTTGCAGACTCGATGGGCCGAGTGGCTTCCTTCTGCACTGTAAATTCTATGATAATCTATGATTAACGGCCACGACCAGCTTTTAAACTGAGAATGCCGGCCACGACCAGCTTTATAATTGAGAATGTCAACCGCGAGTGGTTTTTAAATTGAGAACGTCAACCGTGAACAGATTTTAAATTAAGAATGTCAACCGCGAACTGCGAACAGATTGTAAGTTGAGAATGTCAACCGCGAGTGGCTTTTAAATTGAGAATGTCGGCCGCGAACGGCTTTTAAATTGAGAATGTCGGCCGCGAACGGCTTTTAAATTGAGAATGTCAACAGGGAGTGGTTTTTAAATTGAGAACGTCGGCCATGAATGGCTTTTAATTTGAGAATGTCAACTGTGTCCAGCTTTTAAATTGAGAATGCAGCCGCAAATGGCTGTTAAATAGAACGAAGCAGTCTTCCAGCCAGCTGCTGTGGTAGAGAGCAGGTTACGCGCCCGGCATGTACATTGACGTCAGGCGCCCTGTACATCCAAGCTCTTGGCGCAAAATCGTGGAAGAGAGATTACTCCATTTTCTAGCTGTGAGCAAGCAAGGCAACCTGACTATAAAGAACTGAAGGTGAATCGTTTTAAACAAAGAAAAAACTGAAATCAGGAATAAAGCAGTGTGAAGAGGATTTCTTGAGGTATGGCTTTGTTAATTATGCCGATGTAAATCAATATGCAAAGCCCATGGGTGGGAACCTCTGACCCGTCGCACCCATTTTCTGGTGCGGCGTGGCCCTGCTGGCAGTGGGTTTCTCCGAAAGTCTAATTCCAAACCCCGAACTTGGCACTTTTCATTTTAGCAAGGGCAGGAATGGGGATGGGGTGTGTTTCGAGCACATCCAATTCACAGAGGCACATCATCACCTTAATCCAAGAATGTAGGAGGGTAGGGATTCAGGTGTCGCAGGGCAATTACTCTGTGCCCATACTCATGCACCCAGCTGTCCTATCCCAGACCAATATCCCCAGTATCGAGGCACTTGTCACGCACGACCAGCTGCGATGGGTTGGCCACATTGCCCGCATGCCCGACACAAGACTCCTGAAACAAGTGCTCTACTCCGAGCTCCACAATGATCACTAGGAGGGCAGAGGAAATGCTACAGGGACACTCTGAAAGCCTCCCTAAATAAATGCAACATCCCCATTGTTGTATTTGTAGGAATCGCTTGCGTTAGAATGCACAAACTGGAGAAAAACCATCCGTGAGGGCGCCAATCACCTTGAGCATTGTGGGGTGGAGCACGCAGAGGCCAAGGGTAAACAGCGGAAGGGGAGTGCAGGCCCCAGAGTATCCCGTCCACCTTATCAAACCACCTTCCAAACCTCTGGCACAGTCTGCGGATTCAGGATTGGACTATTCAACCACCACAGAACCCACCTCGCCAGAGTGGAAGCAAGTCACCCTCGACCCTGAGGGACTGCCCAGGAAGAAGGAACATAATTTTAAATACATTTTGTTTCTGCTGTGCTTTCTTTGGGTTTTCTGTACGCTTTTCAGTTGAAAAACATGTCAAATTCTCTGGTGTATTAAGTAATTGAAAAGTGTACCATCTCTGGAAAGTAACGATGACTTTTTGGAATTTAAATTTGAAGCAATCTATGATTAATTTTGAAAGCCACAGCTTTCTATATATTCCTGTAATTCTATCTTGAAATATTCATTATTATGCATTCATAAAGCCAATTATCCCGATTTCGCAGATGTTGCCTGACTAAAGCAAAAGGTGCATATTTTCAGAATTGAAAGTGAAAGGCATCTGCTCTTAACTGACCCAGAATTAAGTAAGTGTGTCTGCTTTGGATCAGCGAGTTGAACCACCTAAGTCAGATTAGCTGGGATTGCTTGCATGAATTTCTGCTTGTTACCATGCACACCATCGTAACAAACAATGTGTGAGACAGAGCGCAGGCCTCCCTCTATTTACTCCTCTGTACTTTATGTGTCACAAAATAATGTAACAGAATGGGAGCTATATTTGTCTTTTCTGTTTTTCTGAATCAACGTAGCTTTCAGCCAAACTAATAAAATAAGGATTGTGTTAAATTCTGGTATGGGCTGATCTTAAAAATATAACACGAAAAAATATTTATAACCGATTGTAATAATTATACTAACAATCATTTAAACAAATATAGCTTTAATAATTGGATACCTCCTAGAGCCTGTCATCATGCTTAAGCACCAAGTACTTGATTTGAGATTGGAGCTTTGGCCCCTTCCTATATCTTCATTATCTTAGCTTCCCAATTTGCAAGCTGACTGTGGGAACCAATCAATCTGGACAGTATCTCAAATGTCTTGCTCCCTTAACCTGATGTGCTTGAGAAGGCTGCTTCTAGCTTTCCTGCTGAATGGAATCGCCTGTCAACATTCCACAATACGTGATCGGTCAAAGACATTGAGCTTCATGAACATGTGATGGAAATGTGGTTTTCATCACATCAGTGTACTTAATAACAAGAAAGCATAAAGTTGGGAATGTAATATTCTTAAAGAGATCTTAGCCTGAGCTGTAACCCAATCCGCCTGGTGGGAAATGGGCGGAGGAACAGGAAAAATGATGAACATTTATTTGACGGCCCTGTTCTGCTCGGAACCTATTGCAATTTATGTTCATTTCTCCTTTATTTCCAGCATCCTAGGAGTGGGAAGTTAGCTGAGAGAATTGTGAATTGAGTGAGTCTCAATAATTCAAGTACCTCGGGCAGGATTTTCTGTTTCTGAGACTCAGTGTTGACGCCAACGCAGAATTCATGGACTTTCACGACAGAAAAACTAATGCCACACCTGGATCGATTCCATTACTGTGGAGGGGCTAGCACCGGCACCGTGTGGAACACAATCGATTCCAATGAAAAACGTTGTGGGATTCACTCGGGAGGCTGACAAGCTGCAGCTGCATATTCACATTACAATCCCCACACACACTCATCCCAGCCAGCAAGATGGCACTGGTTGTGCTGGAGTGTGCCCATACAGCTGATGGGTCGACTGGGGCCAGAGGGAACTTCGGGGGTGGCTTGGGGGAACACCTTTACGACATGTGGTCGTAGGTTCACAGTGGGTTATCTGTGGCATGCCCAGCTGCATGGCTGCCTTTCTAGCTGTGACAGTGGTATTCTGTGCCCATCCTCCCAACCCACAGCCCACCTCCTGGTCACCTCCCGCTACTCCCCCAGCCCAGCCCCCCGGCCTGCAGCACAACTGTCAGCAAATTATGGCAATGTTGAACACTTTACGTAACCCCTCTCTGTCTCCCTCAGCAGCCACCACACCGGTTTCAAGATTTTTAAAAGCACAAGTGAACCGCAGCGTCGGGAACTTGGCCCATTGGAGGCAGAGAATCGCAGAGGCCCCAGAGAATACAGGGTCGGGTTCCCAAATGATATGCAAACAGTGTTTACTATATGTATTTTCCGGAATGCATTCGTGCCGCTGTCGAGGTGATGGAGAATTTCGATTTGGCATCAAATCAGCGCTTGCTGCGATTTTGGCGTCGGAACCGTTTCTCTGCCCAATCGCGTTTCCCAATTTTGGCATTGGCCAACAGAGAATCCCGCCCCTCATGTTTGTTTTGTGTGAACCAGCATGTTTTTAGCTCACATCCAGCTTACTGGCTTGGAGTTAAAAATGAATTCCCTGGTTTCTCACCCTTGGAGCTGTACACAGTAATTTAGCACTGCACTCAAAATGAATTGACAACTTAATTTTGATAAGTGGCAGGGTGCATTGTCCCATCGAAATCCAATAATTTGGAGCTTATCAGGGGAGTCCACGTCTAAGCTATCCTGTTGGGGTCCAAGTTGAAAACCTCACCTGACCAGGGCCTCATCCCCTGCTTTCTGCTTAGGCCGCTAGGTTAAAATTGAAGTTGGATCCCAATAATATTCTTGCCATCTAACATGCATATTTAAAACAGGATGTTTTTGTCACTTGCCCAGTTGAGCAGGTTAAAATCAAGAACAGTCAGCTCCAGAAAGAGTAACATCTGTGATTTTCACTACCTACCACATTATTTTCACTGGGCTAGTAGGATTCAAATTTCCCCCATTGCTATGAAATATATTTATACAAAAATACATACCAAACTGAAGTCAATGGGAATCAGGTGTAAAGTCTCCACTGGTTGGAGTCATACCTGGCACAAAGTAAGATGGTTTTGGTTTCTGTAGGTCAATCATTTCAGTTCCAGGACATTTTTGCAGGAGTTGCTCAATGTAGTGTCCTAGGCCCAACCATCTCTAGCTGCTTCATCAATGAATTTCCTTCCGACAAGATTAAAGATGAGGATGTTCACTGATGATTGGGGTGGCCCAGTGGTTAGCACAACTTCCTCACAGCGCAAAGGACCAGGTTCAATTCCAGCCTTAGGTGGCTGTCTATGTGGATTTTGAAAGTTTTCCCTGTGCCTGCCTGGATTTCCTCCGGGTGCTCTGGTTTCCTTCCACAGGCTAAAGATGTACTGATTAGGTGGATTGACCATGATAAAATTGCCCCTTAGTGTCCAAAGATTTACAGGTTAGGTGGGGTTATGGGGATAGGGTGGTCTTTCAGAGGGTCAGTGCAGACTCAATGGGCTGAATGGCCTCTTTTTCACTGTACAATGTTCGGCATCATTTGAGACTCCTCAGATAGTCTGTACCCACAAGCAAAAAGACCTGGGCCACAATTTTATGTTGCTTTGGCAGGCACATGCCCGACACAAGAAGAGACTGGGTGTGACGCAGTATCATTGCGCACTCATGCAATATCTTGGGCAATTGGCACGCGCAAGAGAGTCAGAGGGTTCCTGCAGACAAACAGGCGATTTAGCCCATTAAGTGGTCAATCAAAAGCAATTTTTTGTGACCCATCTACTTTTACAGTTGGTAGACAGGCCGATTGGCCAGGTGGCCTTTACGTTTTAGCTGCAACCTTGAACCAGGGCGGGTTGAAATGTCAGGATTAAAATAAAATTTAAAAAGGTGTCTAGAACCTTAATTTTGTGTTGGAATGTGCTGCCAAGACACTGTTTGCAGAATTGGTCCATCTGAATTTATTTTGTACATGTTTTCAGCTCCCTGAGCCAGCTTCTCAGTGGCTGCCCCCCCTGAGGGAGCACATTAGAAATGTCAGCCCGCACCCTCTGTTTTCTTGGCACTCACCCTCTTTCTGGCCTCCCCAGCAGCACTGAGCTGTTCCCAGTGCATGTTTCACACTGGCTACCTGGTAATTGACCAGCAAACATGAAATCATGTTCAGGGGAGATCTTGGCCGGGACCATTATTCACGTCTGCTTTCAGACCAGCCAAGTGCACGCACCTGATGGATGAAAATTTCAGGCCCTGGTTAATATCACGGCTTGGATTGATAACTGGAAAGTAATATTTGTGCCACAAAAGTGCCAAGTAATAATGACCTTCAACAAGGGAGAATCTAACCATCTCCCCTTGGTGTTCAATGGCATTACCATCACAGAATGGCCTGCCAGTGTTATCCTGGAGGTGACCATTGACCAGTTATATTAATGCTGTGGCTACAAGAGCAGGTTCGAGGCTGAGAATTTTGCAATCAGTAACTCACCTACTAGCTCCCCAAAGCTAGTGCAGTGTCTATGATGCAGACGTTACTTCGGCGTTGGAATAATCTAGACTTGCCTTGATAGTGCAGTTCCAATAACACTCAAGAGACTTGACATAATCCAGGACAAACAAGTCCACTATCACATTGTGGCAGTGTGTACCATCTGCAAGATGTACTGTAAGAACTCAGTGGAATAAGTGAAGTTGAAGATTCTGCTCCTCCACTGACAGACTGTGTTTTTCCCACATTTACTGCAGATAGGCTCAGTGATAGACACGCAGGAAGAGACTTGCTGCCAGGGGCTGTGTAAGAGAGAGAGAAATAGTCTGTGAGAGAGAGGGGATTAGAATAGATAGGTGCTTGCTGGCCGGCACACACAAGATGAGCCAAAGATCCTCTTTGCTGTAAAACTCTATGACTCTATCATTAATCAATGTGAAAGCCAGGCAGCCTGCTGAGACTGTGCACATTTGCACCATGCTGACATTCTATTTGCAGAATCACTAGGAATCTTGCTTACTACTTCTCATTTTAGATGAGAGAATCATACATAATTTCCACTCTCCGCCAATCTCGCATCCGTCCACTGGACTTGTACCTTCTTCTGAGGCACCTATCGCTCCGCGACCTGAAGACCTTCCTCCATGCTTGCACTCTAGCTCAAGGCATTCACTTTGAACTTGGCGCTTTGAATATTAAGCCCCTGTACCGCCATGAAGAATGGCCACCCTTCAACACATCCCCTCAGAATACCATGCACACCCTTGCTGGGGGCAGAAGATTGTTAAACCTTGTTGACCACCCTAATACCCAGACCTGTGAGCTCTACAGCATTATGGCTTCGCTTGTCCTATATGGACAAAAGTGTAGGGCGTGAAAAGCAACTCACCACAGCACAACGCGGCTGATAGAAGTCAGGAGACTCCACTCCCAGGATCTATCTGGCTCACAATGCCTCATGAAATCGAATGTGATCTCACGAGACATTGCAATGCAAATCCCGCCCAAGACAGCTCGCCTCATTTAATGTGCAGATTCCCGAGATACCCAAGGTGTGGGGTCAATCTCCATTGCCTCGAAGACATTGGACAAGTGCCGTTCAGTACTGGTCCCCCCAATGGGATCCAGACAGAATGGCACTTGTGGGTCTCCCAGGGAATAGGTGGCCAGCTGGTGAATTCCTTTTGGGCCGGTGGTAGCCTAACACTGCTGGTGCCACTCAGCCTGCCTCCCTGACACTGCCACCTGGGGGTTCTGCCTGGCACTGCCAAGGTGCCCAGATGGCAATGCCAGAGTGCCAGGTTGGCACTGGGATTTTTCACATGGTGGTGATCTGGCCAGAGGTGCCATGCACGGGTGACAGGGGGTGCTGGGGGACCCTTCCATAATGCGTTGGGGCTTGGTGGGGGGGTTGGGGGTTTGCTCCAGGGGCTCCAGAGACTGGAACGCCATTTAAAACTGGCATCCCCCAATCTCTCGCAACACTGAGGAGTTCTGGCGAGCAGTGCACAAAGCGGGGCTATATGCGGACACCATTTTATAGCATTGTGTTTCTCAGCGAAGTGAGTGCCGGGAAACACGTGGTTAAATGAGTTCGCTATGGAACCTTGTTCCCATTTAGTTAAATCCTGCCTGTAATCATTAGCCCACTTGGAACGCCATAATAGCCTCATCGACCCCCAGGTGACCCTCATGGATCTGTCTGAGCACCATGGTTTGCATGCTTTGGGGAATGATGATTCTATCTAGTTTAAGAAGGATCCCCTCAACAACCGTCAGCTCGTCCTTAACGTTGAAGAACTGGGGGCACTGCCCCTTTTGCCAGCCATGGGCGAGGTGCTTATCACGCGCTGCAGTAGGGGATCTTTGGCAGTTTCTTCGCGTATTTGTATAACTCGTTCATCAGTGGCTGGGAGGTTGCTGGCACACAACTGCACCTGTGCTTCAATGTGGCGAATGAAGTCGCCCCGTTCACACGGAGTGGTGACGGATCGGGATAGGGCATCCGCAACGATCAGCTCCTTACCCAGTGTGTAGACAAGTTCGAAGTCATACCGGTGGAAACGAAGAAGAATTCACTGCAGCCGAGGTGTCATGTCATTTAAATCCTTCTGGATTATGTGGACTAAAGGCCTAGGGTCTGTTTCCACCGTGAACTTTGGCAGGCCGTATATGTAGTCATGAAACTTGACTATTCCTGTCAGGAGACCCAAGCACTCCTTTTCGATCTGGGCATAACGTTGTTCGGTCGGAGTCATGGCCCTGGAGGCGTATGCCACTTGAGGCCAGGACGAGGAGTCATCTCGTTGGAGGAGCACCGCCCCAATGCCGTCCTGGCTTGCGTCTGTGGATATCTTGGTATCCTTGGTTGGGTCAAAGAACACCAGTACTGGGGCTGTGGTGAGCTTCGCCTTCAGCTCAGGCCACTCCGCTTGATGTGCGGGAAGCCACTAGAACACTGTCGACTTTTTTATGAGATGCCGTAGGGCCTTGGTGTGAGATGCCATGTTGGGAATGAATTTCCTGAGAAAACTCACCATCCCGAGGAAATGGAGGACTGCCTTTTTGTCCTCTGGGATCTTCATGGCATTGATTGCCAGCACCTTGTCAGCATCAGGTTGCACACCCTGCTGTGAAATGCAGTCACCCAGAAACTTGATAGCGAACCTACCAAATGAGCATTTGGCCCTGTTGAGCTGGAGGCCGTTTTCATGTATCCTCTGGAAAACTTGTTTGAGGTGAGTGATGTGATCGTCGGGTGTCGTGGACCAAATGATCACGTCGTCCACATAGGCCATTCAAGGGGAGGAAGTAAATAGGCAAGTTGTAGTTGTAGGGGATTCTATTATCAGAGGGATAGATAGTATCCTTTGTGAGCAGGATCGAGGGTCCCGCATGGTATGTTGCCTGCCCGGTGCTAGGGTGCGGGACATCTCTGACCGCCTTGAAAGGATATTGGAGAGGGAGGGAGAGGATCCAGTTGTTGTGGTCCATGTCGGGACCAACAACTTAGGCAAGTCTAGGAAAGAGGACCTGTTTAGAGATTATAAAGAGTTAGGATTCAAATTAAAAAACAGGTCCTCAAGGGTCATAATCTCCGGATTACTGCCCGAGCCACGTGCAAATTGGCATAGGGAGGCAAGAATAAGGGAAGTTAACACGTGGCTGAAAGAGTGGTGTGTGAAAGAGGGGTTCCTTTTCATGGGACACTGGCATCAGTTTTGGGACGGGGGGACCTATACCGTTGGGATGGTCTCCACCTGAACCGAGCTGGGACCAGTGTTCTGGCGAAAAGAGTAAATAGGGTGGTCAATAGGACTTTAAACTAGAGATTGGGGGGGAAGGGAAAGTCAGGGAACCAAGAGGTGAAGGAATCAGTGGGAAGCGTAGCTGCTTAGGATTACAAAAAATCATGAAAAGACAGAGCTCAGGAGAGGTTACGATAGTCCCCATCTCACAAAATATGACACAGTGTATGGAAAGGCTCAGTAAACCAAGGTCCACCACACTAAGAAAACAAAAAGGGACAGTCAATAGGGAATTAAAGGTGCTATATTTAAATGCCCGCAGTGTACGGAACAAGGTAGATGAGCTTGTGGCCCAGATTGTGACTGGCAGGTATGATGTGGTAGGCATCACAGAGACGTGGTTGCAGGGGGTTCAGGACTGGCATTTAAACATCCAGGGATTTACAACCTATCGAAAAGACAGAGAGGTGGGTAGAGGGGGCGGGGTTGCCTTGTTAATTAGAAATGAAATTAAATCAATAGCACTAAACGACATAGGGTCAGACGATGTGGAGTCTGTGTGGGTAGAGTTGAGGAACCACAAAGGCAAAAAAACCATAATGGGAGTTATGTACAGGCCTCCTGACAGTGGTCAGGACCAGGGGCACAAAATGCACCACGAAATAGAAAGGGCATGTCAGAAAGGCAAGGTCACAGTGATCATGGGGGACTTCAATATGCAGGTGGACTGGGTAAATAATGTTGCCAGTGGACCCAAAGAAAGGGAATTCATTGAATGTTTACAGGATGGCTTTTTGGAACAGCTTGTGATGGAGCCCACGAGGGAACAGGCTATTCTGGACTTAGTGTTATGTAATGAGCCAGAATTGATAAAAGACCTTAAAGTAAGGGAACACTTAGGAAGCAGTGATCATAATATGGTAGAATTCAGTCTGCAATTTGAAAGAAAGAAGGTAGAATCAGATGTAAAGGTTTTACAGTTAAATAAAGGTAATTACAGGCGCATGAGGGAGGAACTGACGAAAATCGACTGGAAGCAGAGCCTAGTGGGAAAGACAGTAGAACAGCAATGGCAGGAGTTTCTGGGAGTAATTGAGGACACAGTGCAGAGGTTCATCCCAAAGAAAAGAAAGGTTATCAGAGGGAGGATTAGGCAGCCATGGCTGACAAAGGAAGTCAGGGAATGCATCAAGGCAAAAGAGAGAGCCTATAATGTGGCAAAGAGTAGTGGGAAGTCAGAAGATTGGGAAGGCTACAAAAACAAACAGAGGATAACAAAGAGAGAAATAAGGAAGGAGAGGATCAAATATGAAGGTAGGCTAGCCAGTAACATTAGGAATGATAGTAAAAGTTTCTTTAAATACATTAAAAACAAACGGGAGGCAAAAGTAGACATTGGGCCGCTCCAAAATGACGCTGGTAATCTAGTGATGGGAGACAAGGAAATAGCTGAGGAACTTAATAAGTACTTTGCGTCAGTCTTCACAGTAGAAGACATGAGTAATATCCCAACAATTCAGGAAAGTCAGGGGGCAGAGTTGAATATGGTTGCCATCACAAAGGAGAAGGTGCTAGAGAAACTAAAAGGTCTGAAAATTGATAAATCTCCGGGCCCAGATGGGCTACATCCTAGAGTTCTAAAGGAGATAGCTGAAGAAATAGTGGAGGCGTTAGTTATGATCTTTCAAAAGTCACTGGAATCAGGGAAAGTCCCAGAGGATTGGAAAATCGCTTTTGTAACCCCCCTGTTCAAGAAGGGAACAAGAAAAAAGATGGAAAATTATAGGCCAATTAGCCTAACCTCGGTTGTTGGCAAAATTCTAGAATCCATCGTTAAGGATGAGATTTCTAAATTCTTGGAAGTGCAGGGTCGGATTAGGACAAGTCAGCATGGATTTAGTAAGGGGAGGTCGTGCCTGACAAACCTGTTAGAGTTCTTTGAAGAGATAACAAATAGGTTAGACCAAGGAGAGCCAATGGATGTTATCTATCTTGACTTCCAAAAGGCCTTTGACAAGGTGCCTCACGGGAGACTGCTGAGTAAAATAAGGGCCCATGGTATTCGAGGCAAGGTACTAACATGGATTGACGATTGGCTGTCAGACAGAAGGCAGAGAGTTGGGATAAAAGGTTCTTTTTCGGAATGGCAACCGGTGACAAGTGGTGTCCCGCAGGGTTCAGTGTTGGGGCCACAGCTGTTCTCTTTATATATTAACGATCTAGATGACGGGACTGGGGGCATTCTGGCCAAGTTTGCCGATGATACAAAGATAGGTGGAGGGGCAGGTAGTATTGAGGAGGTGGGGAGGCTGCAGAAAGATTTAGACAGTTTAGGAGAATGGTCCAAGAAGTGGCTGATGAAATTCAACGTGGGCAAGTGCGAGGTCTTGCACTTTGGAAAAAAGAATAGAGGCATGGACTATTTTCTAAACGGTGACAAAATTCATAATGCTAAAGTGCAAAGGGACTTGGGAGTCCTAGTCCAGGATTCTCTAAAGGTAAACTTGCAGGTTGAGTCCGTAATTAAGAAAGCAAATGTAATGTTGTCATTTATCTCAAGAGGCTTGGAATATAAAAGCAGGGATGTACTTCTGAGGCTTTATAAAGCACTAGTTAGGCCCCATTTAGAATACTGTGAGCAATTTTGGGCCCCATACCTCAGGAAGGACATACTGGCACTGGAGCGGGTCCAGCGGAGATTCACACGGATGATCCCAGGAATGGTAGGCCTAACATACGATGAACGTCTGAGGATCGTGGGATTATATTCATTGGAGTTTAGGAGGTTGAGGGGAGATCTAATAGAAACTTACAAGATAATGAATGGCTTGGATAGGATGGACGTAGGGAAGTTGTTTCCATTAGCAGGGGAGACTAGGATGCGGGGGCACAGCCTTAGAATAAAAGGGAGTCACTTTAGAACAGAGATGAGGAGAAATTTCTTCAGCCAGAGAGTGGTAGGTCTGTGGAATTCATTGCCACAGAGGGCGGTGGAGGCCGGGACATTGAGTGTCTTTAAGACAGAAATTGATAAATTCTTGATTTCTCGAGGAATTAAGGGCTATGGGGAGAGAGCGGGTAAATGGAGTTGACATCAACCATGATTGAATGGTGGAGTGGACTCGATGGGCCGAATGGCCTTACTTCCACTCCTATGTCTTATGGTCTTATGGTCTTATGGACTCGCACCCCCTCGATGCCCTCCATCATTTGCTCTGTTATGCGATGAAATACTTCGGAAGCTGATGATACCAAAAGGCATGCGGTTGTACCAATACCTGCCGAACGGAGTGTTAAACGTGCACAACTTCCGACTGGACTCGTCTAGCTGTATCTGCCAGAACCCATGGGAGGCGTCCAGCTTGGTAAAGAATTTGGCATGAGCCATCTCACAGGTTAACTCTTCACGCTTTGGGATCAGGCTGTGCTTTCGTATGATGTTGCGATTCAGGTCTTTGGGATCAATGCAAGTGCGGTGTTCACCAGAGGGCTTTTGACGCAGACCATGGAGCTGACCCAGTCTGTTGGTTCCATGACCTTTGAGATGATACCCTGGTCTTGGAGGTCTTGCAGCTGCATTTTCAGATGATCCTTGAGAGGAGCCAGCAACCGGCGTGGTGCATGGACGACAGGGATGGCATTTGGTTTGAGCAATATCTTGTGGCGATATGGGAGCGTGCCCATTCCATCAAACACGTTGTGCTATTGCGTGAGAATGGCGTCCATCTCAGCCTGGAGATTCACATTGGGCGAGGCAGTCGGCGGTATCGAGGACATGGCATGGACGCGCCGGACCAGATTTAGGAGTTTGCTTGCGCGAGCACCGAGCAGGGATGCCTTGTCAGGGACAATCTTGAATCGTAACGTTGCTTTGATTGCCTAGTGAGATACGCCTAACTGACATCATCCACTGGCAGCTATGGCATTGCCATTGTAATCAAGGAGCTGGCAGGCTGGTGGAAGAATGCTAGGCTGGTCTCGGATGCTGTCGAGGTCCGATTGTGATATGAGGTTTGCAGATGCACCAGTGTCCAATTTAAATCGGATGCGAGACTGGTTAACCGTGATGACAGCCCACCACTCGTCGTCAGGATCCACACTGAGGATTGAAAGGTGGTTTGCAGGCACAGTGGAAGCCAGCTCGCGCGTGGTGATTATGCCCACCCGATATGGAGACTCGAGGCAGTCAGCATCGGGGTCCGTTGGGCTGTCGGGATCCGAATCCTGCATGCCTTGTTGTACGCAGCGGAATGTCTGCGCTGCAGCTGGGATTGCTGGCTGTTGGTCGGTGGAGCGGACCTGCATAAGGGCACATAATGCCCAGGCTTTCCACACTGTAGACATCGCCTTCCTTTGGCCGGACATTGCCGCTTTAAACGGGCGGAGCCACAATTTGGACACGTCATGACTCTGACGTCAGTGCGTTCTGTGTGCCATCGCGCATGCGCAGTGCGGTTGGCTGACGTTCGCACATGCGCATCGGGGTCTTAAGCCTCATCGTCCACTTGGTTGTGGCGTGCATGCATAGCGACCTGGGAAAAGCACGCAAAACGGACACTCTCCTCAATGCTCAGGCCTTGCATTTTGGCAATGGCCTGTGCCTTTTCTGCTTCGTGGGAGACTAGTTTAGCATTTTCTGCCGCCCTCATGCGGGAGTAACAATTCCTGGCATGCTCATGGACAATGCACGTTTCGATGGTGAGGGAGAGGGTCAACTGTTTGATTTTGAGGAGCTGCTCCCACAGGGATGTCGAGGTCCGATTGTGATTTGAGGTTTGCAGATGCACCAGTGTCCAACACAGGGATGTCGGAATCAGCTATCTACATGACTGCGCTAGGATGCGGAGATGGGTAAAGAAGGACTGAAAAGGTTAATCCTTACCCTGAAGCCTCTGTTGGAAGATGTACCGTTCAAAGCTCTCATTCACCTCAATGTCGCAGTGGTTGTTGAATTTCAGCAGAACTGTCTTGAACTTCGTCTTGTCTTCGCCATCAGTAAACGTGACAGCAGGGTAGTAGGCAGCAGGGTAACGGGGCAGCAGGGTATTAGGGGCAGCAGGGTAGCATGGTGGTTAGCATAAATGCTTCACAGCTCCAGGGTCCCAGGTTCGATTCCCGGCTGGGTCACTGTCTGTGTGGAGTCTGCACGTCCTCCCCCTGTGTGCGTGGGTTTCCTCCGGGTGCTCCGGTTTCCTCCCACAGTCCAAAGATGTGCGGGTTAGGTGGATTGGCCATGCTAAATTGCCCGTAGTGTCCTAATAAAAGTAAGGTTAAGGGGGGCGGTTGTTGGGTTACGGGTATAGGGTGGATACGTGGGTTTGAGTAGGGTGATCATGGTTCGGCACAACATTGAGGGCCGAAGGGCCTGTTCTGTGCTGTACTGTTCTATGTTCTATGTTATATGTGAGCAAGTTATAGATGTGGATGGCGTGATCCCCCGCAGTCGACAGGAACAGCGCGATCTTTCTGGCATCCGATGCTGCCTTGAGGTCGGAGGCCTCAATATATAGGAGGAACTTCTGTTTGAAGACTACGTGGGGTGCCCTGCAATGGGAAACCCCATTGACTGGCTGGTGTAATGGAGCATCCCGCCGGCGGGATGAAGCAGAAATGTGGCGCGGCGGGACGGAGCATCCTGTCCCTTGTCTCCACCAGAGTATGCAGACACTTGTCTGGGAAGTGATGGGCAGAATGCCAATCAGCATTGCCCTCCTGCCTGGCATCCAATGGGTGTTGAGACCACAACTTCTGCCAAATTTTAAATTCTCTCCAGGACAGCACCCCTGAGGCTTCTCATCAACTCCTGTCAATCTTCAGGGATCTGTCTATTAAATTTAAAGCCCCATTGGGCCTGATGCCCAACAGGCTCCCACCCCCACTAGCAGAGCTGAACCTGTGCCTGGTCAAGTTTCACACTGGCCGGTCATTAATCAGCCAGCCAGCATGAAATCATGTGTCAGTTGCAATCATGGCTGGAAGAGGAAATCATAGCCGCTTCTGGGCCCATTGATCGCACACGCATCATGATTGCAAAATTCAGGCCTGCGTGTGTGATAGAGAGAGTGTGTGTGTACTTTTACGTGTATGTGTGCATGTGCGTGTGGATGACCCACTCCCACAGTAGATGAGAGTGAGTGAGTGAGTGAGTACCCTGAGACTGGGTGTGAACCGGACAGATCCACTCTCACCCTCTCATACTCTAATGGTCATCTGTATTCATTACTCTTTTTCCCCCAAATTATCAATTTATTGTTTTGACATTGTTTTATTTTTGCTCAGCAAGTTGGTTCTTGAGTTCATACCTCACTTGTTAAAAAGAAATCTTGTCTAACCTTGTCTTATCTTTCTGAAATGTGTTCATCGGCCCCTTGAGTGATAACAAAATGGAAATGTGGCCACTTAAGGAAAAAGGTTAGACATGGACATATTAGATTAACTGCAGTACAGAGTCCTGCATATAATGGAGCAGGATATAAATTAGTTAAAATAACTAAAATCAGACATACATCAAAATTCATACTTTCAACTATTTGAATCAAAAAGTTCCTGAAACTGAACTTGCATCATAACAATTGATACCTTTATTTATAAATATATGGACATAGCAGCACAATTATATTAAAAAAAGAGTAGCTAAAGTGAACATTAGTCCTCAGAGAACGAGACCAGGGACTTCAAAATGGGAAACTGAGAAATGGCAGACTTTGAACGAGTGTTTTTTTTTACTCAAAAAGTATCGAAAGAATAGTGGAAATGCAAGGGGAAAACTCCCAAAGTCACTGGAGAAAAAATGCCAGAAAAACTAATGGGACTAAAGATTGAAAAGTCCCCTGAACTGATGGCCTGCATCTGAGGGCCTTAAAGGAATGGTTACAAAGCAGCGGATGCAATAGTTGTAATCTTCCCAAATTCCCCAGATTATGGAAAGTCCCTGCAATAGGAAAACCAGAAATATAACACCACTATGCGCAAACTATTTGTCCAGTTAGCGTAACATCTAAGCCATTACAAATGCTGGAATCCATCATTCAGGAGGTAGTGGAAGTAAATTTAGAAAATCACAACACAATCAGAGAGAACATAGAACATAGAACAGTACAGGCCCTTCGGCCCTCGATGTTGTGCCGAGCAATGATCACCCTTCTTAAACCCACGTAACCCGTATACCCGTAACCCAACAATCCCCCCATTAACCTTACACTACGGGCAATTTAGCATGGCCAATCCACCTAACCCGCACATCTTTGGACTGTGGGAGGAAACCGGAGCACCCGGAGGAAACCCACGCACACATGGGGAGGACGTGCAGACTCCGCACAGACAGTGACCCAGCCGGGAATCGAACCTGGGACCCTGGAGCTGTGAAGCATTGATGCTAACCACCATGCTACCGTGAGAATCACCATAGTTTTGTGAAAGGGAAAGTTTACCTCACAAATTTATTAGAGTTGCTTGAGGATGTAACAAGCAGGGTAGATAAAGGGGTACTTATAAGACAGAATCGTGTGACCTCTCCCATGGCAAGTTCGTTAGTAGAGAGCATTTAATTGGATGGGAATTGTTGTGTTATAATAAAATAATACCTTGGGCTTATTTACTGTACACAACACAAGGCATCAATCACACATAAGGAATTGTGCAAACATATTGTGGGTTCATTTATTAAGACTAGGCACATGAGACAGTTAGATATGGGTATAAAGCTTGAAGACATTATAGTTGCGTTAGTGTGCTCTGACCAATGTATAGGACATTGCATCTGAACAAATCATTGACTGCTCAGCTGATTGCCAAGTACCTTCTGAGAGATCCTGAATGCAAACTTGTTTGCAGGCCAATCCTGTACCTGCACCTCTATTGTGCAAGTTGCGTACATTCACTTGTAGTTTTAAAAGTTGCTCTCTAGTTTCTGAGAGCTTTGGATGGGTAAGATTGGTGCATATTGGTATGCCAATGGAAAACTAGAGGTCTACCGATGATGGAATAGTTACACTTAAAAGTGCTGCTTTCAGATCTAACATTGAAATATATAGATCTTGCCTGATCTGGCTACATTTGAGAATTAGGGTTTCACCATGCAAATTATTTTGTTAGATATAAGGAAATGAGAAGAAGTAGTGTGATCAACTTCCAACTTCTCACACATATCTTAAAATGGTTCACCAATAAATTGTGGACTATTATTCATCATAATCTCTTGAGGCAGATCAAATAAACTGGAAATAGCACAGTAGTTATCCTTGACATATTGTGTAAGTGTCAAATCAAGGGTTATTTGGTAAAGAAGTCAACGATGATGATGAAGTCAGTGCCATGAGTCCAACTTTATGAATTTATTCGGTTGAGTTGCTTTCTTCTTCTGCTCTTGACGTGGTGAAGTTGATGTTGTCATTTCTTTGTGAACATCGTCAGTGTTCTTGTATTTAAGTAACTAAGAAGTCATCATGAGGTGTTCGAATGGTTGAATCACTTTGTTGTCTGATTTAGACTTTTTTTTGTGGTAGCTATTCTGGATGTCATCTTTGTTGTCTGACCTGGACTTTTTCCTGTGCTTGCGGTATTGATTCTGTATGTCATCTTTATTGTCTGACCTGGACTTTTTTCTGTGTTTGCGGTATTGATTCTGTGTGTCATTTGCCTTGAAAGCTGGTTTGCTTGTTTGTAGTGGAGCAAATGTGAATTTGTGAGATTTGTTGTCATGCCATGGTATGTTTGTACACTTGCCATTGTTTTAAGATGTGCTGTTCACATTGTCCTTCATGTGCAGAGTTGTACCATGTCGTACAAGTTGTTGTTTCATTGTTGTTGTTTTTTTCTATTCTGTCTTTGTTGTTTCCATTGTTGTTCTTGTTGTTTTTGTTGTGCTTATTGTTGCTGTTGTTGCCTTTGTTATGCCGCTTGTTGTTGTTTTTGTTGTTCTTGTAGTTTTTGTTGTCGTGCTGGTAGTTTTTGTTGTTGTTCTTCTTGTGCTTCTTGTTGTTTTTGTTGTTGCTGTTGTTCTTGTTTCTTTTGTACTTCTTGTAGTTTTTGTTGCTCTTGTTGCGTTCAGTGACTATTCCGTGTGGATAATTCGAGTCATTCTCAAAGTTATTTGTGTCAGTGTCCTTTGTGGTATCTGATGTTTCATTGAGGGTTTCTTCTTGAGGATTGTGAGAATGATCTGATGTTGCATTGATCTTGGTGACATCACTCCTTTGTGGTTGATGTGATTCCTCTTCGATTCCTTGTTGCTCCTCTTCTGGAGTCATTTCAGGTTCACTTGAATCATCTTTGGTTTCTTGCTGCTCCTCTTCTGGAGTCAAAATCTTCAAGATTACATTTTCTTCTTGGTAGTTAAGAGTAGATGAGGTTTTAATTGACGTGGTCTCACTGGACTCAAGAGTAGTTTCACTTTGATTGTTGATTGCCTCTGTACATACGAGCTGAGATCTGTCAGTCTCGTTGTGATCTTGCACATCTTGTATGGGAATTGTGATTTATTCGTCACTTGGCTCACATACATTGGGTAGACATTCAGTGGCTTCTTGTTGGTTAAATGAGCTGGGTAGACTTTCATAGTCTTCTGGTGGCTAAAATAAACTGGTCAGACTTTCATGGTCTTTTTGTTGTTCACGTAAGCTTGGTAAATTTTCATAGTCTGCTGCTGGTTGCTCAGATAAGGTTGATAGACATTCATGGTCTTGTTCATGCATGGACTTTGCTATGGAGTCTTGAGTTGCTTCCGTTTTGGAGTCTGTCAACGAGTTCTCTGTGGAGTCTTTCATCACTCTCTGTGTGGAGTTGTGCAGTGTTCTCTCTATGGAGTCGATCTGTGCTCTCTCAACGGAGTCGTTCAGTACTCGCTGTGTGGCATTGTTTTCTTCTTGGGTATTTGACTGGTTGCTGTCCTCCAATGTATCGGCGATCTGCCATTGCATCATGGCATTGGGTTCATCTACCATGAGTTGAGCTTTTCAACATTGGTGCTGATGCTTTTATGATCACCATATCCAAATAACTCAGCCATGTCTGAGTAGTATTCTTCGATAAACAAATCATCTTCTTTGGTTTCGGATCTGTCATTGTGCTCTTCACTTTGGGTGGTGCAAACTGCTTGTTCCAGGGTGCTGCGAAAGTTATGTTCAACTGCTGGTAGAAGTTCAGGCATTGTTGTGCCTATTGAGGTTAAATTTGTTGGTATTGAGCCTTTAAGAGTCCAGTTTGTGATTTTTGGGTATTTCCCCTTTAAGTGGGTGTGGTCTAAGTTGTCCGACGTCATGACACTCATGACATAAAGCGTAGGAATCGATCGCACATGCGCAAATCGATTTTCCTTTACTGTGCGCTTTTTCGTAAACTGCGCAGAACGATCTGCGTCCAAAACTTATTTTTCAATTGCGCATGCACAGACCCAGATTATTGTCTTTTGTTCCCCGGGCAGTTTAAAATGTGCTCAGATGCCATTTTAACTTCTTCAGACCCTTGGAGAAGAACTCTTTCGCCGTTTTTTCTTGTTAAAAACTTAAGGTTTTTTTCCTTTTGATCTGCACTTGTCAATCACGATTTCCAGCGTTAAACCTTTCTGTTCTGATGATTGTTTGAGTTTTGCAGCACTCATTCCGTGTGCAATTTGGTCTCTGAGCATTGAATGTCTCAAAACAGCATTGTTACTGGTGTTACAGTAATGTTCAGATTTTTTAAGTATTACTTCTAATTTGGTGTTGTCTTCACCTTTCAAGTAATTAAAGCAGTTATAGATTTCTCTAGCTTCATGTCCTGCTGGTAGAAGTGCTATTTTCATTTCTTCTGAGGCCATGCTCATTAGCTACGATATATAGTTCGAACGTTTGTTTAAAGAATTTCCATCGATGACTTAAATTACCGGTTGTTTTCAGCTGCGGTGGAGTTCCAATGAGTTTCATCGACTCAGTGAATTCTCCCCACGGACGGGTTTTCTTCTGTTTTCGATTTTGCTTTGGCTGCATCTTGTGTACCTTTTCTAGTAAGTGTTCTGAAGAACCTGGTACCATGTATTATTCCTTGTGTCTGAATAAAGCTCGTAGTCTTACAGTTGAAGTAGACGCTTTATTTGTATGAGTTTGTTCTCTCTCCAACGCTTATACTATGTTACATCTGAGCTGCCTGTCTGCGTCCTGCTCACCAGCTGCCGTTCCTGTGAAGTGTCTCCTGACTTCCTCTTTGACTATGTATATGTACACCACTGGTGCTCCCTCTAGTGGTTATTTAGTTGTGGTGTATTTACATTAACCCCTTGTGTATCCACAGTGATGCATATCACTACAGTAAACCTTCTGCTATGATGACCTGCCTTCCTTTACATATAACTTTCTGAGAGATACTGAGCTCGCCCAAAAAGCCACAATAGGCTCACATATTCATGGATATGCTGAATTGAATCTAGCCATCCTTCAATGCAGATTTCACACAGTTTCTGTGGTGTGAAATCTTTCACTGCTCCTCATTGTAGCTGTTTGAAGCTGCATTGTGCAAAATGTACTAGGTCAATTTAGAAAACATCTTCAAGTTCGATGTCAATTAAGCCAACTTGTATATCTAAAGATATATCTTCTGTTTTTGCTGAGTTAAGCAATATGCTAAGCGTATCTGATGTGAACACCAAGTCACATGGCTTGTACCTAATCTTCCGGGAGTAATCTTGAATCTTTATCAAGAGGCATTGCAATCTTGGTGGTGCACTGGTCAATTGTTTTTGTTCAGTCATGTCCAGTGGCTTATGGTTTGTAAAAAACCACAAACCTGTTGTCAAATACATAGGAATGAAAAGGCATGATTTCAAACACTAACAATAATGTTTCCCACTCGATGTTGGAGTAGTTTGATTGCAACACAGACAAAGATTTTGAAGCAAATGCAATTGGTTTTCACTGGAAATGCAGTACCCATTTCCAGGGTAGTTCTCTCCCTTGGATCATAAACTTACAATGTTGCTGCTTCTGATAATGACTGTTTCAGAGCTTCAAAGAGGTATTGGTGACACATCCTTTCTGAATAATAGGCCCCCAAATAGTATAGAGATGCGGAGGAAGACATTGCAAAACAGATTATGGATAAGTGTGAAGGTCTCAGGGTAGTTGTCATGGGTGACTTTAACTTTCCAAATATTGATTGGAACCTCTATAGGTCGAACAGTTTGGATGGGGCAGTTTTTGTACAGTGTGTGCAGGAGGGTTTCCTGACACAATATGTGGATAGGCCGATAAGAGGTGGGGCCACATGGGATTTGGTACTGGGTAATGAACCGGGCGTAAGATTTGTTTGTGGGAGAGCACTTTGGAGATAGTGACCACAAGTCGGTATCTTTCACTATTGCAATGGAGAGGGATGGGACCATATGGCAGGGCAAGGTTTATAATTGGGGGAGGGGTAATTATGATGCGATTAGGCAAGAATTAGGGAGCATAAGATGGGAAGAGAAACTGTCAGGGAAAGGCACAAATGAAAAGCGGAGCTTGTTCAAGGAACAAATACTGCATGTCCTTGATAGGTATGTCCCTGTCAGGCAGGGAGGAAATGGCCGTGTGAGGGAACCATGGTTTACAAAGAGGTTGAATGTCTTGTCAAGAGGAAAAAGAAAGCGTATGTAAGGATGAGAAAACAAGGTTCAGTTGGGTCGCTTGAGGGTTACAAGGTAGCAAGGAATGAGCTTAAAGAAAGGCCTTAGGAGATCTAGGAAGGGGCATGAGAAGTCCTTGGCGGGTCGGATCAAGGAAAACCCCAAGGCTTTTTACTCTTATGTGAGAAATAAAAGAATGACCAAGGTGAGGTTAGGGCCGGTCAAGGACAGTAGTGGCAATGTGTGCATGGAGTCATAAGAGATAGGAGAGGTATTGAATGAATACTTTTCTTCAGTGTTCACCAAGGAGAAGGGCCATGTTTTGAGGATGAGTGTGTGATACAGGCAGGTAGGCTGGAGGAGGTAGATGTTCTGAGAGAGGATGTATTAGCAATTTTGAAAAACCTGAGGGTCGACAAGTCCCCTGGGCCAGATGGGATATATCCTAGGATTCTTTGGGAGGCAAGGGATGAGATTGCAGAGCCTTTGTCTTTGATCTTTGGGTCCTCACTGTCCACGAGGATAGAGCCAGGGGACTGGAGAGTGTCGAATGTTGTTCCTCTGTTCAAGAACGGGAATAGGAATGACCCTGTTAATTATAGGCTGGTTAGTCTTACTTCAGTGGTTGGTAAGTTAATGGAAAAGGTCTTGAAGGATAGGATTTATGACCATTTGGAAAGATGCAACTTAATCCGGAATAGTCAGCACAGATTAGTGAAGGGTAAATCTTGCCTCACAAATTTGATTGAATTCTTTGAGGAGGTAACTAAGTGTGTAGATGAAGGTAGAGCAGTTGATGTCGTATACATGGATTTTAGTAAGGTGTTTGATAAGGTTCACCATGGTCGGCTCATGAAGAAAGTAAGGAGGTGTGGGATACAGGGAAATTTGGCCAATTGGATAAGTAACTGGCTATCACATAGAAGACAGATGGTGGTGGTGGTGGATGGAAAATTTTCAGACTGGAGACCAGTTACCAGTGGTGTACCACAGGGATCAGTGCTGGGTCCTCTGCTATTTGTGATTTTTATCAATGACTTGGAGGAGGGGGCTGAAGGGTGGGTCAGTAAATTTGCTGATGACACCAAGACTGGTGGAGTAGTGGATGAGATGGAGGGCTGTTGATAGAATGCAGAGTTGGGCCAAAAAATGGCAATGGAGTTTAATCCTGATAAGTGTGAAGTGATTAATTTTGGTCGGAAAAATTTGAATGCGAATTACAGGGTCAACGACAGGGTTCTGAGGAATGTGGAGGAGCAGAGAGATCTTGGGGTTCATGTCCACAGACTTCTGAAGATTGTCACTCAAGTGGATAGGGCCGTGAAGAAGGCCTATAGTGTGTTAGTGTTTATTAACAGGGGGGCTTGAGTTTAAGAGCCGTGGGGTATGCTGCAACTGTACAGGACCCTGGTCAGACCACATTTGGAGTATTGTGTGCAGCTCTGGTCACCTCACTATAGGAAGGATGTGGAAGCATTGAAAAGGGTGCAAAGGAGATTTATCAGGATGCTGCCTGGTTTGGAGGATATGTCTTGGAGGGAGATTGGTGGGGTGTGGCCAGAGGGATACTATCTGGCAGATCGGGTCCGCGCATGGCTGGCGCCATGTTCTATGGCGTGACCGCTGCAGATCGTTGCCATGCATATGCGCGTCATGGACCCGACCATTCTCCAACAGTTTTGGCTGCTAGCCCCTCACCGGTCATAGGATCGCTGAGGAGGCGGCACTGATATTTTTGACATAAATCACCACAGGTCCTCCGAACTTAGGCTTAAATATGGTGAGTTCAGCCCCATGAATTGAGGCCTACTCTCAATTGTCTGTCCTTTTGAGAAATCTGAATTCTTCCTCTGAGTACCCGAATAGGCACTGGAGTGTGGCGACTATGGGCTTTTCATAGTAACTTCATTGCAGTGTTGATGTAAGTCTACTTGTGACAATAAAGATTACGGTATTTATTTATTTTACTTATTTTATTATTTGTGATACATATGATTGCAATGTTCCAATCTGTGTGCTCTTATGCTTTTCTCATGATTCAATCTTTCTCCATTTTGTCTCATTTAACCTTCAATTTCACAACCTGCACTTATAGAACAGTACAGCACAGAACAGGCCCTTCGGCCCTCAATGTTGTGCCGAGCAATGATCACCCCACTCAAGTCAATGTATCCACCCTATACCAGTAACCCAACAACCCCCCCCCCCCCCCCCCCCCCCATTAACCTTATTTTTTAGAACACTAAGGGCAATTTAGCATAGCCAATCCACCTAACCCGCACATCTTTGGACTGTGGGAGGAAACCGGAGCACCCGGAGGAGGGTCAATCGATGGACTTGTATTCGCCAACAAGTGCAATGTTGCAGCTCCCTTCAAATTGTCTCTTTTGTCAAAACATTCTGGATATTTTAATGTTAGGTTGTGAGGTGTGATGACAGGAGTAATTCCTGATGTTGATCTGCCTTGTGATGTGCGACTGATTCCATGAATTGTTACTAATGCACTAGGGCACCTTGCTGCACTCTGTAACCAATGATTGGGTCTCATGCAAGAAAGGAGAATAACACTATTATACTAATAATCTAAGAAGGGTTAAATGTTGGAATGGCTGATGCAGATGGGAACCCTTGGAATCATGAAATTCTTGGTCTTCGCTTTGCAGAAAAAGAAAACACCCAATTTGCCGGTGAGTGGATGCAGTGAATGAGGAGTTGCCAGCATGAATATGAAAATGAAATGAAAATCACTTATTGTCACAAGTAGGCTTCAATGAAGTTACTGTGAAAAGCTCCTAGTCGCCACATTCCGACGCTTGTTCGTGGAGGCTGGTACGGAATGTCACGGACTCCGATTTAAAAGAAGGTCCTGGTGATTGTTCAAGTGCTTCCAGGGCTTACTAGAGAAGGGGAATGCATAATTACTGAATCAATTGACTGTGGAGTAGCAATAGCCATCTCCATGGCCACACCTGTTTCTCACGGACCCCATCCAATTGCAGACATTTACCAGCCTGGCCCCAGCATCCCTCAGCACCAGAGGTTCGATCCCGGCTCTGGATCACTGTCCATGTGGAGTTTACACATTCTCCCCGTGTTGCAAGGGTTTCGCCCCACAACCCAAAGATGTGCAGGGCAGGTGGATTGGCCACGCTAAATTGCCCCTTAATTGGAAAAAATGAATTGGGTACTCTAAATTTTAAAAAAAGTTGGCACCTCTGCTATCCTTGCCCATGCCTTGGCTGCTGGGAACCTGTGCCTGCCTCATCATATGCCGATCCTAGCTCTAAGCTATCCTCAAACATGCAAGCAGTGTCAATAACTCTGCTAACAACTGCGAGTGTGAAATCGAGTGATGGTGTGTCTTAACCATCACTGTCTTCCTACCATTTTACAGCTTCTTAGACAGGTTGCAGTTTCTTTGGTATCAGAAATAAAAAAATACGAATAGTTGGGTTGTAGGGAAAGAGGAGAAAGTACTAAGTGGGTGATTATATTATGCTTGTAAGTAAGCAGTTAGGGATAAGTAGGGAAAGGCATGTGCATATGGCATGAAGATACAGTAATCTTCAATGGATTCAGCCTTGTCAGAAGCCATGGCCTCAGCAATGGCCCTTCACATAATGGTCAGGGCTGTCTCTTCCTTGGGTGTTGGTGTGTCTCTTCCATTTCTGCAGTCCCTGATTACGTGTCATCCTATCCAGCGAGTGAGAGGACAGTGAATCAGTGAGCTTTGTTTGGTATGTCCTGGTGATTGAATCATTGGCAGTGTGTGTAAGCTGGGAGATGTGGGTGTGAGGCTTGTAGAAGTGCCAAGTGTGTGAGGGTAAGGTTAAACATATGAAATGTCAACAATTAAATATTGTTAGCAGGTGACTGATGAGATGTGATGCATTGAGTAGTGGATGAGATTAATGATGCATTGAGTGGAATACCACATATGAAGATAAATGCACTTAACCCATGGGTGTGAGGTTATTGAGCTACTTGTGGCACTACATCCAGATGATTGGGTTTACACACCTCTCACTGACCTCCAAAGCTGTCCATTCCCATTGCTTTCACATTGTGTGTCCTGCCCAAGAAAAAATATGCCCCTTCCACCTCCTAGACTAAGATCAACTGTGCAGTACCGGGAAATCTGGGACCTGCTTTTGCTCATGGTCAGACACTCTTCACTCTTACTAAATCAGAATGAGTTGCAAAATGACTCCCAACATCTGCTCCAGTCACAATGCACCTCCACTTTAACAGGAGCAGGCTTGTAAAGTGTGCAAGGTCCATTCCTTATTGGTCTGTTATTGGGTTCCCAGTTGATGTGTGCAAGACGATGAACAGTTAGCACTGGCTGCAATCAGAAATTATTATAATGAGCAGGCATCATGAAGTTGTATGCGTTGCTTGTATTATGATGAGCAGGGATAGTTATATCGTACATTGTGATTCCATTTTCGGGCTGCTCAATTAAACCCCTAGTTCTTTTAAAGGTAATGAGAATACGAATATCAGGCAGGAATTTAATCTTAGATTGATGAGGTCCCATGACAGGATGTGCTGAATCACTGGAGGACGAGCAAGTGTAAATGTTTTGATACGTGTTTCATGTCCATTGTGCAAGCCTTCATTCTCTGTGAACTGAAACATAGACTGGATATGAACAGGCGAGGGGGTGTCGTGTCACGGGAAAAGTGCCCAGGAAGATAAAGGGGGCATTAAAGCTCTGTTATGGTTATGGTCTTAATTGGGCTAGCAGGCCGCAGGGTGAACATTGAATCTCTTTACTACTGAGGTGAGAACCAGGGATGCTGTTGGCTGCACATCTTTATCATAGATTATCATAGAATTTACAGTGCAGAAGGAGGCCACTCGGCCCATCGAGTCTGCACCGGCTCTTGGAAAGAGCACCCTACCCGAGGTCAACACCTCCACCCTATCCCCATAACCCAGTAACCCCACCCAACACTAAGGGCAATTTTGAACACTAAGGGCAATTTATCATGGCCAATCCACCTAACCTGCACATCTTTAGACTGTGGGAGGAAACCGGAGCACCCGGGGGAAACCCACACACACACGGGGAGGATGTGCAGACTCCACACAGACATTGACCCAAGCCGGAATCGAACCTGGGATCCTGGAGCTGTGAAGCGATTGTGCTATTCACAATGCTACCGTGCTGCCCCTCTCTAACTGGCAGTGAGTGCAATGCTGAAAGATCACATGGCTCATTGAAAGCTATGACTTAATTTTATGTGCAGATTTGTCAAGATTACAAACTACACTTCAGTAAATTTTGTAACGTGAATCTCACGTTCTTGATAACTTTCATGTGGGATTATGTGGCGTATCTGGAAATACAGTGCAGCAACAAGACAGAAAGCAGAGAGGAATGCAGCAGATTGCATGACTCTCTATCCTTTGGATTCTCAGCCAAAATAGTGTAAAAGAAGATTTTAAAAGTTCAGTAATTAATTAAACTTAATCAAAGACACTATAGCAGAACCTATTAACACTTCGTTAAGACAACGAATGAATTCCACTCCTGAACAGGTGAGGAGGTACGTGTGGAGTGAGTAATAAAGTTAACATTTCAGGTCAATAACCCTTCACCAGAATGCAGCATAGTCAATTTAAAGACCTGGGTTTCCTCAATGTATTTATGGTTATTAGGAAAGGACTATTGTGGTTTCAAAAGCTGTGTGATTTCAGTGATTGCAGGCTAAAGGTATGAAACAGCTAGATCTTCCCATCATGTCTTCAATCGCCTTTGAAACATTTCCTAATTTCTCTCTTTTACTAATGCTTAGCCACTTGTTGAGATTAACGTTGGGCTAAATCTTGCTGGGCAGAGCATACATGACCTACACTGACATTTTCTTGCACCTTTCAGCTCAGAATTCTTTTGCACTGTCAATTGCTGCAAGTTCTAGTGAAGGTAACCAGGCATCTGTACCTTAGTGAACAGTGGACTCGACAGCACACATGCGTATCTGCATTGATATAAAGATACAAAGAACAGTACAGCACAGGAACAGGCCCTTCAGCCCTCCAAGCTCATGATGCTTTTCTAAATTAAAACTTTCTGCACTTCCGGGATCCATATCCCATTTTTCCTATCCTGTTCACTTATTTGTCAAGATGCCTCTTAAATATCACTATCGTATCTGCTTCCACCACCTTCCCCAGCAGCGAGTTCCAGGCTCACTCCCCTCTGTGTAAAGAAACTTGCCTAGTACATTTCCTCTAAATATTGCTCCTCGCACCTTAAACCTATGTCCCCTCGTAATTGTTTAACCAATAACTTTCAAGGATAATAAAAGGAAGGATGGTGAATTGGAGTCAAATGAGGTGAGGAAATTGAAATAAAGGGAGGGCTTGAAAAAGATTGTTCAAGAGAGAAAGAGAAAAAGAGAGAAAAAGGAAAAGTAACAAAGGATCAAAAAATAAATTTTACATTTTAAAAATCTCAAACAAAAGTTATTTGCATACAGGAATGTAGGAGGTGTTGTTGTGCACTTGGTAGGGTACCTGCCTCTGATCCAAAAGATCTTGGTTTGAGTCCCACCTGAGGGCCTAATGGCCAAAGAAGGTGTGTTTATAATGCGGTCAAACAGATTGAGCGTGTCAATCTGTAAATCCTTCCAAACATGCCCATGGCTGGCAGTAAGAGCAGGAGAGACTCCTAGCAGCAATGTTTGATGTGGAGTGATACCCCTCAAACTGTAACGGGATAAACGAGCAATGGAAATGGATGGAAATCCGCCTTAGTGCATTTCTAGGTGCGGGAAGAGACTTGGATGGATTGAATATAGGAATGTAATTAAATGCTCCAAATTATTCACTTTCTTGGCCAGGCAGGATGATTGGCATTGCATTGACTATGATCACATTGCTTAAAAGGGTACTTTGGCTATTACAATCAATTTTTAATGATTATTATAATTATTAATTTGCTGTTGCGAGTTTATGGGCAATTAAAATACACATCCAACAAATTCTTAAAAATAAGAGGAAGCTAAGCGTGTGCAGAGCAAACTGGGAAGTTGAGCAAATAGACCAGCTCCAGTGATTTGCAAATCATAGCATATTCCTTAATCCCCTGAATTTATCTGCACATTCATAACATCATTAATACACCATTATTTTTCCAGCGAGATCTGTCCCGATGACTCTCTTACCCTCTGTCTCTGTGCTAGCAGCTTGGAGGCATAAACAGCAATGACTCTTCACGGTCATAAGTTAAGGAGAGCCGGGCCCTGTTACAAGCACCATTAAGTTAATAGAAATCTGAAATCAGACATGAGCCAAGAGATTTTTTTTGCTCGCAGCTGCAAAACACAATATTGGTAACTGGGATCAGTACATACGTTATAGTGTTGTCTGCTTTGTGTAAATATTTGGATAAAAATAACATGTTGCATGACATGAAGTTGTTTTCATTCAGAGGATTTTGCTATGTGCTATGATGTTGTGGATGACAGCTACCAGTGTGCTTTCTAGATGCTGAGGGGTATGTTTACCGCTCTCCAAGGGTTTAGAACAAATGCTAACAGCTCAGGATTGTGAGAGATCAACTCTATATTTTCAACAACCTATTGCCGATGACACATTAAATGATTCCTCCTGACAGTATGAACTGTGTGACCTTGGTTGCTAGGTCAACATTCCACTAGAAAATCGACCTGCCTTCCTGGCTTCTCTGGAAATTCGACATGAAGAAGCAGCAATAACTTTAAGTTACTTTTTACACAACCTTTAAAAATTAATTTGATGCTAATAAAATTTGAGTGTGATACAATGTAGCATATCCTTTTATGATAGTTCCACATACATTTTAACAACAGCAACTTGCATTTAAATAGCACCTTTCACATAAAACGTACCAGCACAGGAGCACAGTGGTTAGCACTGTGGCTTCACCGCACCAGGGCCCCTGCTGGGTCACTGTCTGTGCGGAGACTGCACGTTCTCCTCGTGTCTGCGTGGGTTTCCTCCCACAGTCCAAAGGACATGCAGATTAGGTGGATTGGACATGCTAAATTGCCCTTAGTGTCCAAAAAGGTTCGGAAGGATTATTGGGTTACGGGATAGGGTGGAAATGAGAGCTTAAGGGGGCTGGTGCAGACTCGATGGGCTAAATGGCCTCCTTCAGCACTGTATGTTCTATGTTCTAAACCTCTTCGTGAACATTATCAAACAAGAGTGTGACGCCAAGCCACATGAAGAGGAGTTAGGACAGGCACGCCGAAGTTTTGTCAAAGAGATAGGTTAACAGGAGCAACTGAAAGGAGGAGGGAGAAGGGGAAATTTACATGGAGGAAATTCCAGAGCTTAAAACCAGCAGCTGAAAATACCGCCTCCAATGGTGGTGATAAAGAAAACAAGGGTATGTGAGGATTAGAATTGGAAAAGCAAATATTTGTAGGCAATTTATATACATGGGTGCGATTCAGCGACTGCGTAGCGCCCGGCGTGGATCGGATGTGCCGGGTGAATAGCGGGAGAGGGCAAAATAAGGATTCACGCCGGACGTGAACCATTTTTCGATACACCCAGCCCGTTCTTGATGGTAAGTTCCGGATCATACCCAAAAGTGGTGAGATTATCATTAACTCTAATTTGTATTCATTTCAGTCTCATGAACAAGATTGAAGTCGAATCCAGCGGCCTCCCGGGAATTACCCAACTACACAGCGAGAAGTCATGCGGGCGATGTTCAGCAGTCTTTTTCAATAACGGGAAGCTGGCGCAATGGCTACTGAGGGGAAGAGACAAGGTGACCAACAATTTCCATTTTCCGGCATGCAGCCCAAGGGCACCAGAGCTGTTGCCCAGTGATTGGGGCAGGTGGGGGGCCCTTCAGGAGGTTGGGCTTAATCAGAGACTGAAGAATTTCAGCTTCCCTCTGAGCTAGGGAGGATGAGGGGCTTTACATCTGTGAGGCTTTCAAGCCATCGTTAAATATTTTGGAGACCCATATCCATATTAGGGGATATTAGGGTCCCAGGGTGGAAATTCTAACTGATTGTCGGTCTCTCTCACTCCAACTCCTTCCAGATATAACAATGTTTGCTGTGTGGATCCTGCGGAGGCTGCCCTTGCTGTGCCTGTGGCAACCCAGGCGGGCAGAGGCCGTAGAAGGCAGCAACGCCAACAAAGGCTGGAGGTGGCACCCCATGGGTAGGGACTGCTGCACACACTGAAGGCACAGCTACACATCAGGCTGAGGAGGGAGCCAGAAGAGGAGTCCAACAAAGGCCCAAACTGTACAGGCATCGTTGGTGCTTCCATGAGCTGACGAACATCAAATGCCGCTGAAGACACCATCTCAACAGTGAGACAGCACAGCACCTGTGCCACGTCCACGCAGACATGGCACCCTGTGGAGGAGGAAGACCCCTGCTGCCAGTGGTCATGAAGGTCACCGCAGCCTTAAACCTCTGGGCCACCGGGTCATTTCAGGGCTCGAGTGAGGAACTGTGTGACATCTCACAGTCATCAGCCCACAGGTGCATCCGGGAAGAGACGAACGCCCTGTACATCAAGGGCTGAAGGGCCCGTACTGCGCTGTAATGTTCTATGTTCTATAGTGTAGGTCAGATAGGCTTCAGATGGTTTCACAGGTCGGCGCAACATCGAAGGCTCAAGGGCCCGTACTGCGCTGTAATGTTCTATGTTCTATGCTCTATGTTATACCCGGGCATCAGACTACATCACCTTCGACCTGGACCAAGCCCAACAAGGTGCTCAGGCTGCAACATTTGCCCCCATCGTTGGGATGCTCCAGGTCCAGGGGGCGATCGCTGGCACTCATGTCACACTGTAAGCACTGCGGCATCAGGGAGTGCCCTATTTTAACAGGAAGGGTTTCCACTCCCTGAATGTTCAAATCGTGTGCGAGTACCGCCTGAGGATCATGCACGTGTGTGTCCGCTAGCCTGAGAGTACGTATGACAGCTTCATCCTGGGACACTCGGAGATCCCTGGTGTCTTCGAGGACCACACCAGGATGATGGGTTGGTTAGTGGGGGATAAGAGATAACTGGTAGGGTCATGGCTGGTGATGCTAGGGCAAAGGCCTGAATCTAAGTAAAAGACCCAATACACTAATGCCCACATTGCCACCGGTGCTGTCATTGAGCGGTGCATTTGGCTGATGAAAATGTGGCTCCGATGCCTTGGCCGCTCGGTCGGTGCCCTGCAGTACACTCCCCAGAGGGTCATCCGCTTTGTGCTGGTATGCTGTGCCCTCCAAAATCTGGCCCAGCAGCGGAGTGATGCTGGAGGAGGAGGAGGAGGCGAAGGACATGTGGCCTCATCTGAGGAGTAGAACAAAGAGGAGGATGTTGACCAGGAGGGGCTGGGCAACGAGCCTGAAGACGAGTCAGAGGATGGAGGACAGGCTGCGACGAGGTGCAACATGCGAGGGAGGCCAGGGAGTCCCTCGTCATTGTCTGATTTTCCGAAGATGAGGCTGTGTCCATCAGCCTCCTCCTTCCCCCCATTTCCCTTTCCCACTCCCCTCCACATCGCATCCGACACGACCACCCTGCTCCTCCCTCCAGGGATCTATATAACATCACTCCAGGGTGATGGGCCTGTGTTGGAACTGTCAGCGGATCACTACATGAGGCAGGAGGGTCACTCACTATGAGGAAAGCTCTGGTACTCCTCAATGTTTGCTAAAGTCCGATGTCTGTCTTTCTGCTGACAGTGTGCTGCTCACACTCTTCCTCTCAGCGTGGTCTGCATTGGGGGCTTTTGATCTTGAACCACCATGTCCGCGAGGGGGGGATATGAGGGGAACGGAGTGCAGCATGGAATCGGACTGTGGACGGGCCCGCTGTGGAGATTAACATGACAGAGGCTTCACGTGTATATGGTGTGCCATGTTTTAATAATCAACATTTTATTGTGCAGATTTCCATTCCCCTTAGATACGGATAGTGACCTCACCAGAGACCACTCAGTGATCCTCACCCCTTCTTGGTCTTCCATGGTCTAGTGCTACGTCAAGGAGTGTTCACAGGATGCACATCAGAGGTGGAGGCAGCCTGCTGTTTTCCATGCCCTGTGGCCTTTGATGCCCTTGGAAGATGTCCTCTTGATGGCCTGAAGCTGGATGACCTTGGCCGACATGCTGGTGTCAGAAGCATTGCCATGCCACCCTATTCTACCCACTGCCCTTGAGATATGCCAGTGACAGGAGGGGGGGATTCAAAAGAACTGAAGACCACCGTCGACTTTTGGTGGCAGGCACCGTGTTGGCCTCCAGTGCTTCCGCCTCCCTGAGGGTGCCCATAGGGCCTCAAGGCTCCATGGGATGGAGAGGCTGCTGGTCCCAACCTCCTCGTGGGAACAGATTGCCCCGCCTCTCATTTACATCATTGAGAAGCCTTGTCAAGTCGGCATCTCCAAAGCTAGTAGCAGGTCTGTGTGCTGCCATGTTGTGTGTTGACTAGGAGTGAGTGCTGAGGGCTGCTTAAAAGCAGCAAGGGAGCCAGGAGCTCATTTTTGGCATTAAATGCCGTTGAATGCAGGTCACGATTGGGCAGGGGAATGGGCCTATGTAGGGAGCTTTTTCAGAGAATCAGTGTGGATTCAATGGGCCGAATGGCCTCCTTCTGCACGGTAGGGATTCTATGATTGGTTTGAACTATGCCTTCCACCCAATACATACCTTTCCTTTTGTGCTTTTCCCTCCCAACCTCTCCCATCAATTGTTTAAAATTGGTTACACTTCTCATTTTTTTCTAGGTCTGATGATAGGTTCTGATTCTATTTCCCTCTCTACAGATGCTGCTCGACCTGTTGAGTATTTCCAGCATTTTCTGTTTTTATCCCCAATTTCCAGCATCCACAGTAGTTAGCTTTTGTAGAATATGGTTTTCGTGATTGTTCGCTGACCTATAATCTATTCTTCCATACCGCCAATGTTTTTCCTTCATTCATTCAAACGAACTGGAAAACCAGAAGCTGGCAAGCATATAAGGAGAAACCCTGGCTGCTGTGCGCTAGTCACAGGGTGAGGCCTGAACCAAATATTCTGCTACAGACTCCCAAGTGCTGCCATTGCCGAAAGTTGCCCAACAGCCTCAGAGCGCTGTGTCTTTATATGGTAATATCTTACTTTACCTCACTGTCATTTCAAGGTTTGCAATATAGAAAATTAAGCTTGGTGAATCTGGGCACTGAATTTTAAAAGCCAAATCCTCTCTCCTTCCACTTTCATCCATCTGTGACAGAAAAGCATGTGAAAGAAAGCCAATAGTTCTCTTGCAATCAGTGGACCACTGGTAAATGAGCTGAAGACCTTAGAAGTGGATTCATGATCATGACAATAATAATTGATGACTTCATGACATGATGGCAGCTGCTCCCGCTTATGTTAATATTTATTTTCCTTCCTGGCAAAATGTGGCTGTGCACCCGGCGATTTGCCCCCTCCTCCCACCCTTGCCAGGGATTCCACAACAACCTGAGTCTCAGGTGGGTGTCACACTGACAGCAACATCAAATGTTTATTCCCAACCCCTCTGCGTATGCTGCTTGAATTTAATCTCATTCATTCTGCACACAGTGCTCATGTTTATTTTATTTAAACTGCAACACACATTTTACAATCATTATTTATATTCACTCTCCACGCACAGGCCCATATTTGATGGAGGAGCTGGGTGTCTCGCCTGGCAGCTCTCCAGCCGGAGTGAGCCCTGTGCCATCTCTTTTTTTTATTATAAATTTAGAGTACCTGATTCATTTTTTCCAATTAAGGTTCAATTTAGCGTGTTCAATCCACCTACCTTACACATCTTTGGTTGTGGGGGCAAAACCCACACAAACACGGAGAGAATGTACAAACTCCCCACGGACAGTAACCCAGAGCCGCGATTGAACCTGGGACCTTGGCGCTGTGAGACTGCAGTGCTACCACTGCGCTGCCCTGCTTGTGCCATCTCTTTACGGAAGGCCCACTGAAATAAATACCATTAAATGGACCAGCAGCAGGCTTCCCCAGTTCCAGGACCCGAAGGGCAGGGAGTTCTGATCTCTAAGACGTGACTTGGGGGTAGTCACAGGGGAGGGGCCTGACAGCAAGGGCAGTGGTTGACTCTCAGTAGAATCCCCTACTGTTGTGTTCACCTCTGTGCTGTCAGGTCCTTCGATCAAGCACTGAGCGCCTTTGAACGAGAGACCCCACAAGGAGCCCGTAAGCAATCTTGCACAGGCTAATACCAGCATAGGCAGGTTGAGGCCCTTACCCGGGTAATTAATGCCTTTTAAGGGTCTCAATTGGCAATGAGGCGGAAAAGCCTCCCACAGGTCTTCCTCTTACAAGCTTAACTGAGGTGGAGGTGTGTTCCCAATCTCCCACCCTCCTGCCAACAAACTTGCATTGGGAGAGGGCATCAAATTCTGTCCATTATTTAGGTTCATTCCCATTCACCCTGCACATTTTGCCTGTCTTCACTTTCATGTAACTCGCACTCACTGCTAATATTTCTTGTCATGTTTTAAACCTCTTTAATAGGAATAATAACCTATTCCCAAATATTTTTATGATAGAGAAGTGGCTTCTATGGCAGAGTTCTGACCATTAACGTGCTGCTTCTCTGCATAGTCTGTCCAGATGAAGGTGATAACGTCAATGTGGAAACTTTCTCCGCCACACAATGCACCATCTGTTCCAATTGTGTGCTCCTTAATAGTACAGTATTTAACTGTTTGTCCTGGTGAATCACAATAGTTCCACTCTGCATTTCCCTTGCCCCTTCAATTAGGCCAGCAGCACTGGAGCCATTGTGCCCAGCGGAGTACTCCATTATCTCAGTCAGAACAGTGTCCATTTTTACTCTTAATGAACACAAATTTATGTATTCCCATTGCCAATCCCTGTAATCATTTCAAAGAGGATTTTCTGTAACTTCTGTAATGGTCCATGATTTCAATTCACGTTTTCAGTGTTTGGCAGAAATCGTTCCAACAGAATAACTCTTTGGCAATATTACCATTTAATTACGAGACTGGTGAACTGCGCGAGGTAAAGAAAAGTCGACCTTGATTAACCAAACACTGCAAATTGCACTAGCTCAAGAGCTAAAACTTGCATATTCATGAATTCATGTAGTCACACATTTCAGTGACTTGTTTGCTTTAACAAGATGAAGGCAATGGCAACTGTTACTTTTCTTAATGAATCACTCTGCTCAGTGCTGCAAATGAAACATTTGACAGATAATTCATCAACATGGTCATAAATTCTATATAGATTGATCGAGTTGCCCATATGGTAGATTCACATTAATTCAATATAGGGAACAAAATTCCCACGGAAAACAACGGATGGGGAGAAGCCTAACCCCGCTTGATTGGTAGTGAAGAAGAGTGTTAGACTTCACCTCATTGTCACAATTATATAATTAATAAGGCTTAAGTCATCAAATTCTACTGTATATTAGTTTAATGATGAAAAGTGTTCATTTATATGTATTATTGGAATGTTGTTAAGACGTCTTTACGCTGGCAACTCTTTTGAGTGTAAAATGCTATAATGTAGCTTTCAGAAACATAGAAACGTAGAATTTACAGTGCTGAAGGAGGCCATTAGGCCCATCGAGTCTGCACCTGCCCCTGGAAAGAGCACCCCACTTAAGCCCACACCTCCACCCTATCCTCGCAACCCCATCTACCCTTTTTTGGGACACTAAGGGTAATTTAGCATGGCCAATCCACCTCACCTGCACATCTTTGGACTGTGGGAGGAAACCGGAGTACCCAGAGGAAACCCATGCAAGCATGGGCAGAAGATGCAGACTCCGCACAGACTGACCCAAGCTGGGAATTGAACATAGGACCCTGGAGCTGTGAAACAACGGTGGTATCCACTGTGCTACCATGATGGTTCAGCACGGTTTAGAAAACTAAAGAACAGCAGTGAACTGAGTTTGTAGTTGGGGCGCATGTTACATTACAACACTAGCAGTAAACAGACACCAAAACTAGGGTGCTGATTGGCCAAAAGGGTGCCCTGAGGGCAAGAATTGTGAGAAAATTGTACGAGTCAATGTTAATTTAGGAACATAAGACTTGGGAGCTGGAGTTGACCATTTGGTCCTTCAAACCTGTTCCGCCATTCAATTGGATCATGGCTGATCTGTTTGCGGTCTCAATTCCTCTTTCCTGTTTGCCCCTCGTAACCTTTTACTCCCTTGTCTATCAATTGTTGTAGCAAGTCACAAGTACTTCTTCCATTGGTCAAGAATTGTAAATATGGGATGTGCATTGAGGTTAGGTTATTGCACAATAGCTCACTTCCCATTGGCCAGGAATTACAAATATTTGGGAAAAGTTATTAGTTGTATTTCCACAGATGCTCAGTCTGAGCTGAATGTTGCAATAGCTTCCTGAAAAATGTGGTATCAAAATAGGAGAGCAGCACTGACACCTTTGCATTTCCAAGGAGTAGTAGCATTGGTCTCAGGAGACCTGTTAAAGTCTTACCGGAAAAGAGTTAGGAGCTAATAGTTGTACCAGTCAATTGGCAGGCTGTTTGTGGGTGGGTGTGTAGGTAGTTGTTCGGGTGTGTGCGTGTGGGTTTAGGGTTGACCACAAAAACACCAGTGGTAACTATAGGTTAAGGGTTGCCGTGAGAACCTAAAAGTAATACGAGTGATTGCTGGAAAAAGTCAAGGGTATTGGATCAATATTAGAATTCAGTTTTTGGACTGGCGGTAGTTGGTTTAAGAAGAAAGTAAAGCCACTTTCAGCACCAGCCAGAATTGTAAAAAGAGAAAGAATTCAGCCAGAAATAGATCAATGTATTTGCTTTGTTTGGCTCCTTGTTCTGCACTGTAACCAATCACTGTTTGTCGCTGTACCATTTGTCAATGTTCTCTGTTCATTATTCTTTTTTCTACTCGTTAGATATATGATTGAATAACCTACTGATAATTAAAGGTAGATTTTATGAGTGTTTGCACAAGGCAAAGTATCACTTCACTGTGGCAAGGATTTAGACCTTTGCAGAATCTTGCCTGGTTTTCTGCACTTATAATAGGCCAAGTTATAGGTTGGGACCTGGAAAGTCTACCCTTAACAGTTTGAAAGTTTACCCTTACCAGTTTTAAAATCTCCCCTTAGCAATTGGAAAGTCTACCTTTACCAATGAAGAATAGATACAGGAAGGTGACAGTGAAACCTAGCCCTTGGCACCAGTCAATGCCTTCAGCAGAGAAGAGAAAAGTATACTTAACGTAAAGCAAACAGATTATTTTATAAAGTTGGGTAGAGGTGAAACTGATGGATGGAATACAAATTCCATTCAGATGATGAAACGGTATTCGGGGTTTTCTCCAGGGCTGCTAGTCAGAGGTTGAAATCATGATTGCCCATTGAATCAGGGGTGAGGAATAAAAACATGATTGACACTGGGCATCAATTCCATTGCGCATTTCCCACCAGCCCCACCAGGGTTCCAGCCAGCCATGTGAGATTCCCGCCCAGACCCAGTGGGAGCATGCAAACACCAGATGAAATCCCATTTAAATATCAATGTTGCCAGCAAGCCTGAGATGCACCAGTCAGCAACCCAGCCAGGAGTTAAGCTGATGTCAACTGGTGCACTCTGAGTGGAGGCAAGGGGTGAGTACCCTCCCAACACTTGCCTCCAGGATGTCAAGGAGATCATTCACAGGAGATGGGGGTCAGTGGGGTATGGGCTGGGATGGAGGGGCTGAGGCTGGGGGTTGTTCTCTGGATGGGGGTCATCTGGCTGGTCTTCCGATCTGTAGCCTTGGATATGACTAAACACTCTTTCAGCATGTCAAGATCAAAGAGTTGTAAGAAGAAAGTGAAAGTCCTCTCTCTGTAGCTCTAAAAACTCTAACCTGTCTTTCAGCTTGTCAAAATCAAAGATGTGTGATGGGAAAGTCCACGTTTTCCCTTGAAAGTGATGGAAAACTTTGAAGTGCTTTTATCACAGCCAATTTCATTGCCCCATAACTTTTATATGTCTATTTGCATGCTTAGAAGCCTACATTTTTTAACAGCATTGTTTACATTCAATTTCACAGTCCATTGCCTTTGACAAAGCTCTTGTTTGACAGGTCCAGGCAATTTCAAAGGAAGGGGTACCATTGTCTATTTAAATAACTCTACAGGGATCCATTAATTCTGAAGTACTTCCACTTTTGAGAAGGTGTTCTTTCTAACAGTAATTTAAAAAAAAGTTTCTCTCTTTGTTCTGAAGAGTTTCCAAGAAAGTGGAGACATGAGGGCAGCACTCAGACAGGCTGAAAAAGAAATCTTGGAGTGATGTCACAGGAAAACAGTGAATTCATTGGTTGGCGGGAAACTGCTGTTAGGGTTGTGTTTAAATAGCTTTAACTAGAAAAACATACCATTGATTATGAAGTAGCTTCTTGAATTCCAGTAAATGACACTAGCAATAGGGAAGTAAAGTTCAGGTGAAATAAGGTAATCAAGTAAACAAACTGAAATAAAGTTAGAGAGTGGAGCAGGAAGGATAAAGGAGTGACAGAAAGAACGAGACTGAGAGCGGAGCCGGATGGATAAAGGAGTGACAGAAAGAACGAGACTGAGAGCGGAGCCGGATGGATAAAGGAGTGACAGAAAGAACGAGACTGAGAGCGGAGCCGGATGGATAAAGGAATGCAGAAAGAACGAGACTGAGAGCGGAGCCGGATGGATAAAGGAATGCCAGAAAGAACGAGACTGAGAGCGGAGCCGGATGGATAAAGGAATGCCAGAAAGAACGAGACTGAGAGCGGAGCCGGATGATAAAGGAGCGACAGAACGACCGAGACTGAGAGCGGAGCCAGATGGATGAAAGGAATGCCAGAAAGAACGAGACTGAGAGCGGAGCCGGATGGATAAAGGAGCGACAGAAAGAACGAGACTGAGAGCGGAGCCGGATGGATAAAGGAGTGACAGAAAGAACGAGACTGAGAGCGGAGCGGGATGGATAAAGGAGCGACAGAAAGACCGAGACTGAGAGCGGAGCCGGATGGATAAAGGAATGCCAGAAAGAACGAGACTGAGAGCGGAGCCGGATGGATAAAGGAGCGACAGAACGACCGAGACTGAGAGCGGAGCCGGATGGATAAAGGAATGCCAGAAAGAACGAGACTGAGAGCGGAGCCGGATGGATAAAGGAGCGACAGAAAGAACGAGACTGAGAGCGGAGCCGGATGGATAAAGGAGTGACAGAAAGAACGAGACTGAGAGCGGAGCGGATGGATAAAGGAATGACAGAAAGAACGAGACTGAGAGCGGAGCCGGATGGATAAAGGAGTGACAGAAAGAACGAGACTGAGAGCGGAGCCGGATGGATAAAGGAATGACAGAAAGAACGAGACTGAGAGCGGAGCCGGATGGATAAAGGAATGCCAGAAAGAACGAGACTGAGAGCGGAGCCGGATGGATAAAGGAGTGACAGAAAGAACGAGACTGAGAGCGGAGCCGGATGGATAAAGGAATGACAGAAAGAACGAGACTGAGAGCGGAGCCAGATGGATAAAGGAGTGACAGAAAGAACGAGACTGAGAGCGGAGCCGGATGGATAAAGGAATGCCAGAAAGAACGAGACTGAGAGCGGAGCCGGATAGATAAAGGAATGCCAGAAAGAACGAGACTGAGAGCGGAGCCGGATGGATAAAGGAGCGACAGAAAGAACGAGACTGAGAGCGGAGCCGGATGGATAAAGGAGCGACAGAAAGAACGAGACTGAGAGCGGAGCCGGATGGATAAAGGAATGACAGAAAGAACGAGACTGAGAGCGGAGCCGGATGGATAAAGGAGTGACAGAAAGAACGAGACTGAGAGCGGAGCCGGATGGATAAAGGAATGCCAGTAAGAACGGGACTGAGAGCGGAGCCGGATGGATAAAGGAGTGACAGAAAGAACGAGACTGAGAGCGGAGCCGGATAGATAAAGGAATGCCAGAAAGAACGAGACTGAGAGCGGAGCCGGATGATAAAGGAGTGACAGAAAGAACGAGACTGAGAGCGGAGCCGGATGGATAAAGGAATGCAAGAAAGAACGGGACTGAGAGCGGAGACGGATGGATAAAGGAGTGACAGAAAGAACGAGACTGAGAGCGGACCGGATGGATAAAGGAATGCCAGAAAGAACGAGACTGAGAGCGGAGCCGGATGGATAAAGGAATGCCAGAAAGAACGAGACTGAGAGCGGAGCCGGATGGATAAAGGAATGCCAGAAAGAACGGGACTGAGAGCGGAGCCGGATGGATAAAGGAGTGACAGAAAGAACGAGACTGAGAGCGGAGCCGGATAGATAAAGGAATGCCAGAAAGAACGAGACTGAGAGCGGAGCCGGATGATAAAGGAGTGACAGAAAGAACGAGACTGAGAGCGGAGCCGGATGGATAAAGGAGCGACAGAAAGAACGAGACTGAGAGCGGAGCCGGATGGATAAAGGAATGCCAGAAAGAACGAGACTGAGAGCGGAGCCGGATGGATAAAGGAATGCCAGAAAGAACGAGACTGAGAGCGGAGCCGGATGATAAAGGAGTGACAGAAAGAACGAGACTGAGAGCGGAGCCGGATGGATAAAGGAATGCCAGAAAGAACGGGACTGAGAGCGGAGCCGGATGGATAAAGGAGTGACAGAAAGAACGAGACTGAGAGCGGAGCCGGATGGATAAAGGAATGCCAGAAAGAATGAGACTGAGAGCGGAGCCGGATGGATAAAGGAATGCCAGAAAGAACGGGACTGAGAGCGGAGCCGGATGGATAAAGGAGTGACAGAAAGAACGAGACTGAGAGCGGAGCCGGATAGATAAAGGAATGCCAGAAAGAATGAGACTGAGAGCGGAGCCGGATGATAAAGGAGTGACAGAAAGAACGAGACTGAGAGCGGAGCCGGATGGATAAAGGAATGACAGAAAGAACGAGACTGAGAGCGGAGCCGGATGGATAAAGGAGTGACAGAAAGAACAAGACTGAGAGCGGAGCCGGATGGATAAAGGAATGCCAGAAAGAACGAGACTGAGAGCGGAGCCGGATGGATAAAGGAATGCCAGAAAGAACGAGACTGAGAGCGGAGCCGGATGGATAAAGGAGTGACAGAAAGAACGAGACTGAGAGCGGAGCCAGATGGATAAAGGAGTGACAGAAAGAACGAGACTGAGAGCGGAGCCGGATGGATAAAGGAATGCCAGAAAGAACGAGACTGAGAGCGGAGCCGGATGGATAAAGGAATGCCAGAAAGAACGAGACTGAGAGCGGAGCCGGATGGATAAAGGAATGCCAGAAAGAACGGGACTGAGAGCGGAGCCGGATGGATAAAGGAGCGACAGAAAGAACGAGACTGAGAGCGGAGCCGGATGGATAAAGGAATGACAGAAAGAACGAGACTGAGAGCAAAGCCGGATGGATAAAGGAGTGACAGAAAGAACGAGACTGAGAGCGGAGCCGGATGGATAAAGGAATGCCAGAAAGAACGGGACTGAGAGCGGAGCCGGATGGATAAAGGAGTGACAGAAAGAACGAGACTGAGAGCGGAGCCGGATAGATAAAGGAATGCCAGAAAGAACGAGACTGAGAGCGGAGCCGGATGATAAAGGAGTGACAGAAAGAACGAGACTGAGAGCGGAGCCGGATGGATAAAGGAATGCCAGAAATAACGGGACTGAGAGCGGAGCCGGATGGATAAAGGAATGCCAGAAAGAACGAGACTGAGAGCGGAGCCGGATGGATAAAGGAATGCCAGAAAGAACGGGACTGAGAGCGGAGCCGGATGGATAAAGGAGTGACAGAAAGAACGAGACTGAGAGCGGAGCCGGATAGATAAAGGAATGCCAGAAAGAACGAGACTGAGAGCGGAGCCGGATGGATAAAGGAGTGACAGAAAGAACGAGACTGAGAGCGGAGCCGGATGGATAAAGGAATGCCAGTAAGAACGGGACTGAGAGCGGAGCCGGATGGATAAAGGAGTGACAGAAAGAACGAGACTGAGAGCGGAGCCGGATAGATAAAGGAATGCCAGAAAGAACGAGACTGAGAGCGGAGCCGGATGATAAAGGAGTGACAGAAAGAACGAGACTGAGAGCGGAGCCGGATGGATAAAGGAATGCAAGAAAGAACGGGACTGAGAGCGGAGCCGGATGGATAAAGGAGTGACAGAAAGAACGAGACTGAGAGCGGACCGGATGGATAAAGGAATGCCAGAAAGAACGAGACTGAGAGCGGAGCCGGATGGATAAAGGAATGCCAGAAAGAACGAGACTGAGAGCGGAGCCGGATGGATAAAGGAATGCCAGAAAGAACGGGACTGAGAGCGGAGCCGGATGGATAAAGGAGTGACAGAAAGAACGAGACTGAGAGCGGAGCCGGATAGATAAAGGAATGCCAGAAAGAACGAGACTGAGAGCGGAGCCGGATGATAAAGGAGTGACAGAAAGAACGAGACTGAGAGCGGAGCCGGATGGATAAAGGAGCGACAGAAAGAACGAGACTGAGAGCGGAGCCGGATGGATAAAGGAATGCCAGAAAGAACGAGACTGAGAGCGGAGCCGGATGGATAAAGGAATGCCAGAAAGAACGAGACTGAGAGCGGAGCCGGATGATAAAGGAGTGACAGAAAGAACGAGACTGAGAGCGGAGCCGGATGGATAAAGGAATGCCAGAAAGAACGGGACTGAGAGCGGAGCCGGATGGATAAAGGAGTGACAGAAAGAACGAGACTGAGAGCGGAGCCGGATGGATAAAGGAATGCCAGAAAGAACGAGACTGAGAGCGGAGCCGGATGGATAAAGGAATGCCAGAAAGAACGGGACTGAGAGCGGAGCCGGATGGATAAAGGAGTGACAGAAAGAACGAGACTGAGAGCGGAGCCGGATAGATAAAGGAATGCCAGAAAGAATGAGACTGAGAGCGGAGCCGGATGATAAAGGAGTGACAGAAAGAACGAGACTGAGAGCGGAGCCGGATGGATAAAGGAATGACAGAAAGAACGAGACTGAGAGCGGAGCCGGATGGATAAAGGAGTGACAGAAAGAACAAGACTGAGAGCGGAGCCGGATGGATAAAGGAATGCCAGAAAGAACGAGACTGAGAGCGGAGCCGGATGGATAAAGGAGCGACAGAAACAACGAGACTGAGAGCGGAGCCGGATGGATAAAGGCGCGACAGAAAGAACGAGACTGAGAGCGGAGCCGGATGGATAAAGGAATGACAGAAAGAACGAGACTGAGAGCAAAGCCGGATGGATAAAGGAGTGACAGAAAGAACGAGACTGAGAGCGGAGCCGGATGGATAAAGG